>NW_024525267.1:5755411-6300658 GCF_017590135.1 Pyrgilauda ruficollis
TTATCAATCTGACTCCCGAAGTTGTGAGGTAGAGGGGGAGCAAGGATTTGAAATCTGCATTCAGAGTGTGGGGCTGCCAGGGGCTGTCACTTTGGGATAGTGCAGGAGCTGCATGTCTATTGCATCCAGGTCTGAAGATTTGCCCAAATGTGGATTATGGCCTCATTAAACCTTTGAAACAGTTCCTTTCTGTTTTGGGTAAACACTGGAGATATAATGGTTGTGTATTATGGTGCCAATCATTCCTCTCCCCTTTCTCTCTGTCCCAGGATGGGTCTTAGAGTGCACAGGGCTTCTGCTGCCATCACTTCTGGGCCTTTTCCAATTGTGGTAAAATGAAGAAACAATGGAAAAGTGAAGTCTCTGTTTAGAAACCCACTTCATCTGGATTGAGACTGTTCACACAAGATGGAATTGTAGGCAGGCCTTTTTTTCAGATGCTTTTCTAGTTGATCCAATTTATAATCTGTCCCTGCAAACATGCCATTTCTAATGGGTTCCATATGCCTCTAAGCCTTCCTGTTATTTCCTCCTTCAAGGATTGCTCTGTTCAGCAAGAAGTCTGCCACTCTGCATCTTGTCTAAGGGCATTTTTTTTAAAAACCCAAACAAAAACTGGAAGTGGGCCTATGGTTGGATGCCACGCTTACAGTCATTCTTCACAGCTACCCTTGACCTCTGTTCTGATGCTGCTGATGGCAACACAGAGTCTGTTTAAGACACATATGCTAATGCAAACAAGGGAGTTTGAGGTGTTTTGGCAGTCAAAAGTAGCCACAGTAATAGAGACAGTATGAGAAGTTCAAGGTGCCTACTTGCTGGTACTACTATACTGCTTATAATTTTCCTCATCTATAATTAATTTTTTTTTCCTTACACAGAGTCTCTAAACTGCTGTCATACTGAATTATTTCACCCTGGTTCCAGAGAATGGTTCTGTAAATACTCCTCTCAGCCACTTTTTATGGTTTATGGGCATGGAAAAGCTTTGAAAGCTCATTGCTACTTTACTGCCCACACATTTCCCCATCTATTCCCTATTTTGCTGCTGCCTCCTCCTCCCTATATTAATTCTCCATTAGCATCATAAGGCGCTGATGAAGGATGCCAAGGTCACTGCTGTGCCAGTAAGCTTTTGCAGCTATGGATAGCCACATTTTAATGTCAACTTTGATGCCAGTTTTGGTTTTCCTTAAGAGGGGATTAACATGAAAAAAATCAAATTGCTGCCAGCTGAGTTCCTGGAATCCCTATAAATTGCTACTGAAATGAGAGAATTCTGTCAAGCCAAACACCCTGGCCAAGACTGAAGTCCTCTCCCTTCTGTGCCATTTTCAGTGTCTAACAAAAAATGTTTCTCTAGCTAACAAGCTGCTGAATTCCAAATTAATGCAACTGGAGTTTTAGGTAGATTGATAAGATGGAAGAATTGAGGAGGTGATCTGCCTCTGGTAATGTCTTTGCATCTTATAAGGTCTGTCTTTGTTCTTTCACCTGATACTTTTTAAAAGAATCACCTCTACTTAAGGCACTTGTGTAGGCTTATGATGGGAAGAAATCTGTCTGTTGACATATGAATTATTATTTTAAATTTGTATTGAATGAGCTGTTACAGCTTTTAAAGTGCCATGCTAGGCATTCTACAAATTGCAAAAGGGAGTCCCTGGCAACATAGAGTTTATGATCCAGACAGACAAGACAAACCAAACACAGAAGAAGGTAAATGTCACCTTTACTTCTTGTCTGGGGAAACTGAAACCCTGAGAGAGTTTCTTCAAGGTCAGATGCAGCCTCAGTGGGAGCTGCATGGGTTAAAGCCCCATTTCCCAGGTACTGGGACAATACCCAATTCATTAGACAAACAAATCTCTTTTAAAATACTCTGAGGTACTCAAATTCCCCACAGAAAGTAGAAGTTTGAAGAAGAGTTGACTTTTTTTTTTTTTTGAGTGACTTGCAAACTAAGAGCAAGAGATCTATTAAAAATCTGTTAAAAAAAAATTAAGTTAGTCTCCTGAGGAGGATAGTTTCTAGTCAACATAGAACAATCTTGATTGGTTTCAGTGGACCCAATTCTTTACTGTATTTGCAGTTTGTGCATTATGAGACAGCTAGGTTGTACAAGATCATTACTGTCTAGAGCTGGGTAGACTTGCTCTCTATGAAATTCCAATGTCTAGCAGCTGGTACATTAATAAAAAATGGAAGAAATACAATTTTTCCCTTTTAAAGAAAGTATAATTTCCCCTTCAAACAAAAGAATATTAGCATAAGATGTGATTTCATTTGGGTGAAACATGACAAAGAGGAATCTAAGCTTCTATGAGCTACCTGCCAAAGTACTAATTCCCAGGCACATAGAATATGAGCCTGGCACTTTTCTTTGACTGATTTGTACTCAAAGAGGACAGTAAAGGAGCTTAATTCTATACTTTGCAGCATTAAGAGTAGTTAACTCGTCCAGACCACAGAATTATCCAGCTGCTGTGTGACGGGGGGGAGGGGAACAATTCTTGTTAGAGGTCTCCAGAGATTCATATTGATAAATTCCCCCTAAAAGATACTTTATATCACCAAGAATAGGTCAGGATCAACAAATGACAAATTAGTACTGGAATATAACATGTTAAATCTTGCGTAGCCATCACTGACTAATGAGGGCTGACCTTTGCAGCAATACATACAGTCAGTTTATTAAAGCAGGGACAGAGCAATCTCTAGGCCTTTGGTCAATCTAGGTTGCTTGGGGCTGAGGAATTTCCATTTAAAATATCTCTTCAGGTGATAAAAGACTGATTCAATAGAGATCGGCTAATAAAGAAGGTGCTGGAAGCTACTATTAAATTCTAGCTTCTGTCAGCTTAACAGTGAAAACTTTTAATGAGGAAACCATTAAAGTTGACCTAATGAATCAGAAATGCTTTTCCTTGCTGGCTAATTATAGAGTGCCTGGAATATCTTTTGACATATGTAATTTAGAAAATACAGATCTATTGAGTCCCCCTGCTCTCAAAGAAAACCTGTTGCATAGCAAAAACCTGGAAAATGCTCATCTGGGAGGAGGCAGGGTTTGACCTGGATTCACTGAGGAAATCTCTGGGGTCAGATGGGCTGGATGGAGAGGACATTATATTAAATTAATGGTTGATATGTAAAAATATTGCTTTGTATAAAGCACTGTGGTTGTACAGGAACACAATAGGGCACATGATGGGTAAGAATTATTGCTGCTTCCATCAGGTCTGTAAAAGAGCATTATGATAATGTCTTAGTCAGTAAAGTAGAAGATATAACAAGTTATTGTGTTTAGAAGTAAAATGTGATGTGAAACATTAAATTATGTCACTGGAGATGTTGCTTGCTGTTGGCTTAAAGGTTTTCTTCTATTAGCAATATATTCTGGTAGCATGATAGTTTTTTGTGCCCTAGGGAAAATTCATCAGTACTAGAGTAACATTCAAAGTCCAAGTCTAGATGAGACTGGGCACTTTAGAACCCAGCTAAGAAAAAGTTTCCATTAGTGTTGTTACTTCTCAGCTTCCTTTCCACAAAATCTTAACATGTAAATAGGCAGGATAGATAAAAGAAGGGCTTAGTTTTTGTTTGGCAGACATGAAGCACAGAGAAATCAAATCATAGTTGCAATGGAAATTTGCGTTGAACTAGAAACAGAACTCAGATTTTTAAAGTCTTGATTTGGAAATTAAACTGCTGTCCCAGCTGGCATGTGGTGGGTGATTTATCATTTTTGTAATCCATTTTTATTTTCTTATGTAACACTCTGCATTACTAGGTCCAGTGTGGGTTTTTCCCTTCAGTTCCTACTTCACAGAGCTCTGACATATACAAAACATATTTCTTTCTGGGATATTCCAGGTCTCAAAGAAGCTTGCTAGACAAACGTAAAATGTGGTTCATGGTAAAAATCACAACCCAGTTTACGGAAGTCGGCAGTTTGAGAGAAAACCCAGATGTGCAACATACTGTAAATAAAGACCCCTGTGTCTGTGACTCTCATTATCCAACTTCTTCGCCGTGTGATTAAGAAGCAAAACCTTCGGTTAAAAAGTGAAACATGCACAAGTTGGGGATACAGACTAAGTGAGATGAGATGGAAAGGGCATTGCAGTTTCAAACTGGAGCTAAATATATGAACAGTTTTGAACAAAAGCTTCCTGTTTCCAATGCATTGACATATTTGGATTTGAAGGGTTTGAAGCCTTTATTTAAGACAATAAAGTGACTTCTTGCTTGGTTT
The DNA here is from genome assembly GCF_017590135.1 of Pyrgilauda ruficollis. Lineage (NCBI taxonomy): Eukaryota > Metazoa > Chordata > Aves > Passeriformes > Passeridae > Pyrgilauda > Pyrgilauda ruficollis. The sequence continues at coordinate 5,759,670 of NW_024525267.1, forward strand.
CTCCTGTCAAGCCAGCGAAACTGAGCAATGCTGCCATATGTTCCAGTGAGTTCCTGAGGCGGTGACTGGGCTGGGGCTTAAGACTGGTGAGTTCTTTAGAGTAACCACATTTTCAGTAGGAGTGGTATTATACCATGCACTGACTGTTGGCTGTGCCAGATTTCCTGGGGGCCTGCTGGTTTCCAGGCAGTGAGCATTTGGGCATCTTTATCCAGGCCTTGGTTGTCTTTGCAGGGCTGGCATTTCTAAGCCAGATCCCCCTTCATAAACCCAGCCTGCAAACACTTGGACTTGTTGCTGTTGATGCTAAACTGCCACTAGGGAGATGATGAACCTTATTAAGACCAGATCTTTCTTAAATATGTGCGTAAAGCCAGCAGCACTGCAGCCTCTCTCCTGCTCTGGTGAATGCTTAGATCCTAGGAACTCCAGCTGATGTCATTCCTTGATATCTGTGGCTACCAGACTAGGGTGACAGGCTGCTCTGCTCTGCTGGGCACACATGGAATGTGGCCCAGGCTGCCAGGAGGGGTGGGAAGTGGAGCTGACTATCTGTCTGGTTTCCTGTATGTGAGACTTTAGAGGCTCCGTGCCAGCCTCCTGGAGACCCCTCAGCCAGCATGGTCTGTGATGGAGGGTGAAGAGGTTATATCTTTATATTAAAGTAGGAACCTGTGTCAAATGACTAAGGTGGCCATCATGTGTCTTTTACTCTTTTAATTTTTGCCATTGCAGTGCTAAAGATCCATCTGTCCTTAATTTCTTAATATTCTCTTCATGTTTGAAGTGCCACGTATCGCATTAAAAAAATTTCCTTTATCCACTTTAGAATTTGAATGATTCAAACTTGGGACGTTCTTCTTTTGTTCTCTGCACTTTGAATGTCGAGGATTATGTGTGCCCTGAGTTTCTTTGTTAAGAACTTTCTTTCCTAATTGCATAACTCTGTATTATTAGCTCTAAATGTCACAAGGATTCACAGTAGTTTCCCAGAATTTTTCATGAGGGGTTACACTCTGAGGCTGATCTGCAGTGCACTGTCTTAGAAGCAACTTCTCTCCAGTCTTTCTGTGTGTTAGAATTTCAAGTGAATACATAATAGCACGTAGAACTATTAAGAAGATTTACGGTTCTGTGTATTTAACATCCCAGAATTTTGCACTGGGCCTTCTGGTACTGTTTATTTACTTAGGGCTGGTTTTAGACTGTAGGCATTAATAATTTTATGACTGAGTGTTCCTAACAGATGGCTTTATGGGCTGTAACAGCCACCAAAGAGCAGTGCCAGGGAGCAAAATGAAACCATATATAATACAAACAGTTGTGTGCAGGCTTGCTGTAGGTCACAGAAATACCTCATTTATTCAGTATCCTTCTGTAAAGCAGGGTTAGAAACACCAGCTAAGAATAGAGCCAAAGGGACTCCCTGTGGATAATATTAGTGGTACGTTATTGTGACTTGGAGAAGTGCGTAATTGGTACCAGTCAGAGGCTTTCCTTCCTCCCCTCCTCCCTTTTTGAGTGTCTCACTAGAAAGGCCTGTAGATTCATGGCTTGTTACAAGTTCCTGTGTGTGTTTGAGGACAGTGTGTGGTTTGTCACCCCTGAAAACAGACTGTCTTGTTGACTTTCTGGGGCCTGTGCAAAGAGAAGGTTGGATGTGCCATGGAGAGAGGTCTGACCTATTTGCTGTGGAGACACTGGGGAGAGTGGTACCAGCCTGTTCCTCTGAGCCCTGCAAATCTGCAGGTCCTGCACTGGTGCCTGGGAGGTAGTTACTTCTCCTCTCTGTTCTCTGTTAATACTCTTCTGGATGCTGGGAAGGAATCCAGGTCTGCAGGCCAGTGAAGGCTGAGTGAGACACAGATTCACCAACCCCTTTGGAAAATTATTTGAAAAGAAATCTCATGTGTGTTGACATAAAAGAAGTTTATGTATAACAGCATGAAAGAGGCACATTATAGCCCTGTAATCTAGAAGCTCTTTTGGGTGCATGCCCAACTTTCCTGGTGGAACTCAAGTGTCTTGTGACTCATTGGCAGCCTCTGATACTCCACATCAGGGACTTATCACTGATCCCACAGAAGTAGTGCCAAGGCTTACCCTTATCTTGACAAGACTGCATTGCATTCAGCTGCATCTCAATAACTTACAGAAGTTATGGGAAGCTCTTGCACAAATGGAGGTGTAACGACTTGTAGCATGATTAGGGGATCTCAGACTATAGCCTACTCTTTTAATTACTGCAGAGACCACAGGAGGAAGAAAAAAGAAACCACTGAGTCTCCTAGATAACTTTACTGGTTTAGGAATCTTGGCAGGAATTTATTATGTGTTTGTATTTATCAAAATACTACAGGCAATACCACAGAGAGGAAGAGAAGGAGAGCAAAGAAAGAAAGAAAGTGTTGTGTTGTTCCTTAAGGTTTTACTTTGCTGAGGTGGTCTGTAAGCAATACAATGAGGATGAATTGCAGTAAAGATGCAGCAGCATCTTCATGACTTGTTGCATGATTAAGAAAAAAAAAATGAAGGCCTATTATGAAAATATTTAATGAAAAGTAAAACTTCTAGTAAAACTGGTGGTAACCTTTTTGGTAACCTACAGTTTTCCAATTGCACGGCCTTTGAAAAAAAAAATCATGCTTCTTTTTTAGTCATTTGGGAACACCTTGGTCCAAAGGAGCGTCAACTCACTGAGTAGTTCTTATGGACCAGAGCACCTGTGTAAATTCACTGTAAGTGAGTAAATTCACTCCCCTTCTTCCATATATATGGCATGAGAGGGATAGAGAAGTCTGATGGCGCAGTTCAAAATGCTATATGTTTGTAATAACTTGACTTGTTCTTATACTGTATGAGCAAATATTTGAAGAATAAAGGGAAAAATTCTTTCTTTATTTTCCTTTTTAAGGGGAGTAAAATAAATCTGAGCATTGAGATTAAGCCTTAGTCAGTATGTGTAGGAATGTAAAAGTAAGAAAACCCTTAACAACCTGCTGTCAATACAGGGGCTGAATTTAGCTTTTCCTATTTCACTGTAAGCCATATTGTCACTGGGGTCTGATAGTTCTTCCTTTATCTGGTGTCTTGACCTCTTCTGAACCATTATACCTTTCCTTGGCAGTAGCATGGTTTTAAAATGTCAGTCACTATGAATTAGGTTCAAAAATATTCCTGGATGGCAGGTCTTCAGTGCTACCTCTGAAATGCTAAGTGATGATTACATCAGAAGGTTGGAGACTGATTTCTGTGCAGATGTCAGCAGGAGTGCAGCCACAGCCTTTGGGCAGGATTTGAAAGGCTGGTACACTTTACATCATATGCCTTTATGCTTGCTCAGGACCAGAAGAATTGTTAGCGGTTCTGTTTAGTCAGTGCAAGTCACACTGCCCAGATGTGGTCCTAGAGAATAAAATCCTCAAAATACTTATTTGGAGATCCTGAATGCAGCAAATGTAAGATTTTGCTGATGATGGGTAGGCATGTGCAAGCTTGCCATGTAAAACCATTCTGTGATGATGAAAACCAGGATGTGGGAATGTTATTGGTCCCTTAAGCTGGCAAGGGAACCCATTTGTGGCAAATCTATGGAGCAGTTTCTCCTAAAAAACATCCTCTGAGTGTTCTGGTAACCATGATGTGATGATGTGATCTTTGTGCAAAGAGAGATCCTGCACAGGCTGTTACCAGATGATTCACCCCAAAAAGCAGAAAATCCTCTTTCCTTCCCTTAATGTCTAATGAGCTGATGGGAGGACAACAGGCTCACATCTGCCTTTTTACCAGGAACCCTCCAGTACTCTGGGGTGTCTTTAAAGATCCAGCTATTCCTTGAGAGGCTTCAGCATGTCCTGAAAGCAAACCATGGAAGTAGCAAGCTCTTAGTTTTAGGTTTGAAGTTTTCAGAGAACTCCAGGGAAAACATTTAGCATTTATAAATTAGGTACTTGCTAATTTTTAGAAGCTAATTTATAGTTGAATGCTACTTGCTTTTGAATCCTCTCTGTTTTTTTCTCTTGATAGCAAGTGATAAGAGAGGTGCTGAAAAAAGTCCATTAGCAGTCTTGATGTGTCAGCTCTTGGAGATGTTTTTATCAAATAGTGCTGTGATCATTTGGGATTAAAGCTAATAGGGCTGCTTTCTCTGGGGTGATTTCCACATTGCCTACTAGTTTCTCCAGATTCTGGTGGACTCTGTCTGGATTTCTGTGTTGTTTATCTTGCTTCCCTCCTGCCCTGTCTCTAATCCACATCTATCAAGGGCCTTTTCTGGCAGTTGTTTGTGGTAGGTAGTTTACTGCGTGCTGTGGGTGTTGGATTATTGGATTATAAGGTTCTGTTTGTCTTCTCCCCAGGCTGGATACCCAGAAACACTTTTTATCTTTTTTCAACCTGCTGCTGTGTGGTCCTTTTGAATAACTTTATGTATGAATTAAAAAGAGTGAGGGAGGGAGATGGGGATGCTTACAAGAAGGAAACGTTTTGCTGACATTTGCAGGATAACTGTAAACATGAATAGTGCTGCTATGTGAACACCTTTCTAGTACAAACAGCTCAACTTGCCTTATGACAGTTAGCAGGAATATAAAATATTCATATCCTATTCAAGTATGCAATGATGAGCTCAAAGAACATCACTCTTTCACAAGCTTGTCAGTGTATTATTCATACTCTGTACAGTTGGTATCTTTAGACAGTTTTTAATGTGCACATTATATACTCAGAAATATGACTTATTTACACATAATTTTTGTGATCTTGCATCTAAAATGGTGCTGATCTTCACCCTTTATGCTGTGCAGGAGAATTACAAAGCCCAACCTCTCCTTTGAGATCCTTATATCTTGATTCAGATTAAATGCTGTTTAAGTTGCTTCTTGCTAAGGTGTTTTTGAGTGACATTAATGCAAACTCATAATGAGGTGACATAGGTGCTATTAGTATTGTTTATTGCTCTTGTTTCCATGTTCAAAAAATTACTTGGATTTTTTTATATGCAAATAATTTCAGAGCCTGAGCTAGAGTAAGGCTGCACAGTCCAGTGAGTAGGTATTTCTCTAAAAATTTCTGTTTGGCCACCTGGGGAAAGTAAACCAATATTTATTCAGTTTAACTGTGGAAACGAGGTGTGGAAAGTCACCCTGTTAATATAAATGTATGTTCCCCAATTCTCTCATAAATGTTTGAACCTGTTGTATTATTTCAACAAAATACCAGAGGATAATAGGAAGCTGCGAAGTACTGAATTCTCATGAAAATCAAGTACAATTTTTGACCTCCAAAATCATTAGTTCATCCTGCACCAACTAAGAAATGTTAAATCATTTGCTCAGTCCACTCCTGGTTTCCAGTTGACAGCTTGGGAGTCACAGTGCCCAGACTCCTGGTCAGAGATTTTGTGTGTGGCTTGGGTCAGACTGCAGGTCAAACCACCTCTTGCCCAGGAAGGAATTTAAATAAAAATAAACTTCTGGTGGTAAAAAAGAAGTCATGGGGATCTCATTTTGTTAGTTTAGTTAAATTAAATTTTAAAACCCCAAATAAATCAGTGAGTCATGAGGAACAAATTAATTGAAAATAAGACATAACTCATTCCATTGCTCATGGGGCTGTTATCATCATCCTTTTTGCCTTTTCTGCATCCTGACTTTATCTTGCAATGACTTCTTCCATTTTGGTCTGGAATGAGTGTAATCTTTAGCAGCCTGATCCGGGTTAAATCAAACGCAGACCACACACTGATTTCTAAAATGCTGTGATTCCATCGCCTGTCTTTCAGTATGTTTGCACAAGGCTTCACTCAATGGGTCTCTGATTTTTGACTCAGGCTTGTGCATACATGATTAATGAACATTGCTGTGCATTATTTTTCACTACTGTCATATGGAAAATAATTTCAAAGGGGAGGATTTAAAGTTAGCTGCTCTGACTAAATATAATTACAAAGAACGTCTTCACTTTTGGGTATGATCAGTGCCTTCATGTTCTAGTGGTGTAAGAGCTATAAGACACAGCAATACTCAGGGGTTGGAATGTTGATTTTTTTGCTGAGCTGAGATTCCTTCAAGATGGGAGTCAAAGTTCGTTCATTATTTTTTTTCTCCCAATACTTACTATCTTCAAGCCTAGCTGGGTTTGCATAATAAGCAGACAGAAATCAATGTCTGACCTTCACTACCTTTGAAGAGGTGTTTTTCTTCATGTTCATATTCATTCTTTAATAATCTCTTTTTTTTTTTTAATTGGGAAATCCTTTTTACCATTCAGATTCAACAACAAACAGTAGTTATTAATGATTTTTCACATATGAACTGGAATATGATGTTACTGTGATAAAGAAGTTGTAATGTGCAACTAGGCCATTTAAACTGCTCTTTTTTAGTACCTCAGATAAGGCTTCTGTGTCAGGCAAGTTTATTGAAAAATAATAATTAGTACAAAAGACAAATTGAATAATTTGTTTTGGCTGTTAGTTTAAAACACTATGTGATAAACTTGATGCCAAAGCAATCTTTGGCCTCAAAAGAATCCTGATACATTAAATGGTCTGAAACTGGACTAATGTGGCATATCACAACTGGCTTCCTTAACATTAGAAAAGTGTGAAGTCTTGTCTTCAAGGCACCTGGGTAATAAGAAAGGAAACTCCCTACATTTATGGAACAAGAGTCGTAACTTCTAACTCACAGAGAACACTAAGTGTAGGTAAAGGAGGCACCTATACAGTGAGAATGTTAAGAGATGAAAGATTTAGGGATGTTCCTGGAATTAAATGTGTATTTGACATCATTATTTCAGGCAGGATGACAGTAGTGACCATGGACTTGGAGACAGGGGTTGCACAAGTGGAAATGGTTTGTATCTTGAAGGCAGTTGCAGGTGCTCCATATGCTCAAGTCTGACGACTCAAATAATCTCCATGTCGGCCTTTAAAAGAGATAGCTTCATAAATTAGAGATTTTGACAGCAAATATTTCTGTGGAAGCTATCTAACAGTGAGAAAATAAATATCAAATATGATATATAACCTGAGGAAATGGTGACAGATTATACCATACTATAGAATGAAGGGAAAAATATTTGAATACCTGAAGATAAGTAGGAAATGGAATAAAATCTATTATTGGTTTATCAAAGATAGATTTTTACCAGACTAACATAAACTAACACTTTTCTTGACTAAACAATCAGTTTCTGGGTAAAAACAATGCAATTTTTTTTGCTGTGACATTCAGTACAATGCCATTTGGGTACATGTTGGGGTAAATAATTTTCAAAATAAAAACAGGGGCAAAAAAGACAAGCTCAATCTGGACCAGCTGTTGGGAAGAGTCCCTAGGTTGTTGAAAGGGGGAAGAAGCATTTATTTTACTGAATGGACATTGTTTAGCCTGCCAACAGGAATCTGGGGTAGTAGATCTGTGCTACCTTTTATAACATCAGGACACAGCACCTGGAAGGAAGAAGAACATTTTTAGGGTGGAAAGTGGTCTCTAACAAGCAAAATAGTGTGCTTCTGGATCAATCTGCTGAACAAAGTATCAAGGGGAGGGAAAGCCTTTTATCCTTTTAGGATGGAGGAGAATGAGATTATTTCCATGTTTATAAACTCTTTTCCCTTAGTGAAGTTGTTCTCTCCTGCTTGCAGCCTGGAAGAGCTTGAGGGTATGTTCCAGGCTCTTGTTCATTAAGGTCAGAAGCTTCACAAAGCATTTCTTTTGGATTGTGGGAGAACTTGCTTCACCAGGATAGTTTCTTGAGTCTAGAATGGCTCCTAGTGCAAAGAGAAATGGAAAAATCTTTCAAAAGAGTAACAAGCATGATGTTTTTCCATGGCTGATTTGCCATCTTGGGTGTGGGCAGGCAGTTCTACATTTCTTTTTCTCTTATGGCATGCAATATTTTTAAAATAATGAAAACAACAACAGTTTAAATATTGTTTCTCATTATATGAAGCCACATTTGAAAATATTTTTGGTGTTTGATTTTTTTCAACCCTTTATTTCTAAAGAAAAGGCTATAAAAGTTAAATGGTGTTGTTTAATAGTTTTACATTCCTACACAGTGCTATATACTCTATAGTGAATATATACTGTGACGGATGCTATTTTGTGATTTTATTCTCTTTTTGATACTTGAATTGACTAGTTTTATGAGAATTATTTTTTTAATCTTAAGAACAGACTATTCCAGTGAAATTTCAGGTTTTTTGTGATCCAGGAGGAAATTCAGCTCAGGCTAGTCAAGCCACCTCAAATAAAATATAAGTTGTTGTTGTTAGCTACTGAATCCCCCTTCTTTGCTCACCTGGATCACATCTGTGCAGATGACCATTTAAGTAGACTTGAGCGATGGTAGAACCTTCAGCATTATCTTCATGTCACTTAAAAGCAGAAGCTGTATGTCACTAAGGCAAAGCTGAGTAGTTGTTACACAACACACATCTCTGGGCAGGATGGTAGGATGTATGACAGGTGTGACATATTCTGCACACGAGCCTGTTTACCAGTGATTAAAATATGAGAGTATATATTTTATTGATGCTACACTTGATCTGATTTACTCTATTTAATTTACAAAAGGAGGCAATATTATTTTTTCCTCGTAGTCTATGATCTATCTCTACAAATGAGATCCTTGACATACACTGAAATTTGTGGCATCCTCTCAATCAGATGGGAACGTTAGAATTATGATAAATCTGTGAGGCATTACTGTAATTTTGATTTCTGACTTATTTTACCTGTGAAAGCGGGTAGCAGAGTAGAAGAAAGGAACAGGGACTCCTAAATGAGATAAAAATCTAATTACAAGTGATTTCCTTTATTTTATTTTCATATACTAATTTCCCCATGCCTCTTGGTTCTTTTGTCCTTGTGGTGGCCCCGGTGTCCCTGCAGTGCTGCCCTTCCTTTGCTGGTTATTGCTCCTGTGCTGCTTCCCCCACTGAAGAAGGTCATTCCTACTTAGCACACAGGAGCTGAGTTAGGAACAGGGAAAACAAGCTTTGTTGTTTGCTGCTAGATTTGCTTTTACAGTTCCAAATTTTTCTGCATCAGGTTATTAAGGATAAATTCCAGCCTTTTGAGAGTTTTCTCTTGTCTGTTTTACAGTGGTTTTATGTCTTGTGTGAAAGCTGCTTCACTTTCCTATTTCTTGGGAATACTGGAAGTATTTGGTTTTATCCTGGCTCTCGCATGCCTCCTTACTTTGTGCTTTGCTACTAAACCCAGTTCTGGGACCACAAGTTTTGCTCCAAAGAGATAAAATCATCTAAGCTCGCCTTGAAGAGAGAGTAGCCCAGAAGGTAACTTATCCTCTTTCTCCTTCTGTTAGTGATTAGCCCAGAAGGTAACTTATCCTCTTTTTCCTTCTGTTAGTGATAAGGATTTAAAAAAATTTTTTTTTTTTGCATTGGAACTACCAGCTGTGCCATTAGCAAGCTAGTGAGAGGACTGAAAGTGAATTTTGACTAAAAAGCTTCATCATCAATGTCAGAGTGGGGAAAGCAGGAATGCTTCCTTCCTCAGCCAGCTTTTCACCAGAATGACTAACCAGCTCAATGGTTTGTGAGGCTACATTTAATGCTGTGTCACCATCTCATGTGGCACCCTGGGCAAGACATGTGAGAACAGTGGGAATTCCCTGCAGGTATGAGCTAAGGGTGGTACATTCCTCTACCATGTCACTGGAGCTGTGTCCTGACGTGGCATAGCTTAGTCCCCGTACGATAAAGGTCCCATTGCATATCCAGCAGGTCTTTTGGGAGACATTAAATTCTATGTTTGGATAAAATCTGAATATTTTTCTCATTTCTTCCTATTAAAACCTTTAATACATTTTACATAAACCAAGAACAGTGTTTAGACATAGTTTATGTAGCCTTTTGATATCATCTTTGGAAAGCATTTTTCCTCCACTTAGAGTTCCAAGCTTATTAAATCATTGAGTATCTTTAGTCATCCTTGAAATATACTTTGGGTTTTGGGAATGAATTCACCTTTCTTTGGGGGATGATTTGTACATCAGAGGCGTGGAAGGAACCCATGGCTTTCATTTGGTTGCTCAGAAATGACTTTTTAAATTAACGACAACCTCTGTGCAGGAGCTGAGACTCAGCCCTGCACCTCAGCTCAGCCCAAGAAGAATGAAGCAAAGAAACCATGCAGGAGGGCTGCCTAATCTCCTGAGAGCCCTGGAGAGATGTTATCCTGCTCTGCATCCCCATCTCAAGGATGCACAGTAAAGTTGTCCACCTGATGGGGCAGGTTTGATGGGGCTGGGTTTGATGGAGTGAAGTCTGAGAAGTAGAGGTGCAAGATCTCATGAGACATTTTTCTATTATAATTTCTATAATTTCTATATTTCACTGTAGCACAGTGAAATGCTTTGTATTCAGAGGTATAGAGCACATTTCCTATGAACAGAACACATAAAGCTTTTTCTGTGTTGTGCTATTAAAGCAACTCTTAATGCTTTTGCTTAAGAAGTAGGTCTCCTGTGTATGTACAAAATTCAGATCACTGGGGGAGATATGTCAGCCCTAAATCCCACAGAGATGGACAGACAGGTCTTTCTGAAGTGCTCCCTCAAAGTGAAATAAATAAGGACAATACAGCCTTGAAAACCTCCTATGGTTTCAGAAAATAGATACCCATATTCTATTTGGTAAAATACTACAGATAAGCATTACAAAGTATAGCAAAGCCAACCTAATTATATTACCTTCCAATTCTAGTCTGATCTTTTTCACTAATATTGATTTCACTTTGTATCCCATTTGAGCTTACAATGGCAACTGAATTAAGCCAATGTACTTAATTTTGATGTCTATCTGTGCAGAGAAAAAAGAATATATGCCTGGTGGAGATCATTACAGGGAACAAATCCTCCAGTAGATTTTTCTTGTGCTGTGGTGCAGCATTAGTCAACCATTGCATGTGTCTATACAATTTAGGAAAGAAAAATTAGAGATGATTTGCAATTAAAAAAAAGAGCTCAACACAGGCTATTGAAAAGCTCATTAATTTTACAGCAACATCCATATATTGATTTCACTTGCTGCATGTAGAATTTTGATAAAGATGGCATTTTGAAATTGGTCAGAAATTACACTCTCCATTTCTCAGGATTATCTGTTACTGTTACTATTTTTTTAAACAAGACCATGTACATGAGTATAATCTATACACATCCACTGTAATTTGTTTAATGATCTTGTCTTGTGGCAGCAGTGTTCACTCTGCCCTAAGTGGAGAAGTTGATTTGATAGAGAGACAAAAAGAAAAAAAAAGTGTTTTGTAAGTAGTGGGAACTTTGAGAAGCTGATTTTGCTGAAACAGAAAAAAAAAAAGCTTATAGTTACCACGTGAACTTGGAAGATTAAATATCATGGAATTGAGAATCTTTGGTGATTAGAGATAGGCAAAAAACAGATTTTGAAGAGCAAATTCACTGAGAACAGTTTGGCAGCTCAAACTCAGACAAATCTAAACATATTGCTTCAGCTACAAGTGAAAATGGAGGAGAATGGCAATAGCTGGTTTCAATACTTTCAAAAGGAAACATTTTGATTCTGCTTTGAAGGTGTGTTTGCACAGAATTCTTCAAGGCTAATAAGTCAAATTTAGGGTTATATAAATTTTTTTTAAATAAGCCAAGAGATAAAAGAAAAGGCTTAAGGTCACCTTGAAGCATTGGGCTTTTTTCCTTTAAGTCTGTGTGCTGAGCAAAAATCCATTTTTCACACAGTGGCAGCAAGATTTTCAACTGATTGGATATTTATGGGTAACAAGAATATCCAGTGTTTTAAGCCTCGGGCTCCAGGACACCTTCTGTAACTTCTGGCAATGGAGCTGTTAAAGGGAGAACTCCTGGGAAGGGAGTCTGTGATTTCTGACTCTGAAGCTTTGAATCGTGGTCCGAGGTAGTTACTACATTTTTTACCACAAAGCACGGGCTGCAGCTCCCTCAGACAATTCTAGTTTTCACAGGAATGTTGGACTCTGGTCTGGAGCCCCAGACATGACTTTGCTGCAGGTAAGCTGTGAAGGATGGCAATGAAGGCAGGATGCTGACAGGCACAAAGTGCACCCTCTTGCTAAGTGCTATATAGACATTATTTGTCATCCAAAACCACAGAGGTGTTGCACCTTTTACATATGGAAAACCAGGTCTATTTGTGCAGCATTGAACTGAAAGGAAAATAAAAGGATCCACTGCAATGTTTAGAATTTGCATATTCATGAAAATTAACTAATCACAGGGCAGCTAGAGAATTGGTAGGCACAGCTTTTGCACAGAACATTTTTTTGTTGTTGGAAAGCGATAAATGGCAGCACCCCAAGGCTTCATATTTTATCACCTCTATATAATGTAATAAAATATTGAGCATTGTAATACAGGTGGGTGACTAATTGAGGTGAGTTGTGTGAGGGGTGGGCAGGCAACCTAGAGACCACCCAGAGTTGTTTGAGTTTGCCTCTACTGCTGGCAGCCACAGCTATGACTAATTAGGGGCTCCTGTCAAATGCTCGGCTTTGGTAGCGTGGGTGGAGCTGTGAACATCTGTATACCTACAGTATACATGTTACAACCTCAGTGCTACAGATTTAATCCCACCCTTTTATCTTTCTTTTTCTTTATTATTTTTTATTTTTAATGCAGGTAAGGAACACTTTGGATACCATTGTTCTCATTATGAATTGAGTTTGCTCTTCAGTCTGATGGATTTTATTCTCTACCTTATATCTTGCCGGCTGTGCATACACAACTTTTTTGATAGGAACCTTATCCTTTTGTGTTAATTTGATATCTGACATTCAGAAAATGACCCTACTGCAACAAAGATGATGATTGCTTTTTACCAATTAAAATACACCCTGACATGGAGTATTAAGCCAGCTATTTATGTTAGCATTTTAAAAGTACCTGTCAGTCAATGCAAATTGTAGGACTGGAAAAGGCAGGAGTTGAATAAACTGGTGTGTGAATTCAGGCAATTAATTTTCAAATTTTCAGAGAGAAAATAGGCAGGGAGTCTTTGATCTTTGTCATTTTCCAAGAGGGAGACCCCAAGCAGTGTGTGCTCATTTATTTTATGGTATCCTTACCCTCTGAAAGTATTAACTTCTGCAGATTAAAAAATGCACCTGGATTTCCTTAAAAATCCCTCAAGTATTTACTTTGTCCGCTCATGGGGTTCCTTAATTTCCTAATTTCACACTGCCTGTCCTTCTGTGAACATCCCCCTCCTCACGCTGGCTTGCCCCGGGTTCCTCACTGAGTTTGGCGGCCGTCCCTGCGCGCAGTTGTTCCCTGGGATGGGAGCGGTACCCCGGGTGATGAATATGTAAGATGAGACACCCAGCCTCGCCGTCTGGAGCTGTCAGCTTCTTCCCTGACAGGTTTCCTGTGTGGTGGTCTCAAGCTAATTTAGGCCAGTGAAGGATTACCATTTCTGCTCACCCTAAAAAGTGAGTCGAGGCTGTTATTTAGGAATTTCTGAATGTGGCGATTATATTTGGAGAGGAGCAAGTGCCTCTGCACTCCTGCCCTTTCTTATCATTACCATGACGGATAGAGATGGACACACACAATATGTTGTCCTAGAATTCACACTGCTCCAAAGTCTCTCATGTCACTTTGAAACCCAAATCCTTCACGTGACATCTGGTATATAATAAACACTGAATTGTTGAGAGATGGCAGTGAAAAACCACATGTATTATAATTTTTATAGGTTTACTAAAGAGGGCAAAGCTTGATATCTAAGTTTTCATGCATACCAGTTCTACCAGGTTCATGGTCTTGAATGTCTTGAGGCAGTCAATTGGACACACTTTTAGTTGGAAGCACTGGGACAGACCCCTTTTTTTTTTTTTTTTTTTTAATGCCTAACCAGAAGAGCAAGATGCAAACAGAGAAGAAGGTTAGCTATGTCTTCTGCCTCCATGTCACCCACCAGCATGTTTTGGTTTTGGAGAGAATATGCGGGGTTCACATCATAGCTGAGCTTCCATTACTTGAAGTCTCTTCTTCCCATTGCTGGATCAGATTCTTTCTTCTTTGTGCATGGACATGACACTCTGTGGGCTTGTTGCTGGACTGCCTTTGCTTCTTTTTGCATAAATTTCTCTGTTCAAGAAAATCTAAGCTTTTGTAATAAATTTCTGCTGTGTTATTCTGGCCTGTTTCTAGACATCAGCTGAATTTCAAATACTTATTTTTCTTTTTATAATATATTCCATGAAAAAGAGATTATCTTTGTGATGGTCACTGTGAGTAAACGGGGACAGTGCAATGGGTTTAATGTAGTACAAAGCTAGCCTAGAGCATGTGATTAGCAGATAATATTGAGGAAGGATTTTAAATAACAGTATTTTTATCCAGGATGGTGTGTTATTTTGTGGTGTTGGGTTGCAATATGAATTTTAAATTGGATGGTCTCTTTCTTGGAGATTGCTTTCACTGGAAGTGCTTTTTGCATGGACCTGTGAGAGATTTGGCTCAGCCCACTCAAAAAGAGAATTTTCTGCAGATGTCAGTGCTGGGTGGTAAGTTGGTGTTTAACTCAGATATGGGAAAATACACATTAGCTTTGGTTTGTGCACCATGGTATAAATGCAAAAAAGATTATAAACAAGGCTCTTTTAATGGCCTGCCAAACAGTACCATCACAATGAGAAAATTTGTGCAATAAGAGAAAAATGTGTAGCCCTTTGCTGGCTGAATGCCAGGAACACATTACTAAGAGACATTTTGCAGTGTAGTGCACCCAGCCACTGAGATCCCGAAGAAAGTGAGTAAGCCCGAGTACTTGTTATCATTGTGAGATTTTATTTTATTTTATTTTATTTTTTAAAAGACTGGCTAGTCAAGGCAGTAGCATCTACCATCTCTTTTGAAGAGGAGGAGAGGGGAAGGACCTTGCTCCCTGAATCCATCCACCCTCGGTTCAAGAGGGATTATTTCCTTGCAACAGCAATTGCTTAAGAGGGAGATGTGCATATTCCAATTCCTTTGTTGCGTGGTCATTATTTTTAAAATAAGTTTGTCTTCTGTAGTTCTCTGCACAAGCCTCCTAGTGCTTATAGGCTGCAGAATGCCCTTCAAAAGAGAAAATAATAATGAAAATATCCCTGGGATAATAATTCCATGATAAATTCTAATATTTTAAAAATTCTTTCAAGAAATTACAGAGAGAAAATATAAAAGCAGAGAATCAGAAGAGGAACTTACCTGTCTGTGGGATTCATGATTTCCTAATAGAAGGTTTCTTTCGGATCAGTCAGCTGTGTGTTCCTCCACCAACAGTCCTGACTTTTTCTTGGATTGGTGGTTTTGTTCTGTTTTTTTTTTTTTAACTTTTGATAAATGGCGGGGATATTGCTGGAATTGTTCTCTGTTATTGCCATTTTGCGAACTGCTAATTTTCTTAGCCTTGATGATTAATAGTAGATGATTTATCATATTTATATAGGTGGCAGGGGAGAACAGACACCCTAATAGACTTTTGTCCTTGCTGCAGTGGCTACTGTAGAATTATGCATTGAGATCCCCACATACCTCCCCCTGCAACCTGAATTCTGAGTAGATGAGTCAGACAAAGGATTTGATAAAAATACCATTAACCTCATTTTACATTCAGGGAGTTAAGTCAAAGAGGAAAGAAATGATTTCTCTAAGGTCTGTGACAGAGGTGTGAACGGAAATCAAAGTTCCCAAGTCCTTGGCTCAGTTTATTTCTTATTAGTATTGCAGCAAATAGACTCATGTCTCTCAAAGACCTTCCCTTCTTGATAAACTATATGCTTGTGCAGCAAAAATCTTCCCAGTTCCTCTCCAGAGACTCTGTGGTCCATGTACATTAAAATGTCTCTGCCACAAGGGCATCACCAAGCCTGCCTTGGGAGATGCTGCTGCCACAATTTTATAATAAGGATGTGTGTGAACTCTCCTAATCAGAAGGGATGGTTTTATTTTGTGTGTTACAGCAAAGGACACAATATGGTCTTTTCTAGTGTGAGGAAACCTGCCTTTTCAAATCAATGTATTATATAGAGAAAAGAGGGCCTCTGCAATAAGAAAAGGTGTCTCCTGAAAAGAGAGCAAGGTAGAGTTTTCTGGGATTTAACTTTCCTTTTGAATGCTGCATTTCCAGTGAAATGTGAGGAGCTGTGAAGATATTCAGCAGCAGTGTAGCAGCAGAGTCACTTGGGAACCACTATTGCAGAAGGTGATGTTCTTCATAAATAGGTGTGCAAAAAAAGTTGAGAGGTGGCTATTCATCAATTAATTTTCTTCCTCAGGCAATTAGGTGATTCCTTGATATCTATACAGCACTCTTTATTCATTGCCTTGGCTTTGAAGAGGATGGACTCCCCAGGGCTGGCCAGTGGTCAGATGGACCCGGTGAACGTTCAAGGTCAAGAGTATATTGCATTAGGAGTGGCCCTGGTAGGACAGAAACATACGTTCCTCATTAGGGCAGCCATCGTAGCAAATGAGATTAGAGCCCTATAAATCTGATTGTGTCTGGGCTAGAGTGAGGTAGTGTCTCAGTGCTCAATTTCCCAGTGTACAAAATGCCACATGCTGCAGGAATTGAGGAACTTTTTCTGCGGCAAAGAGAAAGGAAGAGCCTAGGGCAGCAGACGTGACACTGAATGAGAAAACTGTGAATATGTTGAAGGATGACAGAGGAATTTCTTTTGGCGACAAATCTACTTTTCTAGCCTATTTCTTTGAAAGAAATTGAACAGGGAGTGTCTGCCACCTTTTGCTGTCCATCAGCCTGACTGTAACATTAATTTAGGAGAAGTCATCTCAGCAGCAGGTTTGGCTAGGAAAGGAAATGAAAGACTGTATCCTCTGAAAAATACCTCTTTATCTGCCCATGGTATCTCAGCAGTTAAAGAATTTCAGTGATGTTTCATCATCTCTCCCTTCATTAATGCATTTTTCAGAGAGACAACAAGGAGGATAGTTTAGAAAGATAAATGCAATTGATGATGTAATGAAAAAAATCAGGAAACAATTATAAAACCTTTTTTATGAAATGTTTTTTCAGTCTGTATTTGCATCTGGGGAATATTAGAGTAAATATTGTGCAAGGAAATTAGTTTTAATTTCATGCTAACGGAAAAATCAATTCAGTTCTAATTAGGTTATGATTTTTAAAATACAATCAGGCAGTCATTTCAGTGTTTTGATTAGATTGTCCTATCATTTGTTTCGGTTTTGATAAATGCTACTTCAGAAAATGCCTTTCAACACAAAAGCCTATCTGCAGCAGTATAGGTTTGATTTGGGAGAGTTATTCTAAAGGCAATAGTGTAAAAATTCTTAAAGTGACTCACTGGCTGCAAGCAATTTGAATGTAGTGGGTAGAGCTGGGCACTTCAGTCTACAGTACAATGTAATGCAGGTGGGGACTGGATGAGTGAGAATTGTTGTTGATTTTTTAATTTCTATCTGTTCAATAAGGTCTTGTAACTTCTCTGCCAGAAAAAAAATCTCTTTATTAATTACTACTTGCAGGGAAATGAACTGAGGGCACTACTGCTTCCCACACTTGCATGCTTAAGTGTTTCTTGACCTTGCAACATGTAAGCTGGTAAGGCTTTCCATGACTTTTTATATAAAATATGCTGTCCTGAGAGAACCAAAAAGTAAATCACAGCAGCATATTAAGATTGTGATCTCCAAGCTGCTTCTGAAAATCACAGTCAAGATCATCATGTGACGTTATCTCAAAACATAAAATTGGCAAATATATGGATGGTATATGTGTGTAGTATAGACTGTATATAGTCTATACAGTGTTAAATCTACTTAATAGAACATTGCAGCTTGTTTAAACTGCCATTAATTAAAAAAAACAAGACTTAAAGAAAAAGGGCTGGGGACCCTTGTCACCACTAAGGCCCTGCACAATTTTCTTCTTGTGTCTTTGGTTTTTATTTGAACAAATAGACATTGTTGTTCTCTGAATGGCACTGTGGTTCTCAGCTCCACACTTGGCTTCTGTGATGATCAATAGTGGGAGAAATGGTGGTGTTTTCTTATCACGTCTCTATATTCTTGGTGTGCCTACTCCATCTTCTTGTGTGTGTTTTTCTGTCTCTTTGAGTGACAAGTGCCTTTACTGAACAGTATATTATAATCAAAATGTCTTGTGCAGGAGCTAAAACTGAAAATACTGGCATTAAAAATTAATATGGTTGTCAATCAGTTGTCCATTTTTGCATGTGGCATTGCTTGAGGTAAAGAATGGCATTACTCTTACAAGATCTATGATTTAGGTTATTTCTTGGGACATGCCCAGACTTTTTTCTAGGTTAGTTGGAAGGAACATTATATGAAGTTGATAAAACAAAAAAAAAAGAAAAAGAGAGAAAAAATGGCAGTGTACCCTTCTATCATCAATAAGGAATATAAAACCATTTTTTAAATCACCATGAAGAAGGAAAATTGGGGAAAGTGTGAGGCTATGCCATTTCCTCAAAAAAATTCTTGCTATGAAATCTATGCAAACTTTAATGTAAAAATTAGAAATTATACACTGAATAAGCTTTGATGTTTAATAGAAAACATCAGTGATTTGCAAGAGTTTTATTTGTACAATAAACTATCTCCTGAGGCTTGTTCTGAGGGATTTTTTTT
Organism: Pyrgilauda ruficollis; assembly: GCF_017590135.1. Lineage (NCBI taxonomy): Eukaryota > Metazoa > Chordata > Aves > Passeriformes > Passeridae > Pyrgilauda > Pyrgilauda ruficollis. The sequence continues at coordinate 5,778,339 of NW_024525267.1, forward strand.
CCTGAATATTTGAATTTTTAAAAGCTGTTTATGATGTATTTTTCATCACTATGGCCAGTTATTGGAATGGGTGCCTAAATAATATATTCAGGTTGCATCATATACTCAGAATTTTTAATTGTACTTCCATTGCAACTTCTGGATTAATGGGCATAAATTCATCAGGGGTTATTAATAAGATTATTAAAATCATAGCAGTTAAATCCTTTTGAGACTTCAAGTTTGCAGACTTAAGCAGATCAGAATTTGTAGTCCCATTTCAGATTGCTTGGAGGATTTCCAAACAGGGTGGTAAGTTAATTAATAATAGCACACCAAGCCAGTGCACTCAAAACATGTGTTGGACAACAGGCTGAGGAAATTTTGTTTTGGACATATTTCTAAATCTATGTGAACACTAACGGAAATTTCAGAATTGGCAATATATCCATAAAAGTCAATGTTGCCTAGGAGAACTTTCTGTCTTAGGTTTTCTTATATGGTCAATACAAAAAAAGAGAGAAATGCTTATTGGAGGATTCTTTCCATAAAGAAACTGAACTACAGCCTGTAAGATTCTTCCTTGTCTTGAATAAGTGTATTTGAATACCTGCCCTGAGATCTAATTTTTTCTGATCACAAAAGGGAATTCTGACTTCAGTATGAATTAGGAACTTCTTTAACTCTTCAGTCTCCTGTAAGGTTGCAATGGGATATGGTGAAGTACAGCTTCCAGTAGAGGAAGACTGAGGTGAAGACCTGTTTATAAAACTTAAACATGGTTTATAATCCATGATATCCTGTTAAAATACTGTACACTTCATGATCAGCATTTCAATAATGCAATAGAACAGACACACAATTTTTGAGTCTCTTGCAGGAAAAGCTATCTTTTGTGCTAAGCCTGGCAAAGTGGGCCTTGTCTCATCTCAATTTTCAAGGCAAAGATAAACTGAAAACACATTTTGTTTTCTAGCCTTATTCTCAAAGTAAAATTATAAATATATTTAGGAGGGTTTTTTTTCTTTCTTTGGAAGAAGTGACAGTTTATAATCTCTTCATTAGCTGAGAAACCTGATAATATTTGTGTGATTGGCACATGTACTGAGGTGATTGGCATGGATGAAACGTGTGACATTTCAGAGTGAGAGCAGGTATGCACATATGAGAGCACTTAGATGTGTTTAATGCCATAAGGTTCATCACAGCTGAAATTTTAGCTCTACTCATTTTTCTAACAATAAATTCAGGCTCAACCCGTTCACAGCTTTCAGACTTGTATTTTGCTGGTACAAAATCTTGAGAATAAATTTTTTTTCCCCTCCTCTGGTTTGTGTTTTGGGCTTTGTAAGTCAGTCCAGGGCAGCCCATTCAGCAGTCAGATGCTCTGCCCTGTCTGACCTGTGCTTGGCTCGGGACTGGTGATGAATGGGTTACACAGCTCTCAAGCATACCAGGTCTGAAAATGGCTCTGGTATAAGTTAAGGTTTACTTCAGGTAATTATTTTAGAGCATATATCAAAAATTTGCAGTGCTGTATCACACCATGTAAAACTCTGGAAGAAGTTGTCTCAATGAGAAAGCACATTGCTTTCTGAGCTTGCTTACTTTTCTTATTGTGGATGTACCAAATGCTGGGTATTTCAGGCAGCCTGAATATTCCTAGGACATAGGAATGACTACATTTTATGTTTCAAATGCATAACATTGTGTGGCTCTGCTTGTGCCACTCAGAGGTGAAGCATTACAAATCTGTGACATCAATATTCTGCTGCCTTGGGATTCTTCTGGAGGAAAACTGTTCAAGACAGACCTATTTTATACATTTTTTAGAGTGGCATTAAAATAGTTGTTACTGTCTTTAATGACAAAAATTTACAGACGGAGTTAAAATAATGAAGAGGCAAGGAAATTTCTTAGGTAGGTTTCTGCAGGCTGTTCTGCACAGCTGGTATTTCCTCATCATTTCGTTTGCAAGAAACCAAAGTTGGGTGCTGTGTGAGTAGAGGCACAGGTCTGTTCCTGCTTCCCCACAGGCTTGGACCTGTGGGAGGAGAACCCACATTGCAGGGCTTTAGGTGGGATGTATCTCTTGCAGATGAGAGGGGAGGCAGAGGACCCTCTGAATTTGCTGAGCTCTGCTCTTTCCAAAATAAGCATAAATGCTGGAATGTTTATAGGTCCAAAACATACTCCTTCCCTCCACACCTAAGGATTATTCTGTGCTGGTTAGGTGATGCAATTGTATTTAGACAAGATAAAAAATAATGTTCTGGTCTTCTGACTGAATTCTTGAGCATAATCTGGCAAATGGAAATACATCTATTGCCTACCCCTTTGTTCTATTCAATGCCATTAAAAAGAAATGGACTTTGGATCTGGCCTGAATCAACAGAAGTATAAATCCAGGGATGGATTTTAGCTTCAGTTTTCCATCACTTTATTTTCTCACTTTTTGATGTGACTCTATGGTGAGTAACTGAGGTGTGAATTGATTTTTGTGGAGTGGCTTGGAGCATAAGCTCATGCAAATGAGTGCATGCTTTGGCTGACAGAATTACCTTGCCAGAGGTTTGCACCTTTCCTCAACCAGTGGGCTGCAGAGCTCTGCTTGTAGGGTGAGAAACTGTTCAGCGCAAGAAAAGGCTGCTTTAAATGGAGTGACACTGCTTGCAGCCAGGAGGATTCTAGGAATAAACAAAGAAAATTAACTGGAGACACAATGTAGGGTTTATCCCAGCTATTACCTGTGTCTTTTACCTGCATAGTGAGACCTGTGCCTAAATGATTCATACTTCTAAATGTTGTGGTACATGCATTAATCCCACATTGGATCATTCTAAAATGGCAAGGAAATCTGAGCTGAGAAATGAACATTAGAAGGAATTGTATGTTAAAAGTAAATGTTGAAAGCAGATGATATCCATAAGGCACAGAGTGTGGAACAGAAGATTCACAAGCCTTGCAGGAAGTTGCTTTATTATTCTAACCTATAATCCCTGCTGTGAGGAATGCTGCCTTTCAAGCCCACGTATGGGATGTTTCTCTGTGATAAGAGGAAACTTTAACAGGCTGACTGTAAATGCTTCCAAAATACATTAAATAGCAGAGTCTTACATAAATTCTGCTGCAAAGGCAGCAGTATGTCTCTCAACCTCATTTCTAAGTGTAGGGTTTCCATCTTTTATTATTTCCCAGTATCTTTGCATTTCATAATCTGTTCCACAAATTGATGTTAATATGACATTTTGGAAACTGCAGTCAGGGCTTTCAACCTGAACCAAAGATGTAATGGAAAAAAACCCCAAATCAGTGACTTGTTGAATCCTTAGGTCAAGCAAATTGTTACTTTGCTGGAATGCTATTGAAGGATGTCAGTTTTCTTCATGACAGCCTCTAGCTCTGGATCCAATGGAATGCAATGCCATGAGTCTAGTGAATATCAGTGGTGTGTGACCCATGAAATTACACACACATGTATGATCTGTCAAGCAGTGTTGGCTGCTATAAAAAAAAAGAATACCAAAAAGGCAACTTCTGTATAATTCAATAAACCAATCACAGTGGAAATATTCAAGTCTGTTTGAACCTAGTGCTTCCTCCTTAGAGGTCTTCTTTCCACCAGCTGCCACTCTGAATTGGTTTTTGTCGCTGTTCCATGAGTGTAGAGGTGTGTGTTGCTTGTGGTGCCACGTGAGAATCTCTCCCCTTCAGGCAACTGTTGGGTGTTAAGTTTCTACCCTGTGTCTCTGTCTCTTTCAAAAAGAAATAGAAGAATCTTGCATTGCTAATAGGGCTTAATTAGGCATTTTTCTCCTTTTTAAAGGTATTTGTGTACTGGCTCACCATGATACATTTAATTCACAGAGCTAAAGGATGATTGCATGTGAATCCATGTAGGTGCAGAAGTGCTGTACAGTGTCAGGGGAGAGGGAGTTTCCCAACATGGGGAGAAAGGCACAGAGATGTATCCAGGGAGCATTTTCTTGGATGCTCCAGTGATAAAAAGTGTTCATTAGAAAAGCCTGAGATGTTATTTTAGTGTCTTGTTGAGGGGTAAATATTTTACACAGCAAAATAAGGATATACACTACATTCACATCAATTCAATCATGTGTTCTCTAAAAAAAAAAAAAAACCCACAAATAAATTTTTTTTTTTCATGGCCAGTGTTTCACAGTAAGATTGCTCTTCAAATAGATTTACAGGTTGCTTTTATAGCAGAACATTAACAACTGCAAGTCCATGTACAAGGTTGTGTAAAAATTTGATTTACTATTTTATTTTTTTCATGAAGTGTGTACCTTTTTTAATTCATTCTCTTTCTAGCCAGCAGAACTGCTGATGGTGAAGTGGAAAATATTCTTCTAGTGTAAAGAGAAAAGGAAAAATGAGGAATGTGTTACTTCACTCAGAAAAGTAAGATGTTTGCATTTTTTAGCCTTCTGTTGTCTGTAAAAATCCTTGATTAAATACATTTCAAGAATGTTTTAAGGATCACTTGTCAATTTGAAAAAAGAATTTTAAAAACCGACCATTCATTACTAAATTTTCTTTTATGAGACCAGAAGGATCTCTGGATAATAGGAATTTGTTCCAAAACAAAACAGTTATTTGTTCAGGGTGTGGAAGTTATTAATTATTTACATCTATTCCTACCTCAGTTCTACCTCTAGTTAAAATTCATGGCCTAGGCACTCATCAAATATTGATTTTTACCAAAGTTGATGCTTTCCCTTTAACATTATTATAATGAGGGATAAAAATCAAATTGCCTTCACTGAAACTCAATCATTCTCACAAGCCATCTGCATTGATCTTTTTTCTAGGTTTTACCATAAATTATTCTATTCAATTAAGTAAACCCCACACATAATGACATTTTGTGAACTAAATAATTTATTGACTATTTTCAGCTAAACTTACCAGGCTCTGATGCACAGTTATTTTCATAACATTAATAGTAATATATATAACCCCTTGTCAGGTTCTTTGTTTGGAAAGAGGAATCACCTGGGAGGTAGAAATCTTCTCCTTTAGAAAAGAAACAAATTCTGCCATCATCACATTTGGAGTGACTCAATCCCTTCTCTTTAGCAAAATTAGGGGGGCTGCATGCAACACTTTCTGATGACAAAATAATTGCAAAATGATTTTCAGCTAAAAGTGTCTCTATTAAGAACAAGGATTGTAAGCAAATTGATAACAATTGGTCTGTTGTACACTTCACTGGTGAGATCTGATGAATGTAGTAGCTCCTTGGAGGAGTTCAGAGAGTTTTCCTGCTCTGCAGAGTGGTGGTTGTGCTTCTATCACACACATTCTTGTCACCTCCTGACAGTTAATCTAGAAATCTGCCCATTTTCTAAATGAGTTTTGTTTCACATTTGAAAAGTCATTCAGCTCCTGTAGACTGAATTTTCAAGTGGAAAGCATGGTTTGTAACTCCGTCAAGCATAGAGGAAGATTGCTGTCCTGCATGAAAAGGTTGTGTTTTGTGGGTAGCTGATTTGGGTAGAAACTGAGTCACAAACTTTAGATACTGACCACAAAACAGGTTTTTCAAAAATGCATAGATTTTAGGAGAACGTTGTCATAGCTGTGAAGGTGCAGTCGGTGTAGTTAATCATATATGGAAGGTTTTTGCTGGGTGTGTCTGGGGAATGCCTGCTGTGAGCTGTACTTAGCAAACAGACTGGATGCAAACAAATTGTCTGCTGGAAAAAGAAGAGCAAAATATACTTAGGTATTCTGGAGTATATATAGGTACATTTAATTGTTGAAGATGACACTGAATACAGAAACGCTTTTAAATAAGCAGTGCCAACACTATGGCATAGAAGAGAGTTTGGAATATGTGTTGTTTCTTTAATTTTAGTATGAATTGTGTATTATGAGACTTTTTTTCCTTTGAAAATTGTGGTGGCCATTTGTGAGAAGTATTGAGAAAAAGTCAATATATGATAATAGTATTGCTCAAAAGCTAGAAAAGCCCTAATGAAATCCAAACAAAACTCTCTGCAAAATAATATGAAATGTTTAACTCACCTTAGAGAGCTTAGAATTTTTATCTTAATTTTGTAAATTTTTTTTCTATTTTCATAAGAGCAGTAGTTCCATAACACAAGTCAATTATGGAGAGGGAGTAAGCACCCATAAAATTGTGTTGTGTTTATGTATTCTGGTGCCAGCATAGGAAAGGGTAATTGTTCTTCATTCCTTCTTTTAGCACAATCTGTTTTATGTACTGAAACAAGGAGTCAAACATTTCAGTCCATCCAGGATGGGAGTTTCTGTTAATTTCTTTCACTGCTTTTCAGCCTTTGAATTCTTTGGTGCTATCATTTTGAAAGGTTGCTACTGCTGCTCACACTGTGTCTTGCAATTTCTAAGCAAATAATGAATTTGCAGGTAAAAATAAACTTATAAGTTTAAATGCAAAAGCTTGTATTGATTTAATTCCCCATTCAATCAGGTAATTTTGTGGTTCAGTACCCATGCATTAAAACATGTAGCCCAAACACAAAATTCCACTTTGCCTTGCTCAGTGCTTGGAGTTACTCTCAGAAGAAAATAGAGCTCACTGTTGCTCTGTGTGTGTGTGTGCTTATCTGTGCTACTCTCTTTATGTTTGGATACAGCTTAGGAATATAAAACATCCCAGTCTGCTGCCCTGGCTACTTGCAAATTCAGGTTTTCTTGCTGCATTTGCTGGTGAGATGATGTTCATAAAATTGGACCCTGATTGTGCTATGATTTTGAGACTGCTGAATGGGAATTCCAGTTTTAGGTTTTAGTCTCCGTGTTACTCTTGTGCTTGCTGGGTAAGTGTCACACCTTTCACAATGAAAAAGATGAAGAGAGTGCAGGATAGGATCTCTCCTACATCCCACCCACTGCTTTCATTCATAAGAGGTAAGAGTCGAAGCTTTTCTGGAGTCCTCCTCTGTCTTTGGTAGTGTGGTTTGCTCTTTGCAGAGATTTAAGTGAAGGGGAATTCACCTGAGCATGAGTTGATTTGTCCAGTGAGCATCTGAGATTCTGCTGATTTCCAGTCCTTCCTTAGCTGTGAAGGTGAGCAAACATCCAATTGGTTGGCTGTGAACAAGGACTTAAGAATTTGGATCAAGTTCTTGTTCCTTTAACTTCTTTCACTCCGTGAAGGTGGTTGGCCATATAGGTAATGCAAGCTTTGCTTCCTTGTGCTTTGGCTTTATTAGCACCAGTGGGACCTAAAGCTTTTTACTTCTCATCCCACTTGAGATTCTTTTCTCTGAATTAATGGATATTTTGAATAAATCATTGTGAGACAGGGCAATGCATGCTGTAGGGAAAAAAAAATCATTGAGCCAGCATATCTGAACAGGTTTCATGTCTATTACTCACATGCTTTGTGAGGCCATTACATGTGTAATTTAATGAGGATTTTTCTATTTGAACCACAAAAGGCATATATGCCTGACTCACATGCCCAACTGCTAGACAAAGAGAATGCAACTCAAGCACACTAAGCTTTTCTTTATAGATATATTATCCATAAAGCACACAATGTTAGTGCTGCCAGTGTCCCACTGAAATTATCTGAATGGATCAATTTAATCTCGTACCTGGAAAAATGATCAGCAAAAAAAGGTGTCACTGCTGCCTGTATTCCAGCCAATGTGAAGTGTGTTATAGTTAACGCTGAACAAAAAGCATTCATGCTGGGACGTATTGTGAAATGTTAATTATGAGAAAAAAGCACCATTGGATTCACTGCCACTGCTTCTGATTCATGATAAGGGAATTCCCAGAGGGAAAAGAACAAAAATACCAACTGTGCTCTCCCTTTGTTATTTTTCTGGGCAATCATTGCAAAGGTGATGTAGTGTTGGACATTCCTATGCTTTCCTATCCAAGTTTTCTGGATCCAAACTGATCCACACTTTCTTGTCTAATCTGCCTGCCAAGATGAAGGCACCACCAGAGGATGTCTTGTTCCTTCTCTTTTGGGATTTGCCTTTTGTGACTAATGCAGAAGCAATTCCCAAGTCCCAGGCACATTCAGGAACATCTTGACCCACACTGGGATGGGACCTGAGCAAGCACTAGCCCTTTCCTGATTCCCCATGAGGGATTGTGAACACCTATGCCCAGCAGGAGCTTTTTTTTGTGCTCTGAGCAGAACAGACCTGAGGGGATAAAGGGATGAGGAATAAGTGTGCAAAAAGTCAAAGCCCTGAATTTATTTCAGGATGGACAGAATCACTACAGGAATAGACTCTCATCTCTTACAGAATCAACTGCCTTTCAGGTGTCTAAATTGGAACAGATGAGCTTCTCCCTTCCAGATATATCTGGAGAGTGGTGACTGAAGACATGAAAAAGGTTGTATAATGTGCCAGGGGATCAGGATAAGTGTATCTGCCTCTTCTTCTATCAAGGCATGGGGGTGCTGGAGGGGATCTTCCTTTTCACCTCTCTGGGGTACAGTGTTGTGCCCATGGCTAGCCAGTGAAAATGCTCCTGGCACTGTGCGGTCTGCAGCCTAACTTTGGGAATAGCACAGAATAATAGAATTGTTTGGGTTGGAAGAGACCTTAAAGATAATCTCATTTCAACCCCCCTGTCACAGGCATGGATGCCACCCACTAACCCAGGTTGCGCAGGGCCCCATCCAACCTTGAACTCCTACTTGAAACCAGACTGGGAAGAGGCACTGTCCAGGTGTGAGCAGCTGTGATGTGGAAAGACTTCAGCTGTGCTAATTGCACAGGTCTCAATTTGCACAGGTGCTGACATACCAAAGCCTGTGTGGCTGGGCCACTTTTATCTTCCCACAGATCAGTACCTATGGTACCAATATCCTGCAAGCCACATGCCTTGATTTCAGCAGCCAGTGCTTAGACTCAGCTGACTCTGTTGTTACTGTCAAGACTGGAATTGAGTGGGACATGAAAAGCAGTGCCTGTGAACTTGCAGCCAGTGGAAACACAGTTGATTATTACAGGAGAACAGCAGATAATTCTGCAAATAACATGGTGAAACAAGTTTTGATTTGTTCCATCTTTAGTCTCTCATTTCAGTTTGAAGTATGGGGGATAAAGGCTAAATCTATAGGCTCATTGGCACTAACTCTAGCAAGTTCTGGAGCAAATTCCCTGGAGAAGATGAACTCTTAAACAGTTCATTGTCTTGATTTCCAAGTGGGAAGAGTCTGATGGAAGTCTAGTCATCAGCTGAAAAACCCTATCTACAAATTTCTTGTTGGGCTTTAGTAGGCAAAGAAATGACTTGTCTTTTAGATTTTGATTTTAGAAATCATCTCATCTTCTGCTAAGATTTTTAATTTTACTTTGTACGTTAGGAATGAGAACTTCCCTTTCTAATGCCTTGGAGTGAGAACTTCCCTTTCTAATGCCTCTCTATTTAAAAAAGAAAAATTTTGCTTCATTCTTTAAGTGTCCTCAAGCAGACAGCTGAGCTAAAACTAAAGATATTTAGTGGAAGACAGATGCCAGGGAGTTAGTGAGAATGGTCTGGATTAAGGTTAGTCTCATTAGTTTCTGATGTTCATAGCTATTCCATGAGCAGTAAACTTCTATTCTCAGCAGATTTCCAGTGGTAACAAGACTTGTTCAGAAAACTCACATCAGAGTTTGACTGATGTGCTCTATTCCTGTCTTCTTAATTTCCAGAAGAGTCTTTGGATCTCTCATGAGCAGGGATGAATGTGCAAGGGTTCAAATACTGACCTTGCCTCTGTCCTGTGGGGAGAAGGAAGGGAAACATCCTGCAGCTCCAAGTTCATAACTGAAACCCTCATAGAAGTGTGGGTGGGACATTTTTGTTAAAAAGAGGCTTACCTTTTCATTACATTGCTGCCCATTAAATTCTTTACAGAAAAGAAAAGCAGCAAGCTTGGTGTATGTAGCTCTTATTTTACACATATTTTTTGTCTCAGAAATGTCTTGCCTTAACCAAAGGTTAGTAATAAAAGTGGGAGTTTTGACTGATAAGAAGGAACCCTGCTTGCTGCTAGTAACTAAAGATTTAGTACTTGAGTTACTCCATGCTCTTCAGGGTAGTTGTTTTCCATTTTCAGCCTTAAGATCTCCAAAAGTTGTGTTTCTGGGCACCTACTTTCACAGAGATAACAGTGTTATACACAGTGCTATATATTGCATCAAGATAAGTTACATGACATTACATACTATTCCAGAGCTGTCAAAAAGTTGGACTCTGCTGTCTTTTATCATTTTGTTTACATCTGAGTGTCTGCAGGTGACTGGAGGTGTCATTCCACTGAAAATCAGACAGCTGATCCAGCAATGAAATGTTAGTCCTGGAGAATAAGATTGCTGTAACCTTCTAGACAGGGGCATACAATCGTCTTTTTGAAAGCCACCATGCTGCAGGTTAACCTGTTGATTACTCTGCTTTGGACTGGCAGGCAAAGAGAAAAGAAAAAGTTTTGTTAAACCATGAATGTTGGTGAAAACTATGAATGACTCCATGCTGGTGCTGACAGCATCCTTTATTTTTTCTCTCTAAGCTGTAACATTATGTACTGTAGATGTCTCAGGAAATGCTAAAAAGCACATCTTTTCATCTGAGCCTTTTTTCAGCCCTTCTTATAGGAAAAGCCATATGTCTCTGTCCATGCAAGTGTCACATTTCACCCAGCTGATCCAATTTATCCAGTCTGAACATTTGTCCTTATGCTTTTACACAAATACATTTTCTCTGCCCAGATTCTTGTTTGTGTCACGGTCTGTTCCTGCTATAGCTGAATGAAGATTTGTCAACAAAAAATCCACCCAAAAAATTAGAATCTATTCCAAAACCTCATTGACGTCAGCAGAAATACTCTTACTGACTACAGTGGTTCTACAGTGCCCTTTTCAAGCTTCCTTAATTTCTGTAAATATATCTGTTTTAGACTGAAAATATTTTTCCCTACGGTATTTCTTTTAATCTGTGTAATGATAGGGAAATATTGAGCAAACAAAATTAGAATTGTGCCATTTAGATGCAGTTTGGCAGATGGGTGCTGTCTGAAAAACAACCGTGTTCCTGTCCTTGTGGATACCTATGGGTTTAGCTTTAAATACCCTGAAATCAGTCGAGCTGGACTTTAAAAACCCCCTTGCTGTGGCGAGGTGGCAGCTCTGCACTTTGCACTCCATGCCTGGAGCTTGGTGAGGCAGGGCTGGGCTCCTTGCCCGTAGGCAGACGGGGCTGGAGAGCTGCAGGAGGCTGGGTGTGGGGGTGAGTGGTTAAAAACTGAGCGAGTTTTAAAAACAGACCAGGCCTTTTTTTCTTTCCCTGTCTCTGGTGGCTCTTGTGGATCTGGGTCAGCAAAGTGGTGTTTATGGCAATTCCTCAGGAGAAAGTTTGTCTTTTAGACTATTGAATAAAAAAGGTGGTGAAGAAAAGATGTATGCAAGATGTATGGTTCAGCAAAGAAGCAAGCAAGCAATTTCTGGCATGTAATTTCAGGACTTAATCTCATCACTTCTAAACAAATTTACATTAAGTGGTCTGCCTTGAAATGGAGGGAAAGTCTCAGACAACAGGTGCTCAGCTGATTTTTAATAGAGAAAACGTTTGAGCAGAATCTACGTGAACCAAGAGAGTGAGCAGTGGGGGAAACACCCTCAATGCAAGTGTAAAATTAATGTTTTGGGAGGAATAGCTGCCACAGAAAAAGCTAATAAAATCTTGCTGTCAGAACTGCACAGATGGTGAGGGGAAAAGAAATATTTTTGGGGAAAACAGAGAGAATTTGAAAAATTCACACAACCCTGTGAGACTGGAACTGATTGGGTTGAGTCTCTCTGTCTTATATCTTCACAAGGTGAAAGAGCTGATGAACATCCCCTTATCCTCAGATATATTGCTCTTGAAGTCACTTCTTTCTAAAAAGATTCAAGCAGCATGGGGAAATCTCATGTCCTCAAACCATGAAATTATTTAGTAAAGGTTGGAAGGAAGTTAGCATAATAATTTGACCCTGTTGGAATTTAGAACCCAGTACAAAGTAACACTTTCACTGCTCAAAAATCTCTTACACACTTTTATTGCCTTCTTTCTGAACAATCATTGCTCGTTATTGTCTCACAAGATGAGATTCAATGTAAATATAATATTTAGGACAGATCTTTGTCTACTGAAGAGAAGGCATCGTTTTTTAGATATGTATGGGGTTAAAGCAAGTCCTAGTAGGTAGGAATGGGGCCATGAACTTATTTTTCTGTATACACATATGTGAGAAGCACTTAATAAAAATTAGAGCTCTGATTTTTATAAGCTTTAATGTTCTTTTTTGGGGGTTTGTTTGTTTGTTTTTTAGTCCATGAGTACTTTCTCACCCTGAAATCCTGTAACTGCCCACAGTATTTATAGAGGATGACTGTTTTCATAAAAAAAAGTAGATGGACACCCTCTTATAAGACAATGACTTAAAATTATGAGCATTAAGAAATGAATGTGAGAAGAAGCTCAATTAAGATTAAAAAACAAGAGGAAGAAATTATCAAATTATGCTTTCCCTCTCCTAGGGAAAGCAATTGATCCATCCCATCAAGCAAATAACTGTTAAGCAAATGATGAGACTGATATTTGCTTTTCCTACCACTGTTTTAAATGTCACTGGGGTTTTTTCACTTCTTTTCTCTCATATTAACCCAGAAATGCTGATGCATCAGTATGCCTCATTATGATAAGGAAAGAGATTTCTCTTTGCTGAAGTGGATTCAGAAGAAAACAAATCCTGAGGGCAGTGCACATCAGTTGTAGAGAAAAGTGTGGTCTGAGGTGGCTGTTGGAGGCTGCCCGTGGCAATTTTTGGGTTTCTGGGCAGGCAGAGCTGATGAAAGCACCTGAGCTGCTGGTGGGAACTGGCAGTGACAGCTAAATCTGGTTATTCTCAGGGAAGAAAAGAGAAAAGAATTAAGAAAGTGAAAATACAAGGAAGCACGCTACTGCTATTTAAAAACAAATACCCTGCAGCCCCAGCATGAGACCTGCCACTGCTGACTGGTTTATTACTGCAAAATTATGATGACTGAGATGCAGGGCAGAGGTAAACCAGACAAGGTACCACAGTAAATACAAGCTTCAGAAAACTCAGATTTCATCATTTAGCAATGGCAGCTGTCCTCCTTTCCCTGCTTGGAAGAGGGTTGATCTTTTAATTCAGGAGAAGCTGTATTGCCCTGACACACTAGAATTCAAGTCCCATTGGCCTCAACTGATAAAACAGGTTTCATTGGAGGTTAAAATGTACACTGGATGTCTACTGTATAACACCATTCACACAGATGAGTTCATGCTCTGGATCATTAGTATCCAGTGAAAATACTGGGAGGGGGGGCAGAAGTAGTGGCAAAAAGAGGTCTGCCAATATGTCACATTTCTGACACTCTTCTCAGCTATGTTCTGTCTCTAACAGAAGGCAAAATGAACTGGCAAGAGAGACGTCCCTTAAACAATAGAAAAATCACCCCTGGAAAATGTCTGAACTAATTAAAAGGTGGGAATGAAATGAGCTGGAGGCCCCAGAGCTGCTTCTGTTACAGAAGGAAAGCAGAGGTGGCTGCAGCAGTAGCAGGAGTGATATTGCCACACACTGGTTGATGAGGAATTTAATGTGTCCCACACAGTGCCAGTAATTGCCCTGGTGTGGAACAGTGTCACAAAGAGAGGAGTGGAGGATGAGCAGGAGCAGAGCCCGAAATCTCACAGTGCGAGGGGATGTTATTGGCCCTGCCAAAACGCAGAACTCGAGGCGAGCTCCTGTCAGGTTGAGTGAGGAGCTGAAAGAAAAACAAGTCAGAGCCTCCCGAGGTGTCAGGCACTTTGCAAACCTCCACTGCACAGGTGTCAGCTCCAGGGTGGCGTTTGCCCGTCACCCGCCCGTGATTTTGCAAAGCCACCGAGGGCTCTGCTGTGCTCAAAGGGTTGCTCAAGCGTGCCAAGGGCTGCAAATCCACCTGCACAGAGCTGGAGACTTGCTTGAGCTGCCATGAGGGCAGGCAGCTGGGAAATGGGGCATCTCACAGAGATGAGTGGTGGGGGATCACCCCACAACTCAGTCTTTTTGTTATTCCTGCGATGTCCTTGATTACTGCAATTTATAATGGTGCTTCACACCCCAGAATGGAGCTGTGTGTTTTGCTGTATGTGTAAATGAAAGGCAAAGGAGGGATTAGCACCCAGAGATGGCCTGAACACTGAAAAGTTTGTGGTTCCAACGATATCTATAGGATACTGAGGAGTGGGGGATTATAAGAATGCAGGGGCTGGCTTGGTTGTGCATTTTAGACAACAGGCTCAACTTTGGCAGAGAGTATAAGGACAGATGTGGAAAGTCTTAGTAGGAGACATGTTTTGATAAGCATAGAAATAGTTCATTCTGGTTCAAAATGAACCTTATTCAGGTCAGGGATGACAGGGTTGTTGTTGGATTCAGCTGGAGAACATTTATTTCTGGTCCCAAAGTTATGGTTGTTTACAGTCTTTTAGTTTCAAGTATGGCTCTCAAGTCACCACCATACCCAAATGGCTGATACACAGCAAGTCCATGCACCTGTCCTGCTGGACTGATAGGGAGTTATGTGTGCATAGTGACCCTGACACTGGGGATTGTCCCTCACCTAGCTCATTAGGACCAATTAGTCCATTAGGACTAATTCCAGGTCACACTGAAATACAGCAAAACCCATGAGCTCATGTGTAGGTATTAATAATGCAGAGCATTTTGTTGCCTGTGCTTGAAAGGTAAGGGCACTTGGCTGGTTTTAAAGCAGTGCCAGTCTCATTAAGAAAAAATGTGTTTCCAATAGACTTTGGAATGACATAAATGACATAATCATTTATGATTAATTTCTATAGTTTATAAACTGGACTTTTATACAAGTCTTGAGAGTTTTCCATGTGGTTGTTATTTGGTCATTGCCTACACACAGAAAACTGCTTTCCTCACTCAGAAGGTGGATTTGGGGCAGGGAGAAAGGTTTTTGTACTGGATTTGCATTATCAAATGAAGCCAGTAGAGTTCCTAGTTTAAGCATAGGTAGCAGACTGTCTGCCCTTCTACAGAGGTAAATAACAGGTGAACAAAGAAGAAATCTTAACTTTAAAACAGAATTAGACAGCTGGTATTAGAGGCAGTCAATAGTCCTTAGCATTTGAATGTCTGTAACTTACCTCAGGAGGTATAAATTAAGGAGCTTTCTTTGGTGTGAAGCAGCAAGCCTACAGAAAGCCTTAAGGATAAGTTAATTTTCTTCACTATGAAAAGGAAAATGGTTTTAAGCACAAGAGCTGGGAGAGTCTGCCTCCAGTAAGCTTTCTGCTGCTTGAGAGGGCAGAATCTGCAGTTGATAGAGGGAAGTGGCTGGGAGTTTCATAAATAATAAATTACTGTAATCCCATGAGGTCATTATAAAAATATGCATAAGAATAATAGAAAGAATATAACAGGTCACAACCTCAATAGATTTTAGTGCTGATAAAAAACAGTGAGCTTGATAAAAATGTATTACAGAGAGTAATCTTGGTCAGAGATACTTCAAAATTCTATTATACAAAATTATTACTTTGGGAAAGACATAAATGTTATTAACAAAAAAGCACGAATTGAGTATATGTGGAAAACATTAATTCATGGAGAACTGGACAAAATCAACACTGTTTAGCCTTTTGGATTTAGAAAGAGCCAGGGCCTTCAAAATCTGTCTTGCATGGAAACATTCTTGTAGACTAAACGTTGTTATTGATGTTCTTCAGGCACAGCTAGTAGTTTTAGTTATTATATTTCCCCTTAAAAAACCCCCTTGGTTTGAGGTATAAAAAAAACTCTGATAGATGCTATACCTGGAGGCAAACACTAAAAGTATGAAGATCTGGAACAACACCTGGCTCGCCAGAAAAATAAGAAGATGGATTATTTTGAGTACTCCATTGATTTAAAGAAGCATCATCAATAATATAAGGATCATTTGAACATATGGTACAGACTAAAGGAAAATGGGTTGACATACACCTGCAGGGATATATATGGCACCTGAAAGCCAAAACCTAATACAAAGCTTGATTGAAATGCACCACATAAGCTGCAAACTGGAAATTTCATAGTGTGTCACAATTTCATTCCAGTTACTTCTAGTAGAAGTGGAAATTGAGATCTTTACAAGAACAGAAGTATCTGTCAGAAAGTTGCTTTGAGAAAGAGAGGAGTTAATGATGCTGTTGATAGCTAGAAGTAGCACACATTAAGCAGTTTCATAGTCTCAGAAAAGTGCCTCTCATTTAAGGCTTGTAGAAATTCCCACTGGAAGTAATGGGACTGTTTGAAGCAAAAGGAAATCTGAGAGGCTATCTGACAGTCCAATACATAATGTATGGTGGTCAAAACAGCACCTTGTAATAAAATAGGAATCCCCAGTGCAGAAGGAACGGGACAAATGTGGTTCTATTACTACATTAGGTTAGAAAACCTTGGTTTGGAGAAGGATCCTGTAGTGCCAGGATTGATATAAGAATAAATGGCTGATTTCTGTCTCTACATCAGCTGAGCTTTAGACAGGCCATCTCAGATCCCCAGAGAAGCCCAGCTGCCATGGCTTGGAACTCCCAACATGTTAATGGAGCTGAAACAGAGAAGCATCCCTGAGCTCCAGCTAAGAAGGCTGCTTTTCTTGGGTTCAGGTGTCTCTGCTTTGTCTTGCAGCTTGGAGATTTACTTTCTCTAAATCACCTGGCTGAGCTCCTGGTCTTCCTGTCAGATAAAAGCTGCAGAACAGCAAGAAAATAGCATGTTGCAAAGAGCTTAATTCCCTAAAGTCTTGCCTCTGGGAGCTTTTTGGTTGTATCACCGACTCTTTGAGAGCCCTGCTGAAATCCAGGTAGTTTTTCTTCTTGGTTGTTTTTCTGTGGGGGATTGAAGGCAAGATGAAACTGTGGTGGTAGGAGGGCGGTTTAACAAACACATAATTGCTTAGAGTGCATAGATAGTTTTAAGTTTATGTATTTGATCTTCCAAAACAAATCACAGAGCATAAACAAGCACCAAAATAGACTTGGTTAACTGCAGTTTCCACCACTGTGCTATCTAGCTGTTTTGAGCAATAGCCCCTAGGCAATATACAGAAATGGGTCAGTACATACGTGCTTTCCCTCCTCTATTAGCATTGCAGTGAGTCCTGTTTTTCATCTGCCCACGATTTCAAGAGCTGCTTTCCT
Source organism: Pyrgilauda ruficollis (assembly GCF_017590135.1). Taxonomy (NCBI): domain Eukaryota; kingdom Metazoa; phylum Chordata; class Aves; order Passeriformes; family Passeridae; genus Pyrgilauda; species Pyrgilauda ruficollis. The sequence goes on from NW_024525267.1 coordinate 5,795,547, forward strand.
GGCTGCTCCAGCCCCTCTGCTCTGCCTCCAGTGGCTTAGGATCTATTGTTCACATGGTTTGAGCTGAATGGAGACTGTCACTGGAGAAAACAAAGCTGCCGTGGCTGCAGGCTGGGGAAAAGAGGATGTCAGATGGGAAACATGCACTGGGGGTGGGGAGGAGAGGCAGAGTAAAAGCAGGGAAGATTCTGCTTGCATTGGCATGTGGAAGGCAGCTTGCATGCTTGTGTGATATTAACTTCCTTCTTTTTGCAGTGTGGAAGCTTCTGGCATCCTGACCCTCACAAATACAAATAGATGTCCCCAGGCAGGCCAAGCCCACTGCTGCTCCCTACAGCATCAGCATCTTTTACACACAGGGTTCTTTATCACAAATGGCTTTTTTATCATTTATGTATTTCAATTATCTTAAACTCGCTTTCTCCTGCTTCAACTCAGTCTCAGAGGAAGAGAGCAAATGGATTTAATGCACTTACTAGTTGAGATAAGTGCTGTAGCTAACCACCTAAAGGCCAAGTTTTGCAGATTTTGTTTACAGCTTTGCAGTAGTTGGAATGATATACCAAAATACTGGGCCTTGGAAATGAATGGTAGGTGTTCAGGTGCTTCTGGCTTTTGGAAAGCAAAGCATTTATTTGGGTAGTCACATATGGATTTAGGAAGTGTAACTGTTGGCTGCAGTTTCTGAAATGGTTGGCCCTAATTCCCCAGACCAATACAAGCATGGCAGTGTAGAGCCATACTAACGGTGTTGAGGAAAAATAGGCAATTATCGCATTAGTAGTGAAAAGGGAGTTTAAAAGCCCTCAGCTATTTAGAAGACTTAGTCAAAAATGACAGTGGATTTTTAGTGCCTAAATCAAATAGGAAACTTGTAAGAATCAGGCTCTTTTGTAAATGTTCTACAGTAATCTCTGTGTTAGGAAAAAGTCTTACCACATTTCCACCACTCTGTGTTATGAAGAATATTACAGTGCTTGTCCAGATCATTCAACAAATAGTTTTCTAACCTACAGATATATTTGACTGATGGCTACCAGCTCTGACTTGGAAAACAGGAGCCAGATCATAGAGAATTTCTTTTGGTAAGTGACAGTGTCACCAGAAATTGTTGTTTGAGAAAATCCAGAATTTGGCTCAAATTCACAAACCCTTTTAACTGTTAGAAAATATTCTTGTTTTTCTAGAAAAGTCTACCTTTTAGTTCCAGGAGCCATAACTAAATCTAAAGAAAGAAACCCAGAATTCTTTCTGTTTTACTAACTTGTTAAAATAAAGAGGAAGAGACTAGTGGGGAGTAAGGAATTGAGTCGCCTGACAAGGTCTATCACAGATGGAGGCCTCATTTCTTCAAGTTCCAGGAATGATCCTTGGAAGCTGCAATGGTCTGAAAACAAGACATTCTTCCTTCCAAGTATTTGAAGGGAAAAGAGCAGGCATTGACTGAAGGGGAAATGGGAGAGGTGGTAATCCTGTTGAGCAATCCAGTGATACACCCTTTCCTCACAGTTCCTTCCTCCTTGGGTGAGATAAGTAACATTGGAAGTCAGTGACTAAGACCAACAAAATAGGGTGGTGTCTTTATCTAAGAGAGGTGGGTGTCCCCATCTTAAGATTAATTAATGTTTAATCTGTTTGGAACATTTGTATATTTTGTCAGGGCATGTTCCAAAGCATATTTGTGGACCTTTTGGAACATAGAAATAAAGTGATTTCCATAGTCAGTCAGCTAGGAGCATGTGATTAGCCTTCCTACTTGGAGAGGAGCAGACAGACGGGCACTTGTGGCATTCCTGTGGGTCTTTTTCTACTGAACAGAAAACTGGAGATATATATATATATTTTTAGAGTGCCTTCTTGAGCAGTAACATCCAGCTTTCTTCTGGTTTTCTATGTGATGTAGTAAATTTGTATTGACAGTAGAGGTTTAATTTGCAAAGACTTAAAACAGTTATGGTGTCTGGTACCTGTATTTTTCTATGCTGTCTTTTTTTGAGAAATATTTGTAAGAAAATATTTTTTTCTGACTGGTTTTAACCAGTATCTAATTTTCTTCCAAGGAAGGTTTGGTATTTTCCTGTGTGTGGCTTAGTTTAGCACCAGCTTGACCTCACTTTCTTTAGGCACTTTTCACAAGACTTCTTAGAAATAGCCCACAGGCTAGTTCCCAAAGGCCCACAGAGAAGAGGCTGAAAATCAATTTATTAGCAGTATCTCATTTTGCATGGAGCACAATGTGAGTGCAGGGAGAAGGGGCTGGTCATTAATATACATTAGTATCCAAGAAAACTAGTATTTTACAGTTTCTGTACACTAGAAATGACTTAATTCAGCTTGCATTGCCTACACAATAAGGATGAATAAAATAGAGGGATCACTTAGGAATAAGAAAAGCAGGTTTTAGTCAAGTCAAGGTTAATCAGTGTATTTATATATGGAGCTTAAAGGATTTTTACCCTTTTATTAAACAGCTTTGACAAATTAACATTTAACTTGTTGCATGCTGTAAGGGTAACATTAATAGTGATAGAAAGCAGCAGATTTTTAATCATTATCATTTTTCAGTAGAAGTAAATTTTGTGCTAATGTAAGTGATTTTCCTAAAAACTTACTGTCAGCCCTGATAAACAGAGATACTCACTGAAATGTTTTATTGCACATGCTATTAACTCTTAGAAGCGCCCTAAGAACATTCTCATTAATACAGCTTCCTCTGCTTTTGCTACAAGAAAATTGCTCTTAGAACTGACTCGAAACCAGGAAAACTATGTCTTTTTTGTTGTAAGAATAATCACAAAAAATGTTTATTTCTCTTTTGGCCCAGGTTTGGAAAATTCCCTAAGGACTCTAAAGAAATCTATGAGCAATAAGCAGTCCATCAGTGGGAAAAGTGGCGGGGTGAATAATCAAAGGTCAGTTCTCCACCATCTGCCAGATCTTTGAAAGGCCAGATTTATTCACTCACTGTGATTATGGTGTGATTGCACATGCCATGAAATCCCACTTAGGACTGCAAGATTTCGTGAGAACTAAACCAGACCTGGGCCTGGCCTCTCCTTGTTGTGGAATGGCTGTTAGGAAATCCCCTCTCCATGAACTTCAGGCTGTGCGCGGTCCATGGTTAATGTCGCATTCCTCCATAAGCAGACGGACTGAAAGAATTTTAATAACTCTCTGGACCTAAATGATCATTCCTTCCACATTCTTTGTGGCTTCATGGTGTTTATGATAATTCTTGCTCAGGATCCAATCTCTATAGTTTATCCAGCTGTGCCTTTGATGTCTGTGCTGTGGTCTCCAGAGACAGAAGTCGTGAACGAGCGGTTAGTGAGCGACACCCAAGGGGTTGTGACATCTTTAACATAAACTCACCAGCATAAGGTTTTTCCTCTGAAATGGATTAAGCAATTTATTTAGCTATAAAACCCAGAAAACTAGTTAAGTGAATTTTACTGGGAAATCAATGAAGTAATAATTATGTGGTAATATAACTGGGACTGAGGTAACCAGCTTTGGTCTTCTTTTCTTTGTTAATCCATTCCTTCTATCCTCTTTATCCCTGTCTTTTTTGAATAGCCACAAGTTATTCTGATGAGAGAACTGAAAATGCATATTGGGAAATCTTTGAGCATATTAACTTTTGTACAGTGAAATCTTTCTTTCTTGGCTTTGCAATAGATGCAAAAAAGAGCCCATCCAGAATTCATTAACAAAAACATTATCTCAGACTCATATTTTTGGATTCTGTTAAATTTTCCCCATTTATATTTCATAGAATGCCATTCCTAATCCTATCTGAGGCATGCCTGTAAGCTAAAGATAAATATGTAAAACTTACCTTTGAATTGAATGGTGTCTAACTATTGCTGCTTTAAAAAATAATAGCAAGCCCCTTGACACTATCCTCAGCAGAGCTTCAGAATCTGCATGTAGGCTGCAGATATTAGCGTTATGTAGGAAGCTTTTTCTTCTGATAATTAGACACAAATTAATTAAAAATAAACTTCAGTTGTTAGGCTGTTATAAATATTAAGAGATGATAAATTGCTAGAAAAAACAGATCTTCATACATCAGTTATTTCACACTTGCATTTTAGAGTAGATTAGTTAGATATAGTAGTGAGCACATTTAAAGGCTTAAATGGTTTTCAAAGTTCTTTTTTATTCTAAAAAATGATGGGAAAAAAACCCCAAACTCATCAGTTATGTGCTGCATATTATTTCTCACAGAAGAATCCTCCTGAAATCCAGATCATATTGTACACATTACCACTGTATTTGCATTTAGGAATTTCATTCCTGTGTGTGAACAGAACACACACATCTGAATTCCAGGGAAATTAAAAAGGGTAGGACTGAAGGTCTTTTAAAGATAATTTCCTTTCTTTTTCTGCAGCCTGAAATGTCTCCAGGAATCAAGTCTGTAGTCAGCAGGAATGAGACTGAAATGATACAGTGAATAATAAAAATGACCCCAGCAGTAGTAACATGAAGTGAGTCCGTGCCCTTTGTGAACAATAAACTAGCTGGCAATATGCAGGAGGAACAACTGGAAAGTGGCAAACATTAATACTGGGCTAGTATTTCTAAATGGATCTGCTTATGTTGAGTGTGATCTGTGCTTCACACCAAGGTAGTTTTGGGCCACAGAATTGTAATAGGGGGAAAACAAAAAGCAGTGTACATCCTGAAGAAACTGGTTGTATGGGAAAATTAGAGCTGGTTTGAAATAATGGATGTATTATTCCATTAATTTGTCAATAATAATATTAATTTAAATTTTTCTATGAAGAATTTCAAATTACTGTCAGAAAGTTCTAAAAAACCCATTCAACTAAAAAAAAGCCAAACACAAGTACAACCACCCTCACACTTTTGAATAGCTTCTATGAAAATGAAATATTCCAGCTGAAACAGAATATCTGTCTTCAGAAAATCAGTTTCACTGTTTTGTGGTGGCTTTAGCTTTCATTTTATTGCATTTTTCTCTCTTACTGTCTGTGGATTCTGAGAGGCTTTTAGGAGCTGAGGAGGCAGCTGCATGGTGGGGGCATTTGAGGATTGCAGGAGTCCCTGTCAGAGCTTCCTTAGCTTTTGGCTGGAGATGGGCTGGTACTTGGAATACCAAACTGAATCCAAACTCAATCCAGTTTTTAGAAAAGAGCAGGAGGCAGGATGCTCTGGCATGTTATTTTTGTACATGTTAGGAGACATTTTTCATTTTCAGATATGCTTAGAGCTCAATGTCAAATTATTAATGTAATTGTTTATTTATTTGCTAAGCTTTTGTTTCCATTGGAGAAATGCAGTGAAGAGGTAGAAGCACTTTTGCATGTCTCAAAGCAAGGCAGTGAACTCTAGACCCAGGAAATAATAGCACCAGTGTCAGCAAGCTGCCAGCTGGAGCCTTTGGGTGGGGGAAACACTGGACACCTTATGTGCCCTGAGCCCTTGTGTATGTAAATACTTCAGGGCTGCATCCATTTGTCCTTAAAAAGGGAGCAGCTTGTGCACAGCTCCATCAGTTCTGCAAACCACAGCTGGATCCATGGGGCTAATGTGCCTGTTGTTCAATGAGCTGAAAGGACTTGGTTTCCCTAAAGGTGGAATCTTTCTGTCCTGCGTCTTGGGGGTGTGCAGAACTGCAACACTGCAGACAAGTGCTGCTGTCACCTGTTTTGTGAGTGCAAGATGCTCCACACCCACGCTGGAATCAGCAGAGGAGTCTCCCCAGAGGTGTGGTCCCCTGGGAGCTGGCTGCCTGGCTGTGCTTTTACACGTTCAGCCAGCTCGGACATCTGAATGCAAAATTCCACACTTGGGAGTGAGATGCAGATGTTGTGCTCTTCTCTGGGGAGTTCCAGGTCTATAAAACGATGGATTTCACAGTACTCATCCATATATGTAGCTTTTAGTCTGTGACAGATGTGGTATTGATAATATCCTCCATTCAATAAGTCCTCCAGGTATAATTTTGTGCCAGGTTAAATCTCTGATTTAACTGTTGAAGAGCCCACTGTGTGAAAGGCTGTTCTGTAGAACAGACTGGGGAGCAAGACCATGCTCAGACACAAGTCTGCGTTTACATAGCTCTGCTGCAGACTTTGGCCCTAATCCTTCCCACACGCCTCTTTTTTTGAGTGTAAATCCAGTAGTTCTCATTTCCCAGCTGATCCCTTGTATTTTTTATATGGCTGGTTAGCTCAGAGACCTCACATCCTGTTCCCCTGCAGCGATACTGCATGGATTTTGTGCTGTTATCTGAGTTTGAAAAATGATGAGCTGAAAGGCAGCTTAAACTCTTTGTGTATAATAGTGGAAGATTTGTTTCACCCTCCCATTTCTCCTGTAGACTGTGAAAGCTGTGCTTTCCCTTGAAGGTTCATTGGCCTGAGAAACCCATCCTAGACTGGACTAATCTCTGCACAAAAAAGTAAAAAAAACCCCATGCTCTGAGGGCACTGGATATGAACAATCTCAGGCACAGCCTTGTGTGGCCCTGATGGGACAGGGGGAAGGATGATGGGGGAAGGATGGCTGTGCAGTAAGGAGAGGCCTGTGATACAGAGCAAAGAGTGCTGTCCCTCCTCTCTCTCAATGAACAGGAGTCCTGCCCCTTGCTCAGTGGTGTGCATGTTGTTGATTATTAACATGTAATTACAAATGCAGAGGAGGAAAGGAGAGGGGAATGCTGGGTTTGCAAATGCTGGTATCGAAGTTGCTCCTCATGTGACTTTAACTGGAGAGCAGGTCAAGAGTGGTCCAAGGAGGGAAGAATCCAAACTGATGGGAAAATATTACTGCTGCGTGAATGCTCACTGCTGTGGTTTCGCTGATGCCAGCAGGAATGTGCTGGTAGAGCATCTGTGTTGTACCAGTCAAGAATTTGGCAGCAGGTATCCTAGTGAGCTCATTCTCCGACCACTTTTCCAAACAGCTATACCAGCAATGGATAGAAAACTGCCTGAAAAATTTTAGATTATCCTTCTTTGCCTTATTTCCATAGAATATGCTCTGTGTCAAAAATGAGATTGTAATGTATGCCTGTATTGATTCACAACACGTAAGAGACCTGAATGGAAACAACCTCATGTGAAACATTCCTTTTGCTGATTTGCTTTTTATATCCTTATGCCTTTAGATTTTCTAAATTTCTTAGTATAATTTCTGTATGTTAAAAAGGCCTGAAACTTTAGGTCATGCCTCCATAAATTTTGCACCTAATTTGGGGAAGGAGAGCAGGTGAGAAATGCTTAAGCCTTCATAGGCTGGAGGATGCCCAAATGAGATGGCAGCAGAACTGAGTCTGTCAAAACAATGAAAAGAAGTGCTAACATTGATAATTACATTATTCAAGCAAATTGAAATCCTTGGTGGGGGCATTTTTAGTGATGCCCTGTAAAGCAAATTGTGTTTCATAGATTGAGGGAGTAATAAAACAATAAACTAAGACACTTTTGGTCTTTCTGGTCCTCTTTGCCTATGTCTGTGGTTGGGGAAATTTTGTCAGTGTTAATGAGGTGTGTTTACATCCTGTTTTTAGTAAAACATCCTGGTTGCCAATCTCTATGCATTTTAAAGCCTGAATGTTCCCAAATCAAATTTAAAAAAAAAACCCAACAAACAAAAGACTCCCACAACAATCTGACCTAGAGTGTAATTGTGTTCCAACAACTTGGTAGACCTCATCCCTTCAGACTTGCTCTTCTGTCCCCAAAATATGGTGGCAGCAATATCTTAAACTGGGCTACAGCTGGATTTGAAACTTCTGCTGAGGGAGAGTCCCAGCCAGTGTAATTTTGGCTCCAGGTTAGAATATGTTTTGTCTCTGTACACAGAATCAAAGAAAAGCAAGAACTGTGGGTGGTAACTGATGCCATGATTATCTCTTCTGGTTGTCTACTCAATGTTGCTTCAGAGTGAAATACTAGACTGGGCTAAGAGGTGATTACTTTGTGCACAAGAAGCAGTAAAACTCTTGTGTCTCTCCACAGTGAGGCTTTTGGAGTAGTGCTGAGATATTTTGCTTCAAAAAGTGGATTTGAATGTTTCTAATGCCAAATAAGGTTTTGTTCCTGAGGGCTGGATCCTATCCTCTTTCCCACAGCAGATTTCCCCCTCTACTTGCTGTGCCTTGGGTTCATTCAGTGGGATTGCTTCCATGTAAGCACAGTGTAAAACTGAGTCCCATGTTAAACCTGCCCAATGTGAGGAAGAACGAGGTTACATTTCTAAAATAACTGGAAATGGTACAGGCAGATAACACCAGGAAATAAATCCTGGCAAACATCCTTGTGTACAGTGGATCTGCTTAAGAGAATACATAGTGAGTAGAATATAGAAATTATAGCAGTATGTGGCTGCTGATACTGAGAGAACATCATTTCAGCCTTCAGACAAAATCCCATTTTCTGAAATTAACCTTATAGTTACTTTTTGAGCCAAATAACCTCTATCTTTTTCCCACTGGAAAAGTGGAAAAGAGGTCATTTTCCTACCATGTTGCTGTGTTTGTCTGCAGTCTGTCTGGGCTGTATCAATTAAGGCTACTTTGAAAAGATTGGGACCTACACTTTCTATGGGCACCTGTGTACCCGCTAGGGACGGAGCTGCATGGATTAGGGTCATGGGAATCTCTAGGAACATATCTTTGTTCTGGGATCAACCAGTAATAGGGTTTTATGTAGAAGGAATAGCAAAAGTCCTAGGGGATTCATTCCAATTATATCCCAAATTAGGACAAAAGAGCTTTAGTTTAGTTTGATAGGGTTTCCACATTGTTAGAAGTTATAAACATTTGTCCCTTTATATAGTGGTGTTAATTAACATTGTAAAAATTTACCACAGGTTCTCATGTTCCCAGACCAAAAAAGAAAAGTCATTAGCCACTTGCAATTAACAAAGGAGGAAAAAAGTATTTTTCTAAACTTATTTGAGGTTTTAACAATCAAATTAATATTGGTATTGGATAAAAAATGGGGATTAATTTCTAACAATTTACATTTTAAAAAATCATTTATCATTTACAGCAATACATTTTGAGTTTACATTAAATATTGTATGTCCCTTCTGTCTTTATTTTGATGTAAACATGTTGCTGAGTTTGCTATGGAGATATTGTATGGTTCTTTATTAACTCTTCACTCAAGAGGAGTCTGATATTGCTGCTCAAAGCTAAGATATTTTCTCATAAAACCCTGACATCTTTTCTTTATTTTAATCACTGTTCAAAATAATGTGGTGCTCTGTTGCCCTTGTAACTTTGACAGATGATTAATTATAAATTTGGGGTACTGTGATTCAGACAGAAACCTAATTGGATATTTGTGAACCAAATGTGAAAATGTTGAATGCAGGTCCATGCTTCAGCGACGCTTTGATATCTCTTTTCAGAGGTTAAATCCTCTGTTTTGAAATATATGAATATACACCGTCTGTTTCTCTCTAGTGGATGTATGTGTTTCCAGGCAAAATTGTAATTCAACTTCGCATGAGGTGATAAAGCTTTATCAGTAACTGCAGGGTAAAGAATATTTTAAAGAATCTCTGCATTCTCTTTAAAAAAAAAAAAAAAAAAAGTTTTACCTTAAAAATCCTGGATACCTGGGGAAAACTGTTCAAAAACTTTAGAAAATATGGAAATTCACAGGTAGAATGCCCCAAACAATAATTGTGCTTTCCATCTCTGACCTTCCCTTCTGTGCTGCTTGGAATAACACATTGATAGAAGAAAGGGTGTCTGAGGCACTTTGGTATTAAGTGCCTTGAGGATTTGGCAGCCTGGTACCAATTCTTTGTTTGCAGATTTCTTGAGCCACTTCTGGTCCTCATTTCGCTATGCCAGAACAAATGGAAGAATCTGGTAGCTTTGTTGTATTAATTTGATTTTTTTTGTTTTTGGTAGAATTCTCGCACAGACCAAAAAATTAAGCACTTGTTTTGTTAAGGTAGACCCTGACTTGTGAAGTTGAGTTGTTCTTGTAAATCTTGCTGTAGGTTCTGACACCAAATTGTTCACTTCAAACCATGTTTTAGTGACAAGGACTCCTGTGAAAGAGAAATGTTGAAACCTACCTGGGTGGGATTGACACTGAAGGGATATGAAATCATTCATTAGAAACCCAGAGTTGAAAGTAATTCTGTGTAGACAAAATAAATAACTTCATTTTTGGGTAAAGAATTGTAGGATATTGAAAGCCAAGAAGCTTTGGGTCATCTAGAGGCTGAGATCAACAATTAAGGTATTTTCCTGCTTTAATTGCTGTTGGCAGGTTTGTGTGAAGCACATCTCTGAGTCAAGCCCTGATGACTGAGATGGGTATTTTTTGTAAGATTCCTCTACATTTGACTGAAGATCAGATCTGACAATATGTTTCATGCCAGGGACGTAAATTGTGGGCCTTTAGGTTCCTCCCCAGAGAAATGGATCATCTAATCCCAACCAGTTATTCCCTGCTTCTGTCATATCTTCCCCCTTTTGTTTTCTTTCTTTGTAGCTCAGAGCATCATGAGCAGGACAATGAACATGAACCTCTACTTCAGTCACATTTACTTCTATCACATCATCATCCCAAACTCCATTTTTTCCTGGCTTTTGGTGGCAGGGAAAGTCTCAGGAGCTGGATGCATCTGTCCTTAAAGGAGTATCACGGCCTAAAGAATTATATAAAACATATAAAGCTATTTTCAGTTCATTGTATGCACATGATTCCTGTACTTAGAGGCTGATAAGGTGAAATTTGCTGTGAAATGGTGTTCTATGATTCGCTCACTTGCAATTTTTAAAGTCTCATAGTAAGGAGAGAATATCAGAGCCAAATCTGAGGCAAACTACCTTCAGCCATTGATGTCCCTGAGCATGTCAGTCATGCACTGAAGCTGCTGGCACAGCTGGTATTCCACACACAACGGGGAGTATTTTTAACACTAAAAATGTGAGTGTGACAGGTGCACATTTTATTAGAACTTTTTTATTGTGCATTAGTGGAGAGTAGAGAGCTAGCAGCACTTTAACAAGTCTTCAAGTAAGTGAGAAAACAAATGAAGGTCTGTGGTACATATTCATGTTTGTTAGCCAAGTATGGGTAGTTCACAGCAGCCTAATATTTCACTGTTTCAGAAAAAAAACCTAGATGAATTTTGAGCAGCTTGCACAGCCAGAACCACTCATTCTTTTTTATGAGCTTCATTTGCATTTATACTCTTCCCTGCTGTTGTTGAGTACGCCCCTTTCACTTGTCCTCAATCTACAATTGCACTGTCTGCACTTAAGTGGCTGTTTCCTACTGATATATTGATTATCACACTAATTACATCCGGGGTCTATAGATAGGCTAAGAGAACTAATTTATTTGAATTTTTAATAGGGGTGAAAACTCTCCACAACTAATTAATTCTACAGGGATGCGTCAAACTCTTCTCTTTTCTTTCTTTCTTTCTTTCTTTCTTTCTTTCTTTCTTTCTTTCTTTCTTTCTTTCTTTCTTTCTTTCTTTTCAATCAATGCTTTTTGTAAGTAAGGGTTGTGCTAAAACAAGAAAATATATGGGGACAAAATGCATCATGCTTTTGTCTGGTAAACTTTCATATCCTTCTCCTTTGGTAGACTGGCATTTTTTGTCTGCTTTCTGCTTGACTGGATGATTCTTTTTATTTTTTTCTGATGTGGTACATTACAGTGGGCCCTGGTTCTGCAATGAACTCTGTGTATGCAGCCTGCTGTGCCTGTTGAGGTCAGAGAGGGTGGCTGCTTAGCTGGAACACACTGCAGAAATGGGCCATGGATATTAACACATCAGTTTATGGCTGGAGCAAAAATATTTTTTTTATAACCACCTTGGTGGGTTTATATGCCTGTGTTTCATTCAATTTGACATAGAATTGGATGTCTTCAATAATTTTATGAACCTTTCAATGGGGTTTTCTTTAAACTGAAAATTTCCAGATGTTTTTCTAACTTTACTTGAAATCACCTAGTCTCAAATCCCAGGCACTCTCTGATGTGCTTCCTCTGACAGGTACTTCACAGACTTTTTACAGTGGATTAAAAGATGTTTTAAAATGTCAATGAAATTGAGGTTTGAGTACCAGCCATCATGGGAGACTGGATAGTGCCTGGTGATGGATTTGCAGTGTAAAGAGACTTTTAGCATCTTACATCTAGACCTTCTCTTTGAATTTAGGGTGTGGAGAATGTGAAAGCTATTACCACTGGTTGGTGATTCTTTTGTGGTTTCTCTAGATTGATCTCTTGATCTCAGGTCTTGTGAAAATGTCCATTGCCAATGGATATCGATACGTCTGCAATGATAACTGCAGTACAGAAGTCAAAGGACTGCGTATTACCATCATAGCCCTAACGAGGAGCATTCCTCTCACATTTTGATAGGTCCTGGGAGAGGTATTGATCTGGAGAATGTCCATTTTCTGGTATTTTTAATAGCGTGCCTATGCCAGGATGCTGACTTTCCCATTTGTCAAGACTGCTGTTTCCATGAGCACAGAATCTGACTGAAAAAAATAGGTGCAGCTACACTCATTTGCCTTGAATTTTTTGTTCAGTGTTGTCTTGGAGCAAACTTGCTTGAAAAAACATTTAACAGGGCAAGCCCAGGGGCTTTCCTCACCTCTACATCAATTTTATTGAGAAAATGGAAGTTATAAAGGTGTTTAAATATCACAAACAGAATTTTAAAATGGACACAAAAATGTGTGCAATACAAGAAAAAACACTTGATGAGCTTGATCTGAGCTCAGTGAGAGGTTTTGCAGTAACACTCTGGGCACTATAATCCATAATTGAAAGTTGGACATTTTAGAAAGAATTACATTTAGTTTAGACTAAGGAAGGCATTAGAATATAAATCAGGGAGCCTCTACCGTAGAGAAGCTTAAACAGCTCCAAAGGTTAAGTAGAAGATATAAAACTGTTATGATATGTTTGTTATGGGCCTTTGAAGAAAGTGGTGGAGCCAGCAGGATGGCAAGGTTACTTCAATATCGTGAGAAAAGATTCCACATGATTTGGGAGCAATTCATGGGATTTGGGCTGGGCAGCATGGATGGGAGCATCCCAGAAGCATTTGGAAAATTACCCTGAGGAAGTAAAGCAGTTTTAAAGCTCTCAGTTCAGCATGTGCCTATTACTAGTCTGGAGAAGAAAGACAGGAATCTTGAAAAACTGTAAAGGAAAGAACTTGGGAGACTGATTTGATCTTGGTGTGGGTAGTTGGTTGTGATGTCAGAAAAGGGCAACCATGGTGGCTATTGGCTTTTGTAAAGAAAAATCCAGGAAGGGTAGTACAGACAGACTGGGAAGGCAGTGTTTTTGAGGAGACTGCTGCAGGCACATAGCGAAGGGAGGAATTTATGTAGACTCCTTTGAAAATCCCCCCTTTAATCTCTTTGTACATCAGCTCTTACAGGCAGAGCACTTCTGTCCTCTGCCTCTGTCTGTCTGTCTGTGGGCTGTGAGCTCCTTGGAGCAAGACCCACCATGGCTCATGGGTGTGGACCATACATTGTAAAGTAGCCCAGGAATGAGCTGGAAGCAATAACAAATGTGATGATTAGTTAAAATTGTCACTGATAGGGACTTCTTAGCTTTGCATTGATGACACCTCCAGGTGTGACACCTCTCTGTCCAGAGTTCAAACTGCACCATCTACACCTGAAGCAAACTGGATGCTTCCAGAAGTATGGAGTAGTGTGTATTGTGGATGGACAGGGATGTGATCACACAAGCTTCACTCAGGTCTTGTGATCAAATGTTGAGGTATGATCACTGAAAATTAATCAGTCCATGCATGCTCCTCCTTTAGGAACAGATTCTCTTTTCTCTCATTAAACTAAGGTTTAACAGATTTACAACAGCTCTCTGTACCTGATCCTGAACTCATGATAGTGGACTCTTTTACTCCAAGCTATGTTTTATTCTTCCTGCATAGTTTCAGAGTTTCTCAATTTAGAAGCATTGACAGTTCTTCTCAAATACCTCTCACAGCACTAGCTCCCTTTCGCTCCTGGGGCTGAAACAGGCTTTTTGAAAACATTCATCTCTTTTGGAGTATGAAATTACACTCCGAGGAGCAATCCTGTGAGGAAGGAGAGAAGCAGGAACACTCAGCAAATATATGGTGAAGAAAGTCAAAGCTGGGGGGAAGGGGTGGTGATTTATGATGTTACCAAAGTAGAACTGGAGAGAGGAAAGAAAAGTCAAGAAAGATGTTGAAGAGAGAAAAAAGACAATGTGGGATAGATGGAAGGATAGAAGGGAAGGAAGAGGCTATAAAGTTTATTTTTAGGAAATAAATAATTAATAAATAAAAAATAGTTAAGAAATAAAGAAAATTGTTTGCTCTTATGTATTGAGATAATGAGTTTGTGGTTCCTTGAGGGCAGTTTGAGGACTTTGTTACACTGAGCATCTGGTACAAACAATGACCTGTTGGGTCACGGACCTTGTAACTGGAGATTACTCTTGTAAATCTTGAAGTACCCTTCTTTAGTTACAGGAACTGTCATGATCACAGATAATGGCAAAATGGGAACTTGCTTTGTAGTGGGCTTAAAAATGGTGAAACCCATTTTTGTGATTAATTGTGAAAATCAAATTAATCAACATTTTTTGCAAAGACCATTTGTGAGTAGTGAAGAATGCTTCTCTCTGATTTGGATAGGTAACTTTTCTTTCACAGGCTTTCCACTTAATTTTATTTCCAATATATATAAAGATGCATAAGGTTTAAAGTGTAAATAATACATAATGCGCACTTAATTTTATTTCCAATATATATAAAGATGCATAAGGTTTAAAATAATACATAATGCATCCTTCCATAGGAAGACAATGACATAAAAACATTGAATGTGTTTTCCCAATACTTTCTGCCTTGTTTTTTACCTGGTTTGGAATCTTTCTCTGTCCTTCCTTCAAAGTGAAACTAGTGTTTAATTTCTAGCTGGAGATGTGTAATCTGAATAACACACAGTTGTCTGGCCAGTTCCCTCTGGGATGATGTGACCGCTGCAGTTTATAGAGTATGGAATAAAAAGTGCTCCCCTCATAAAATCAGAGGGACAGAGAAAAAGCATTAATTATTTATGTTGGCTGAGATTTTGACCCAGAAGCTTTGAACATACAATAAGCATTATTTACTCTGTGTTACCATCAATGCCAGGCAGGAAAGACTACTAAGGGACTTTTCTTTCAGGGCTGGCATTCTTTCACACAGTCCCCACTGCTGTCTTTTCTCCATGCCTCAGGTACTTTAAGCAGAAATGTTCTTCTCTGCTGAAATGGATATCATGTGCATCAGGGCTTTTAAAATTTTCTTGAGTGCATATAGAATCTGAGAAATTTCTATTTTATGAGGTAGGTCCTACTGCAGTTTTATGACAAGATGACTTAACAGTAAAATATTCCTTGGATTGTCTTTACACATCACTGTTTTTTACTGTAATGGCTTAACAGGTTTCTGATATATATTTCTTTTTCTACAGCCTGAGTAACTGGTGTGCAATAGCTATCCATGCTGGCTGGTTCGTAAGAGAGGCTGCTCTGACCAGCTCCCCACTCAGGGAATTTTGTTGGCATCTGATTTTTGAGGGAAGGAAAGACTAAAGCAAAAATACATTTGGATAAATGCATGACTGTGCTGGTCTCGCTCGTGTTGCTCATTTGCAGCAGTGGCTGGAGGTTGCTGGGGGAGGTGAGGGCTGTTTCTGTGGGGAAGGGTGGACACTTGCAGAAGCCTGGAAGGAGTCCTGGGTGGAGATGTTCTGATGTCCAGGATTCCCAGACAGTGCTGCTATGGTGAGTGGATGGAGCCAAATGGAGTGTTAGAATTTCATTGCCTTCTGCCCTCCTGTAAGAAATGCCTGAGTGGTGATACCAGGGGAATTGGGGAGTGAAGAGGGATGGTGGGGAGGTTTGGGTAGCAAGGCAGCATGAGGCATAGCTGGAGCTGGAATGGCTGATATGATTTGTGCATTTTATGGTGAAACCTGAGGCTTTCACACCTTGACGTTTGCTGAAATGAAGTGGCTCTTGTCCAACTAAAAAGAATAGAAGTTGCTTGTTATCTCAGGCAAATTCTTCCCTGTTAAATTCCACAGGTTAAGGAAATAAGACCTGTGCATTTTAGGGAAACAGTCTTTCCATTTGTTTTTTTGTGATTCCCTTCTGGAGAGGTTCCCTTCTGGAGAGCAAATCGAATTCCAAAAAATTTGTCACAATGTAAAATGAATATTTTTTCAACTAGCAAAGACATAAATCTTATATAAGGGGCATTCCCAGATTATAGCAAAGAAACAAACACAGGACTTCTAATTCTGCTGTATTTTGCTTGGCATTTCTACTCATTCTTGCAGGAATTTTATGTTTAAACAGAGACCTTCTCAAACTTTTTCTGCTATTGTGGATAGCTCAATCCTCATTCAGAGAGCACCAATACTGAAAGCAAGGGCTGAGCTTTGACATTCAGTAAAGAGAAAGAAAATTTCTTCTTCCTTTTGTAAATGACAATAAAAATGAATATACTTAGGTTTCCTGCACAAACCACTCCTTTTTTTTTTCAATTTCACAACACAAGTGATGTGTTGTCACTGAAGACCACTGAAAGACAAAGACATCTGCCTGCTCTTAAAACCTAAGTACAGCTGTTGCTGTAAAATTAGAACTGTAACTTCTTAGGGATTCACTGGACTCTGGAGATTCCTTTGCTGATCAGAGACAGAGAAGACCCAGGGTGGCATTATTAGCACTTGAACTATCATTGAGCATTCAGTTCCTTGTGATTTCATAGAAGGGATGTGCTGCCAGCAGAGATCATCCAATAAAAGCATTACTTAGTAGGAAAGAGATCAACTGTGGTTTAGTACCAAGGGGTTGTTAAAGAATTAGCAATGAACTGAAAGTGGGAACAGGTTTTATGACCCTAATTGTGTCCCTGAGACCATTTTTTAAAAATCTTGGATGCCTAAATTGGCAGCAACCTTGGATCTCCTCAGTGGATGTTGTCATTTATGGCAGAGAACTCTGCCAAACCTCTGTGCTTATTCACCAAGAAAAACTGTTTCTTTTGAGTCTGCTCTCATTAGTTCACCCAGTGTCTCCCCATCATTTCAGTGGAGGACTTCTTGGGAATGATGGCTACAAATGACCAGTCTGTCCTTATCAGTTTTCCTATACAGTCCTACGAAGGAAGGACATTGCTTACCTTTAACTTGCATCCTGATAGAAATCATCATCTTTGCTTCAATGGCCTTTCAAACAGTGGATCATATTTCAGCACAGAAGTCAATATTGATTTTCCCCTGTTTTTCAGTACCATGTTAAGGTCATAAATACAGTACAGATTACCTGAGGGGGAAAAAAAAAATTGCTGTGTTATTTTGTTGTATACTGCTAGGGAACGGAAAACTATGTTTTCTCATAGCAGCTGAGTGATGTAGTGATGTGTATTTTCTGATTCTCTATCCTACTTATGGTGAGCTTGAAAGGAGTCCATGGTGTTGTTACAGTATTTGAGGCAAATATATTTGTGCATTTTGTCCTCGTGCAAACCACAGGCCAAGAGTCATTGGGTACTGCATGTAATAGTGCAATGGAAATAATGTATATTATTATAATAAAAATGCTCACTGTAATGAGGAATCTTTTGCAAAACTGAAAAATTGAAGTTAAATTATACTTCAAGCATTTTCCTGGAGGATTAAAATCTTGAGTATGGTTGTGAAACTACCTAATTCTTCTTGAGACACAAGTTTGGAGACTACCAATGTTGCAGGTTACAACATATTCTTCTGGAGTCACTTAACTACAAATCAGAGATTATAAGCGTATGTGTTTGGAAATAAATATTTGTATGACTGTACAAAGATTCCCATCTCTCTAACTGGAGGCAAATGTGTATCTGCTTGCATGCATTTGGAAAGAAATATTTTTATGACTGTACCCAGAGTGATGAAAGCTTTACAACTGGCTTCAGTGGATTAAACCTGGTTTTGAGACACATATCTCTGCTTTGATAATCTTTCGGGCTTTAGGCAGCATCTCAGGTAGAGATAGTAAACATTTTCTATGATTTTTTTGTTGTTGTTTTTGTAGTAATTGATACTTTTTTATTAATGTTTCAAACTTGCACAGTTGGAATAAGGAACATGGACAAACCACGAAGCCCATGAAGTATTTCCAACTTGTTTGGTGAGTGCTGATGAAAACCCTAGACTGAGATGCATGAGATTGCACTGTTTGCTTTGTTTCCTGTATCCAATTTGGTTGCAGTTCAGAGGACCAGAGTCAGGAGCTTAAGGCCATGGTTAAATATTAAGCAGCCATGTAAGCTGGTTTTAGCAGTCTCTGCCCAGTGACTCTCCACTCCATTGTGCCAGCACAGCCAATGCATCTCTGTGCAGCAAAATGCATCAGCTGAAAGATAACTTTGCAAAAAAAGAAGGGAAAAGGGTGAAAGAATAGGTTCTATTTCAGGTGGACCAGTTCCTGATGCAGTTCTCAGGGTTACCTTGAAGGAAGCTGAGCTGGCACAGCCTCGAGAGCCATGTGGGGACAGGAGACCTGGTATTGCCATGGGTGCTGAGGTCTCAGCATGGTCTCTGCAAGGGATGTGTCCAGAGAGGAGCCAGCCAGTGACCCTCAAGAGAGGGTTTGTTGGGATACCCCTCCTTCTCTGAGGGTGCAAAGCCAGGAACATGTGCTATCCTCTTTGGGGCATGAAGCACAATTTATCCTTTTCATTTCTGATCTAAAATATTATAGGATTATCTGATGTGCCACAAAGAGCAGATGAATGTATGTCTGCTTTAGTGAGATTTCCGGCCCGTTTTCACAGACTTGGATTGTTTAGATAGTTTTGATAAGGTTCTGTGAAACTCTTTAAGTTTTCCTTCTGACTTAGGTGAATCCAAACCCTTTTGGTCTTTGTGGGAAAGGAAGAAAATAACTTGGAGCAGGAAGAAGGGCTTTGGTGAAAAGTGGGAAGGGAGTGTGATGTGTGATGAGGAGAGAAGAATAAAGTGCTTTTGTCATATATTTTCATATTTGAGAATCTGCACATGATCTCTCTATGTTTGTTTCTGGAATTAAATTTCAATGTTCTTAAATAATGACAAATAGTGAATGTAAATTTTTGGTCTTAATGAGAAACTTAAAAGCAGAACTTTGAAAATCAGGAGTGTCATCTATATTTTCTTAGTCTGACCTGAATGGCTCCAATGATTTTACCCTGAATTTCCTGTTATGGAGAGAATTATCGTCCCAGATGGTGACAACACTTCCGACCCTCACTGGGGCATCTTGGGGAGAAATGTGTTTAAATTGTGAGGCTCTAAAATGCTGTGGTAGAGGGAACCATGGAAATACAATAGACAGAGCTTGGTCCTTGCACACATCCGTCTCCTGCTGCCTCCTTCAGAGAAGGGAATGTTTGCTCTCATTAAGAGATGCCTGTCTCAGAGGAAGGGCTGCTTTGTGTTTGCAGCAGGGGTCAGTGACTCCCAGACTTGGAGCAGTTTGGGTTTCTCTAGGACACAGCTCAGGAAAAGTTTTTGGGTTTGTTATGCATCAGGGGCCCGGTGAATGACTGTGTGAATGGCATCTTTATAGACTCCTTTATAGCAGGAGTTTCCTGGGTGGATGGCAGTCAGGCTGTAAGTTTCCCAGAGCTCAGACTTCTGTATGGCTCAGATCTGACCATTAAATCACAGATGTTTCTTTGAAAAAGCTGAGTGTGCACGAAGTCACTCCTTTCAACATAGCGTGTCTAACGACTTGTGGAAAGCACAGACTGAATGGAACTGCTATTTGATTTAAGTGTGTGTTTGGTCATTCAACATACAAAAGACCTGGCATGTGGCTGTGTTCCTGAAGACAAAGAGAATGATGCATAGTGTTTGCAGATATTTATGTAAATATTTTTTGCATTTGCATTTCTACCTTTCATAAATAGCTGCTGAATCCAGAGCATTCTTAATAATAAATGTGTTCTGGGCTAACTAATAAGTATAGATCTGAACATCAAAACAATTACAAGTGCTAAATTTACAAAAAATGCCATATGTACGTCTTTGTATGTACATCTGTGTGTACATAAAGATCATTATATTATGAAAATGGGCACACAGTGCAGTCTGTCCAATCTCAAATTGGGTATAGGAAGCAACAATCTGCTCTCAATCAAAATAAAATGCTTTATGTACAAGCAATGTATACGGAAGGTTTTTTTATATATACAGGAATCTTTTTTACACATACTTCCCCCCCACACCACATGTTTTAAGTACTTAAATGACTAATTTCTAGACATTTCAGAACTAGCTGAGAAGAGGATGAGAAACAATATTCATGGTGGCTGCAAATAGGAAGCAAAACAATTTCCCTCTCACCCAAAATATATAAAATTGTGTTTCAGGTAAAATCTTTACCAAAGTAATGTGGACTTCTCCTTGCTTCCCTCCTTTCTTCCTCCACTGTTACAGTGAAAACTAAACTGCCCTCTTGTGTAGGTTATCATTTCCAGACCTGAACAGTCCTTATCAAGCAGAGCAGCCGGACAAATAACACAGCACTCAGCAGGGCGAGGCTCTGTATTTTAATAAGGTGAAGGCAACCATTCAGAAGGAAGAGCAAAGTCAAATAATTTTTAACCATAGAAACAGCTTGTGGATCATTGAAAAGCAACACATTTGGAACACAGATGGCTGGTTTTTCTTCCCAAAAATAACAGAGGAAGAAAAAATCCTCTCTTTGTTACTTTTATTTTTTATGCAGTATTTATACTGACTAGCTATTCAAAGCTCCTTCTGGACAAGCCAAATGAGGTCTCTGCACTGATGAACACCCGGTCTTAATTATTTTTAACAGAAAAAGAGATGATGGTTGGAAAACTTTTGGAAAGGAGTTATGCATTCCTTTCTTTTTAATAGAAATAACTCAGATTCGGAAATATGAAGAAAGGTGTGTGGCCCAGTTAGAGGCTGATAACCTCTGATATTGGCTAATGCTGAGAGCAATAAGCTGCCTTCCTAATTAAGTCAGTGGCCAGTCAGGGGAACTGGGCAGGGATTTGCAATAGCACATGCTTGGATAAGAGCAATCCTTTTTTCAAGACGTGTCAGCCTCTGACTACCCGAGGTCTGTCCCATTCCTGAAGCCTGGTGTCAATCCAGACCTCTCCACCTCTGCTCCTGATGTGATGAAAACACAGCAGAGAGTGGGTTATGTCACAGACATGGTGCTTGGTCTGGGGTCATGTCTTGGCAGGACTATAGCAAGAGCCCCTCAGTGTGCAGTGAGACCTCGGTGGATGTGGGGCACTGTTAGGAGTTAGACACTTGGTTGGGAAGGGTTTAATCCAGGAGAGCAGTCTCTACCTTCCTAAATCTTCCCAGGAATGTGGTCATCCTACAGGCCTGCAAATGGCCCTTGTGCTGGGCTTGGTGTGTGGGATTAGCAGGGTTGGATTAAGGGTGGATGAGGGCTAGTGGTTGTGTGCTCGCCTTATACACACTTCAGGAGGTGAAGCAATAATTTCTCCAGCCTTCTCCCACTGTGCACAACAGCCTACAACAGACCCCTGATATTTTGCTCCTTTAAAACACCAAAGCATTTTAAATCATTAGATGAAGGGTGCCTGAGACAGCCAACATTAGAGAGTCTCCAGGAAGCAAGTTATTTTATAAATAAGGAAATAATTAAGTCTGCATAAGATTGTCTGCCCCAAAATCAAATAAGGTTGTAAAATCTCCAAACGCACTCCAGCCCATCCCAAATAGAATCAGCAAAAAAATATCCACCGGGGCTGCTTTGGCTGCTGGGCTTGTTTTACAGTGAGTCACTGTCTCTGACGGCCATGTGTGTGCTACCAGAGGAGATTCTGTTAGCAGTCATCACTTCAGTAGATGATGGAAAATAAAAATGGTACTCTCTTGCTCTTCCTTTCTTTCCTTTATACCAGAGTGGTTTAAATGAGGTGTAAAAAAGGTAAGATAAGGAATAGTAGAAAATTAGTTATTCTTGGCATTCTCACATTCCAGCATATTTCCTATTGTGCTATAATGTAGGATTTTATTTTTCCAGTGGTATTTTTGGAGCCATACACCTAATCAGTACATGTTCCACAATCTCCCCATCTTGTACCTAGTGAAAAGGTCACACAGATCCTGACAGCAAACAGCATGTGCTCAGCAGACGCTTTTTCCCTTCAGTGCTGTCTGCATTTCATGTAGCCTCATTTCCTGAATGCCGCTGGTGAGCAAAGCTATTTCAGGGGCAGTTGTGCTATTGCTGTTCCATGACTCAACTTGGAATCCACAGTCTTGTAACCATGTCGTATACGGAAGGTGTTTTTTTCTTTTTTTTTGTTTTGTTTTTTTTTTTTTTTGGTTTTTTTTTTTGTTTGGTTGGCTTATTTTTTTGGTTTTTTTTTTTTGTGCGTGTTTTTTTGTTTTTTGTTCATATGTTTGTTTGTTTTGGGTTTTTTTTTTTGTTTGGTTGGCTTATTTTTTTGGTTTTTTTTGTTTTGTTTTGTTTATGGTTTTGGGTTTTTTTCCCGTTAAAAAAGCTTTCTTCCAGAAGTCTCATGGCTGGGCAGCTCAAGATGAGTAGGAAGAGTAGTTAAGAGTGATGTCCTGCTCACGAAGAGCCCAACCAGTCTCCAATGCTTGGGAAGCTTGACATCTATTTTCATTTACAAGTTGGTTACAAGTTCTCCCACGCAGAAACTGAGAGGACTTGAAAGGGGGCAGGGCTGATTTGCAAATAGAACCATGCAAATAGATATTTGGCAATGCTACATAAAATGGAGATGAGGAAAACATCAAACAGAAAAGTATTAATAGCATGGTGTTAATTTGTGGGAATGAGTTTCCAGGTAAAGAGGCCAGAAGGAGGATGTGCAGTGATCTGGTAAAACAGCTACGTGAGCTAATGTGAAGCAATCATGTCTTAAAGATGCATAAAGCAGTTTTTTGAGATTGCTTAATTGGATAAAAAATGTATGGAGGGAGACATAACACCATGGCTCCCAGCTCCTTTTAGAAGAGGCCTTTAATTACTTTTTATGTAGAGTTAAGTTTATGTGAAGTTATTGTGAGTAAGACAAATATTTCTTTCTTTGCTTTTAACTTTTTTTATTAGTTGTCAAGACAGTCCTAAGCCAAACCCTGGCATTTAAGAACTTTGATCTTTAGAAGAGTTCATACTGAATTTAAGTTTTGTCTTATCTTTCATCCATTTGATAGGTCTAAAACTCCCATTTTATAGTATTAAAGGAAAAGTAAATATTATGACTGGGTGATTTTGTTTTTTCAGATAAAATAAGAGACTTCAGAAATCTTGAATCAAATCCGAGCGCTTTTGCAGGTTGTGAAATTTATTTTACAAGCTCATTGTAAGGAAGTCAGGTTTGCCAACAATGTAGCACTTCCTCACTTCAGCTCAAGGGATATTGTGAAGAAGGATTTTTTTTAATGTTCTTCAAGGATCGAGGATATATTAAAATACATATATATATATATATTAAAAAAAATTTGAATTTTTCATGTGTAGGTACTCTTTCTGGATGTATGACTTATTCTGCAGTTTCTTACTCCTTCTTAAAGTTATTTTCTTGATAGACAGTGTATAGAACATTTTTTACTGTAGGATCTGTTGGAGCCTGGAGGTGACTACTGAGGGAAATAATACTTAAGATCCAAATGGGCAGGGTTAAAGTGCTGCTTTTTCCAGTCCCGCTGCAATCAGAGAAGTGACTAGTACTGCTGTAATGATGAGATGAGTAGATGCTCCCAAAGATAGGCGAATATTAAAGGTTGAAAATCCTCAGGGAATCGCATGCCCTTGTTATGAACTGCTGGAAATATGCTTCATCATCAACTGTGTTCTATGGGTGGATGCCAATTATATGAAAGCCCATCTCCCTGGATCTGTTAGTGCTATTTCAGTGCTTGGGGGCTGCAGCTTAATACAATATGCTCTTTTCTTCTCTGACTAGTAAAGCCGCACAAAATAGAATTATTAGTATAAATACACGTTGCCAACAAAATGTAAATCCAGCAATTAGACTTTTCCCTGGTGGTGTGCTCTAATGAGTGTTACCATATTCTTTGTGTTGCTGTAGGGGAGCAGTGGGTGTAGCAGTGGGGCTCGGCTAATTTACGAGGGAATCCTCAGGATACAAAATTTTTCCTTGATAAGAGGAGAAACAGCTTGTATTCCAAGCAACATTTATCTCACACAAGCTTGCCTCCCAAAAGTACAGCACTGGGAGTATCAACATTTATACTTCATGATATGATTGCTGAGGCCTTCCGACATGTGTGAGCTGGTGAAAACCTTTATGGAAGGAGTTACTTAATCCTCTTTAATCTTGAGAAACACTGTGTAGGTGTAGGGAAAACTCTGACCAGCAAGAGGTGGCTGGAGAGGGTTGCTGGACACTTTGAGAAGTTTGATGGTCCCAGTTTGGGTTGAAAAATATATTTGCTCTTTCTCCTTGATGCACTGAGTTGGGTGTGTAAGACTGTTGGTATTTTATGCCTTCATTTTTGCAATTTGTGGTCCTGTGTTGTGTGCTTTGGTTTGTATTTGATGTAATGACCATGCTGTAATTACAGATGGTGAAACTTTTTGTAAAATTGAAGTGGAAAATGCTTCTCATTTGAAAGTAAAATGCTAGCATTGTCTTGTCAAAACAGCATCTTATACCATTGTGTGACCCCTTGAGAAAAAACCTGACCCATGGTAATCTAATTATTGTCTGTTGTGATGGGCAGATAAAAAGTAAATATTGGAGTGGACTGATTGCCATCTCTACTTTAGGAAAGGGACATTGACAGCCTTATTTCACTGAGCCCAGTTGCTTCTGCTTTTTTTTTTTTTTTTCCCCTTCTGTGTGATGAGTTAGTACTTGATGTTGTTGGGGAAACTCTAGGGTAACTGATAGGAACCCTGAATCATATCTTGGGAGTGCTGAGTGACAACTATTCCCTGTCTGCTTGAGCTTGCTTTCATTCACAAAGCTATCTCTGTTGGGGAAGAACTCTGGCAAAACAGAAACTAATGGGAGATGTGGATGCTTAGTGACCCTAAAATTCAGGTTTGGTACTGGGGGCTTGAGATCTGGATCTGCAAATGTAAGCAACCTCAAATACAAATGTAATTTATATGGTACTTAAGTAATGACAGAAGATGGAAATGACATCATGATGAGTATATGTGCTTGAATGCTTTGGTTTGTTATCAAATTTCTATGTGGTTTTCATTATATGTTCTTGAGAGTGCATCCAGTGAGTCTTCTGCAGGCAGGCAAAATGCCATTTTTCTTCTACTTTAAATTGACCAAAAGTTGTATAACCATATTAAATCTAATCCTTACAGAAGGATACACCCCTGAGGTGATATAATTCACCCTTGTGATTAGACCTATCAATGTGGAGATTTTCTTTGTGTGTTGTGAGACTGCCACATAGGACAACGTATGGCTGCAGAGATAGAGCCATTCATTAGGATAGTTTAACAAAATTCTGCTCATCTTTCAGGAAAGAGCAGAGCAAGGAGGAATCTGAGTGTTAAACAAGCCCATGTTGAATTTTGAAGCAGTTCAAGTAAAGGTATTAAGTGAAAAATTGTTGGGATCCGAGGTCAAGTGCTTGGCAAGCATGAGTCTAGGTTGGAGTGACATCAGGAAGTCTCAGTGAAAGGAAATGTGAGAATTTTTTCTCATAGTAGTTTTGGAGTCTTTCAGATTTCACGTAGTGAGATAAAGGGACTCTGTGGCAAGCTCTAGTTCTTGATGAAATCAGGGGTAACTTTAGTCAATACCTGGGGGGATGATTAGGACTCACATCTGAGGTGAAGCAGATGATAGTTTCTTCAACAAATCGTTTTTCTGATACACAAAAAGCCAAGGATGTGCTAAAATGGGACTTTCTTCGCACTGGAAAAAGTTGTCTTCCACCTGTGTATTTGCTGTTTGAGAAAACGTAGGGACCTTTTTAACATTAAAAAAAAAAACCAAACAAAACATTTTTTTTACTTAAACAACATTTTAATGCTGAATGCCATCTAATTATATACAACTGAAAAACAGGTCAAAATAAAAGTTAAGCATTACAACATTAACAGAAGAAAATGCTGTAATTGACCCAAATTGATTTTTCTTTTCTCAATCTGGACTTCTATGTATTAAAAAGACTTAATTTTTGAAATTGTAAACTCATTTGAAGAAAAAAATGTGGTATCTCAAACATTTTTGCAAGGTAAAAAGCAATTTTCTGCCCATTTCAGCTTTATATATGACATCTTACCTGAACTGCCAGATGAAAATATCTGTTGAGCCAAATTTAATCAATAACTCCAAGCAGTCCAGACTTTAAAGACAGGGTGCAGCCTGATTTTGGTGTCTATTCTGATTCCAGAATTCCCTTCAAGATCTGAACTATAAAGTCTTTTGTCCATTATAAAACTAGGAAGAGATTGAAATATCTTGTTCCATAGCACTAGATTTTTGCTTGGGCATTTCTGGGACCAAACCCAAAGTGTTTGCAGCACTTCTTTTCAGACCTCTCAGCATTGTCCTGAACCATCCTCTTTTTCCATGATTTTCTCTCCAAGTTCCCATAGATTCTCAGGTAACAGCAAAAATTTCTTACATGTTTCAGTGTCTAAGTGATCAAGAACTGCAGATGCACAGGAGTGTTAACAGCATTCAAAGACTTAATTTGCAGGAGCTACAAAGGGATGGAAGAAAGACAACGTGAATAACAAACATTAATGAGGTAGGACAGAATGCAACTGAGATGGCACCAGTGCCCTGCTCTTTTGGGCTCTGATTTTGAACCAGAGTGTGTGCCTGAACTTTTCTGGATGGGAGGCAAATGCTGGAGATGAGGTATTCCCCAATTAGAAATTGTGTTGTGCACTTGATCTGTAAAGAGAAAACTTGAGGAGAATTTCAACCCTTTCTCTACATTTCTACCCTCTCACTTGATTTCTGGAACCTGGCAAGGAGCAGGAGCATAGGAGGCAAATTAGAATTAATGCTTTGCTTTTAGAGAAAGGTACCCTGCTGGGAACAGAAGCTGCTCAAATATTTTGGGCTGTCTCCCATGGTAGCTGCAGTCTTTTGCCTACTTTGTGGCAGCTATGCATCCTGAAGACACTTTTAATCAGTAAAAATAAAATTGAGTTGATGATCATTTGCCTTTCAGTGAATACCTACTGGGCTGGGAGATGGGGAAAGACATGAGAGGGATAATATTCATTATTTATAGCCATTCCTATAGTGCTTATCACCACAGTGTCTTTAAGTGTGCACCATCGACAAGGCTCTAAATGTGAGATAAAATTTAATAATGCATTAATAACAACGTGCACTTGTCTATGGCAGCAGCAGTTGTGACAGACATGACTTAAAATGGGAAGAAGGCAGAAGTGCCACAGCTCAGTGAAGGTGGAAATCTCTGGTGGAGGAGGAGGAGGCAGCAGGGGAGCCAGGCAGGGCTAGAGGCTCAGGGAGGGGAGAAGCCAGCCCAGAGTCTCCAGGGTCTGCCCAGGAGTCAGGACAAGAGGCACAAGTGGGGATTTGCCAACAATGAACATGTTTTAACAGCACATTCATGAGCAACAGGAATGTACTTGAACTGAATTATTAAAGGCTTCCCATGCTTCCCTGCCATGTACATATGGGCACATGTAGGGGCCTGCATGGATCCTGCTCTGAGGCAATGACAGAAGATGACCAAGCCTGGAGTCTGCCTGGTTAAAAAGGCTGCAGTTCAAAGCTGACATCCCATCCCTTTCTCTCATCCCTCTTGCTTTAATTTGTTATCTTTCTCTCTTGCTCATCTCCCTTTGCTTTTCCTGACTCTAACCTGGAAAGAGGCAGTTCTTACCCATGTTAGGGCTGGTGAGAACAGCCATGGGAAGTGGCTTTGCCCTCCTGCTGATGGGGCAGGGTGGGGAAGGAGGAGGCTCACAAGCAGAAACAGAAGCACACATTCCTGGAGCAGTGCTGTTTTCAGCCACACCTACATCCAGACTGATTCATTTCTCATTCATTGCTTCAGAAAGAGAGGAATGTTTTCCACCTCTACTACCTACTCATGGCTTATCCTTCAGTGTCCTCCTGCAGAAAACCCCTTCAGCAGCAGGTGTAGCTTTGGCAATGTGGGTTGAAAGGAATGAAAGTTGAGAAACAAGGACAGATACAGGTTAAGAGGTAACTTTATTCAAAAGCAGAACTGCAGAGGTGGATGCCCTGTGGTTGGGCAGAAGGTTGTGTGTTCCTGTCCACATTGCTGTGGCCATCTCTCTCCCCATGTGCAGACAGAGTTTATTATGTATTCTGCATAAAGAATCTGTGTTTAAGCCCATTCTCTAGCTGGAACACCTACTTCGTAAGCACTTTCAGCAGTCTCACTTCAAATATTCATGACAGTTCAAATATTCATTTGTTGCAATACCCAGATAGGAAGTGCTTTTACAGAGATGTAGTTTCTGTTTCTTTCCTCTAGTGCTTTGCTGACCCTTAGACAACATCTGCATCCTAATCCTCTCTGCTTGCTCTTCATCAGTTCCTCCTCTCCAAGTTCAATTTTCATGGAGGCACCAGAACATCTATCAGTCCTAACAGTTAAAAAGGTGCTGAAATCAATACAGTGGTGGGCAATTACTGAAGGTGTTTTAGAGGAATGATGGATACACTCAGTTTTCCCACCCAAAAGAAAAAATGGCTAGACCTAGAAATAAATATATATATCTGAATAAACACAAAATCAGGTGGACAGGAACAAAGAATCATGTCTGCTAAGTAGTCTTTTTCTTTTCTGTGCCAATTGAGGTTATTTTAGTGTTACTGAGTCTGTCTCCTGGAAATGTCCATGACTGGGAGAACCCACCATTTCCTAGAGTGGTGGTAACCTTTAGGTAGGAGTGCTTTGACATTATGAGTCTCACCAGTCAGGTATTGCATATATGTCATCTTCCCACTTCTCCCACGTACTATGGGACTCCATTTTACTGAAGGTGTCCAGGATGTGACAAATCAGTAGCAGGAAAATCCTGGGGAGGTGAAAGCAAAATTTATTGTGATGAATTCACACTCAGACTACTTAGGTTTTACAAACAGACTTTGCAGTCCGTAAATCCCCAAGCTTTAAAGGAACAGATAAGCTGGTGCAATACATCCAGAGAAGCTTTAGAGTGACAGATAGCATGATGGTCAGAGCAGACAAGGTTTAGTCAGCGTGATACTGGGTTGCAGTTATAGATACTTTCTGAAACAATTAAGGCTGGAGTTTTCTTTCTCTGAAAGTCTCAGTTTAGTGTTATGGTGGTACGTGAAGTCCATAGCTAAAGTTGTCAGGAACCATAACACCTTTAGAGGATGAATATAATTGTTTGCAATGGAGATTATTGAATTATATTCTATTGTCCCAATTTCTGATATTTAAGCAAAACCCAATAAAAATAGTGCTGCTCCTAATTGCAAGCACAATCCTGTCAGTGGCTTCGTGTGAGCATGTGTGTTTTCATTTCTTTCTTTGGCTCAGGAAGCACAAGGAGTCTAGGATCTGGGTGTGAGAAATTAGTGATTAATTCCTCTAGAGAAAGTGTCTCTCAGTGGGTGTAGAGCCATTTGAGCCAGCTCTTGTCCCACCCATCTCATGCTGCCATAGGCTCTATGGGAAGGGTGATGTGGAAGAAAGAAAGCAGTGGATATTGCACCATGCACTCAACAGTCTGCTAAGTTACACATTTGGTGTGTTTTGGTTTTTTTGGTTTTTTTTTTTGTTAGTTTGTTTCAAGTCTAGGTAGACTTGTATGAAGATACAGCTTCCCTGTCAAAAGAAATATCACGCAAATTTCTGCAAGCTCAGTCCCAGATGTGAGCACAGAGGCAGGAATGTATGAACCTTTTCTGCATGCTCAACTTCTTTTTTTTTTTTTTTTTCTCCTGGTCTGAGTAGCCCTTGCAGCGTGTTGAGATGTGGCAGGAAACTTTTTTTCCAAAGGCCTTGCTTCCAGTGCTTTAGATCATTGGCTGGTCACCACGCACAGACCAGAGGATTTGTGGCTGTGAGAGAAATAAAAGAATTCCAAGACTCTCCCCTGAGAAAAGAATAAATAAATAGAAAGAATGAGTAAGAGCTGCAGTAACAAAGGCAGGACAAAGTCCACAGTGCACTTTGGCAGCTGGTAAGGGAGGGAAGTGTACAATTTATGATTCCAAGTGACTGGCTCACCTTTTAGGTATTCTATAAAATGAGCTCAGTAGGATGATGCAAGCATTGGCAGCAGAAGATAATGTTTCATTTCTGTTGGCTCCATCTTTTTGTCTGATTTTGCTAATTGCAAAAGCTTTGGCCATCAGAGACAAATTACAGAGACTATCTGCAAATGGTGGGGAGGGAGCTTCAATATTTTTCATTCACTAGTGCTTTAAAAGTGGAGTTTCATAAATAGAACTTGTGTATACATACTGAGACTGAGGACACAAAGATCAGATGTCTGCATTTTGGATTAAATTCCAAAAGCCAATAAGCAATAGAATTGAGATCATTAGAGCTGTTCTTTGGACACTGTTTCTATATGGCCCAATAGAGGGTGAAATTCAGAGTTGGGCAGAAAGGCTAAATGGCTTTGGCTGGAGCCTTTTTGTGCTTCAGCAGGGACACGAGTGCCAATACCAGAGCAGGGTTTTGGCAGCTTCTCTTTTCTCATAGATTTCCCTAACCTTTCCAGAAAAAAATGAAACTGAAGTCTCTGGCTTGCTTGGTAACAAAGACAGCATTAAGCACCTGTGTTCCAAACAGGCCCGTGTGTGTTTGTGCCTCTGCTGCTCCTGTGAAATGTGGCACATGCCAGTGGGGACGTGCACAGGGGTATGCAAAGCATGTGGCACATGCCCAGTCATTAAAAGCTTGAGCAAACTATGAAGTGACAAGGAGAGATTTCTGAAGTGACAAGAGCTCGCTTTTATCCTCTCAGGTGTTGCAAGGGTAAACACCACTGAGAGGAAAATGCCTGACTTAGGCAAATCCCTTCTTTCCCCAGGTGTTACAGCTGCTTACCCAGGTCCTTCTCTTCTCCAGCTGGAGTCAAGAATGCCAGGGATGGAGCTCTGATTCCCTTGGTTTAAAATAGATTTGGTACTGTGAGAACCACAAAGAGATGAGTTCTCCTAAGCTAACACTGTGCAGGTGGAAAACATGTTAGAGGACCTTTGGGAGATGATGGTAGGAGAAAGTGAGAATGTGTCTGAAAATGCCAGAGCACAGCAGTTAAATTCCCTTTGATTTGAGATATAAAACACAAAGTGGCAGAAAAGCTGAGATGGGACAACGAGTTGGAGCTGTGAGAATCCAGGCCACTTAGGGTTTCACAGGCCAAACAGCCATCACTACTCAAGGGATTGGGTTAATAGTCTGTGATTTAGAGATGTGGATTCACTTTTCTTTCTCAGAGCTCACTCTCATGTGGCTCAGCCTTGCCGAACTCATCTGGCCAGCACTGGTCCTGTGTCTGTTGAAAGGATAAGTTGAAAGATGGGGTGTTCTGATTTATACTAAGGAAGTCTGTGGTGGAGTAATATCATAGCTGGATACTCCTTAAGCACAGCTTTAAGTGGGGTGCACTACAGAAAGTGTATTAATAAAATATGAGATGGTAAAAGTCTGTTTTCCCTGATCCTGGGTGGTTTTCTTTCCTGGAATCTTTTTGAACTAGAAAGAATGTAGTCATTTTAGCCTCTTCATTAAGTGTATGATTTAATCCCACACACTGTGGTTCCTTAAGCCCAGAAACAATCTACTTTACACTCAGTATGAACAATGAGATGCCCCAGAGCACATTTAAAACAGAACTCCTGAACACAATTACTTGGCTTAAAAGGGTCTGAACTGCATTTATTTTTATGGAAAAGCTTACCAAAATATGCAAACAAATCTTAGTCATTTCTATTCAATTTCCCTTCCTTTCCTAGAACCTGAATGATATGACTGAACACAAGAAAAACTTGATTTTTTTAATGACTAAAATATCTCTCTATTCCTTGTGTATAAGAAGCCAATTTCAACCCTGATTTTTTTGTTCTTTTCCTCTCTTAACTTTTTTCCACCCTAATTTTCCCAAGCATCTATTCAGTAGTCTTTGCTACTCAATTTTGCTATTCATTTTCTCAACATTTTTATTTGAAATTATGTTTATTTTATTTAGAACCTAAGTGAAATTGCACGTGTGAATATATGGTATATATTGTGAATGGTCTACTTATATATGGTTTGCACAGGCACCAATACATGCATTCTCTATGCCTACTTTTGGAGATATGCTGAAGTTGTTTATATTGCATATATACTGTATGTGCACTACTTAAAATATTACAAATTCAAAGAAAATTTATTGTAGGGAGCAGCAGTTTTGGTAATGTTTGCTGAATGGAAAGCAAAAGACACTGTTAAAATGTAAAATACTTGCAAATGAAATGCTGTTTCACTGCATTTCTCTTTTCCAAAATCTCTGTGTCTGGACTGAGAATGTATTTTTCATGCCTGGATTTAAAGAGAGACCTCTCTGGAGAGTTAGATAGAAACCAAATAAAACCACAGCATCTTTGTTTGAAAAAGTCTCTGGGAAAGATTATGCAGTGCTTAAATCCTGCTTTGCTTGTAGCAGGTTTTGTGGCTGTCAGGTTGATGTGTTTAAATATTTTTTTCTAGAAAAGACTCAACAGTAAAATATTATTTTACCTGCAATAAAGTACAAAAAATTTTAAAGTAAGAAAGTAACTCTGCTACTTTTTTGGTCTCAGTGTGTCTGGTTTTAAAGTGATACTTTATAATAGATGAAGCTAATGCACCTAGAAAGGTTCAAAGTCTGCTGTGTGTGGAGAGAAGCTGCAGGGGCAGCAGATGAGCTTTAAAAACTCTGAGACCCTTTGTTCAGAGATAGGAGACAGCTGAGTTATTCACAGGGACCTGTAAACCTGGAGATGTGGTCACAGTGTGGGAGCTGCAGCAGCAAGAGAAAGGTGCCCCCACAGAGTCTCTCTGAATCCGTGGATTTCCAGTGCAGAAGGACAACTTGTTGTCTTCTGAACAATCTAGTTTTAAAAAAGTTTTGGGGCATGCCCTGTAATTTAACAATTTCAGGGAGTTATCCTTGGAGAAA
Organism: Pyrgilauda ruficollis; assembly: GCF_017590135.1. Classification (NCBI taxonomy): domain Eukaryota; kingdom Metazoa; phylum Chordata; class Aves; order Passeriformes; family Passeridae; genus Pyrgilauda; species Pyrgilauda ruficollis. The sequence goes on from NW_024525267.1 coordinate 5,828,735, forward strand.
AAGGGGATGAAGGGCTGAGTGTGGGGAGAGGTTTCTGGCAGTGATGTGCCCCAGGGTCATGTGGTGGGAGAGGGGCTCTCACATCTCATCACACCCCTGGCTGCACTCAGCCTTCTCTCCTGCTGCTTAACCTAAATTTCCCTGTTTTTAACATCACACTATTGCTACTAATGATACCTCTGAGCTATGTACTAAATTATTCTTTCTCTTTCAGTTCTTCCTTGCAAATACATGAAGAGTTTCTAGCAATGCTTTTAGCATAGATGGGCTGACTTACAACCAATTATGGTATTTAACTGAAACCCAAATGGTCTTAAACCTGAGAACTTCACAAGTTCTCAGGGCTAGCTGGAGGAAAATGTTTTAAATTAGTTTTATCAATAATTTCAATGCTTTTTCTCATTTTAACAGCTATAATCTATTGTAATTTGAAGAAAAGAACATCTTTTTTTTTTCCCCTCAGATTTTTATAAAATGCTCACGGAGAAAACCTGCACTGGGAAAAACAAGATTTTGAAAAAATATAAAAAGAGAGTGGTGATGTGATTTCCCTAAGTAAAATTTAATGAGATATTTTAGAAAAAATGTTGCAAAGAGAAACTGTACAAATAACATACCTTCTCACTGAAAATAATTGACTGGAAAGCCTTTTTGCATTAAAAAGTATGACACAATTAGCCATCAGCTAATTGTGTCATACTCAGTGATTGTTTACATGTGTGTGAGGAATCTGATCAAGAAGCTCTGCACCAGCTGAGAGCAATGTGCTCTCTTTGGTCAAGGCAGTGAGGATCACAGGATCATGGAATGGTTTGGGTTGGAAGGGGCTTTAAAGATCATCCCAGTAGAGACCCCTGAGAGCTACCACTTGTCACTGATGTCCACTGGGACTCTGAGCCATTGGCCACCACCAGCTCAGAATGGCTGAGGCCTCTGAGCAAGAAGGTGCCACTGGATCTCTTGCCTGAAGGATCCTGCCCCTTGCAGGAAGGTCTGCCTTGGACACTCACTTTTCTCTCACCTCATGAAGGGTGGAGCTACACCAAGGCTCATGGACTCCCAGTCTTCATAAGCAATCATGAGTACTCATGAATAATTATTTTCTAAAAAAATTTCCTTAAAGAGGTTGGCAAGCAGGGGAATTATATGTTTCCTTCACTAAATATCAATACTGTGCTTTTACTGCTACTTCAACAGAACTGGAAAGCCAACAAAAACTAGCACTGTAATATATACCATTGCATTCATTTTAGTGGGAATTGTCCCATGATTATTTCATTACTTTGTAAGGGCCAGAACATGGATTTGGGGCTATTTTTGTAGGACTGAGAATTACAGATTCACCTCTCCAACATTGTATGGGGATTTCAGAGCCTGACAGTGTTTGCAACAGCCAGGTGTTGGTCCATGCCAGAGTCTCCCTGTAATCTGAGACTTTAATATATGGTACATTCCCTTGCACATTTGTGGAAAGATCACCTCAGGTATCATGGCTTTCCACAAATAAATTCAATAGCTGAGTCTCTTATCTCCTCTAGTCCAGTAGATTTCTGTTTCAGCTATTCAGGTAGTGTCTTAAAGTCTCTCTTATTCACTCACCTTAGTCCCAGCAGTATCCAGTCAACTTGTCCCTGGGAGCTTTGGCAGTGTGCACAGTTCTGCTTGACTGTTTGATGCTTTTCTAATCTAGATTTTCTTTTCTCTTCCAGCCCTTAAGCAGCAGGTGCTGTGCCCTCTTGATTGCTTGCATTCTCCTATTCCAGTCCTAAAGACAATAATATCTTATAGGCTTTTTATTTCTTCTAAATTGGTTTCATTACAAATTGTTTTATAGGGCAGGTTATGGTCCTTGGGTGACACCTTCCAGAGGCTCAGCGGGGGTTCTAACACCAACAGGTGTTAGAATTCAGGTTTTTCTTTACAAGTAAATGGAGGAAGACTGTAAGTTTGAGAAGAAAGTTCCATTTCAGCCCCATGGTGGTCACAGAATCCAGCTGCATTAGATGGCAGGCTGGTTCCCCACCTGAGTGGTGTGACTGAGGAGAGACCTGGGGAGGGTGCAGGGCTGTGTGCAGGGAGCACATGCAGCTGGGTAACGTGGCACTGCATGCACTGCTGCCTTCCTTCTGCTCCTGCCACTGTGAGACCACACACTGCTGGCTTTTACTGCCAGTGGATGCTTCAGGGAATCAAGCACCAGTCAGAATGTAAATAAAAGACTGACAGCTGGGAAAGGAAATGACTGCTCTGGGATGTACCCTGTTGCTCAGGTGTATGGATGAAAAGGAAATACTGCTCTGCAAAATTGATCATTGGTATCTATTTGCCATTCCTCTTTCAGTGACAGGAAGGGTTTTGCATGAGGAAAGGGTACCTGTGTGAGTGTGTGAACACACAGGCACACGCACAGCTTCCCAGTCAGAGACAGAGGCTGCACACATATTATTGAAGGTTCAGTGCTGCCTGTACGCGCCTCATTCATACTTCTTTTGAAAATGCATTTTTCTTTCTCACTTGTAATACCCTGTATGTTTGAGCACTGTTAGACACAGAACAAAGAAATTATCTTTTCCTCTCAAATACATCTGTATTCCCCTTATGTGTTTTTTAAAAAAGCCACAAAATTTTCTTGCTAGTACTGAATAATATAAAAATACTGAAATAGAAATAAATAATATTTAAAAATAATACAAAAGTACTGAATAATAGAAAATAAAACAGAGACAATAATTGCTGGGACAGCTGGTGAATAGATGTGAGCTCTTGCTAATTTAAGCTCTGAATATCCTTTTGAATAAGTCTGAAGGTAAATTTTACTATCTTGTCTTGTTAAGATGAATCTGTTGCTTTTAAGATCTGTGATTTGTGAGGTTTTTTTACCTTCTCTGCTCTCTTCTTCCCGTCTCAGAAGTCCCTAAACTGAAACAGCTGAAAGTAGGAGACTCAAGAAGTTCAGCCTGGAGGAGACAGAGGAGAAATCTCACGGCAGTCTAGAACTTCCTTGTGAGGGGAGGCAGAGGGGCAGGCACTGATCCCTTGTCTGTTGTGATCAGTGACAGGACCTGAGGGAATGGCCTGAACTTATGTTAGGGATGTTTAGGCTGGATTTTAGGAAAAGCCTCTATGCCCAGAGGGTGGTTTGGCACTGGAGCAGCTCCCCAAGGAAGTGGTCACTGCCCCAAGCCTGACAGAGTCCAAGAAGTGTTTGGACAATGCTCTTAGACACGAGGTGTGAGTCTTGGGGTTGTCCTGTGCAGGGCCAGGAGTGGGTCCCTTCAGGATATTCTGTGATTCTGTGGTAGGTGTTTCACCTACTCACCTTGTTCTTATTCTTACTTGGGCATCTGCTTATACCTGCTGCTGGAAATTGGCACACCTTTTGTGTGATGTAGTGTAGTTACTCTTATTTAATTTGACAGTGGTTTGAATTTACAGGAAATAATCCTATAATGGTTTCCTCTTTTCAGCAGAGACATATTTGGCAACAACTTGAAGTGGCATAAGCTTGTAAGTACTTCACTGCTCATTTCCTATGAGCTCTTCTAATGATAGGAAGAAGAAAACTTCATTTGGATAAATGGTTTATCCAAAATATATTCATAGGCTGCTCACATGCCTTCAATTCACAAAAGTATGGGGATGCTTTCTGAACGCAGTTGCTTAAGGTAGTAAGAGAGCAAACCCCCATTTCTAGGGAAGTAGAAATAAGAAAAGAACATATGCCCAAGGACTCTGTGGAAATAGTCCTGCAGCTCCTGAGAGCTGGGACCACTGTCTGTGTGTGCCATGTGGAGGGGCACTGGAGGAGCCAGGCACAGCTGCTCTGAGAGTGTTCACATGGGAGCTGTTCTACCTTCAGAGCACTGAGCTGAAAGGCCAGAGCCTGGCACTACTCTGGTGCTCTTTCTTATTCTTCCTTTCCCCTTGGCAAGGATCCCAGGACAGGGAGCACCATTTGCCCGCAGGAAGTCCCTGTCGTTGCTTGTGGGGCAGGAGCTGAAAGGACAGCAGACTGCTGAGTGGCCCAGGAGGCCAGCAGTGAAATTAGAAAAGAAACCTCAATGTCTTCACTCTCAGGGCACGTGTCCACAGCCAGCCATGGAAATGTAAATTCTGCTGGCCTTTCTCCTCCCCTTGCACGAGCTGTGGGTGAGCCAGCTCTCACTGTGCAGCCTTGCAGCTGTTGCTGAGCCTGGACTAATGGCCAGGTGTGGGGAAGTGGGATATTTTAGCAAGGGAATTGAGATGTTTGCACAGCTTCAGGACTTGATCTGGGTTATGCCCTAGTGGTCAGGCAGAGCTGGATGCCCCCGTGTCAGTGTGCCCTCAGCCCAGTGTGAAACTCAGGGCATCACTGAATCCCCAAGCTCTCCTAAAGCTTCTGGGCTACATTGAGCTCTATTCATACAGATAATAATTGGATAATTTATTCACATAGAGAAGGATTCAATGGTTTGGTCACTGTCTCTTTGTGCAAATAGAGTATTACATATACTGGAAAGATTTTCCAGATTCACAGATTCACAGATTTTCATTTTCTAAGATAAGCACTGAAGTGTAGTGTCCACTGAGACAAACTTTAATACAAGACTTCTGATCTGTTGTGGGCTTTTGTTTGTTTGTTTGTTTGTTTGTTGTTTTGGGGTTTTTTTTTTACATATTTGTAATTTCCATCCCTACCTTGCTTGCTAGTCTTTTAATGCCTTGGAGTCAGTGATGAGGATGTAGTCAGTTAAGTGGTTGTTTCATGGCTGTTTCCATCAATCTCATGTGTGTATAAGGACTTTTGTGTGAGGTCTGAAAGTGTCTGTTACCTTGTGATGAATATAGGGATTATGTAGGTGCTAAGAAAACAAAGAAACTAAAGAACTTGTGAAACGACACATATGTAAATTATATTTAATTCTTTCTATTAGCTTCAACAGGTGGAAATATTTTCCACCTTCTCAGAGATAAAATCTATTCAAAATTCCCTTTTCCATCAGTTGAGCTCTGTCCCACCAGTCACTGTGACTGGATCCACAACCCACTAAAATCACTGTGAATCTTTCACAGACTTCGTTTTAGGAGATTGGAACAAGTCAAACCCAAAGAATGATGCTCCTTTTTTTTTTCATGCAATTTCTGAAAGTTTGTGATTTCATGCAATTGCGTCTGAAACGTAAAATTGTGACATAATAATGAATTTGGGTAATTCATTTTAATGATGTGATATTCTTTCCAGTGTCATTCTGTGGCATGTGCTGGTGCTGGAAGCAGCTCTGGATTTCTTTTGAGTAGTGTTATGAGGACTCTGAACCTTTGACCTTCTTTTTCCTTTCTGCATGTAGAAAGTCCTGGAAAATTCCCAAATGGCACAAATTATAGGAGGTGTCAGACTTGACTCTGGGAACTCTTGCATGCTCTCCATCTCTCCCTCTGCTTTTTTCCCTACTGCACTTGTCAGATTGTGGGGAGAAGATAATCTTCATTTTACACAGGGGAAATTGGATGCAGTGGAAATGTATCACAGTGGTGAAAAAAGAATTGACAAATAACCCCCCTCGACATAGTGTTCAGATGTGTGGATTTTTTTATTCCCTTCCCTCTCAATCCTGGCTGCACTTGTTTCTGAATAATGGCGAGGGGAATAACAATTCTTCTTCTATCTCAGAGCAGGAAATCAGCAAGTATAATACATGTATATGCATAAAATTCAGCAACAGGAGCCATTGCCGATTTAAACCATTGTTCTCCTAATTTGGAGAAAAAAGGCTGTCTTACTGTCTTTATAGTAAAAGCCTCAAACAGATTAGGTCAAGTCTCTGCAGACAGAGTAATTCTGTGGTGCTTAAAATGATAGCAACTAATCTCCATGAAAGCTGAGTCCAGGGGTATAGGCTATTAAAGATAGCTATATGCTATAGGCAGAGGAGAAGATAAGAGGTCCAGCTCATAATGAGAAACGATGACTCTACACACTTTGTTTACAGTTTACCCCAAAGACCACAGATTAACACAAATCTCAGAGCATCTTTATTATGGCACTGTATTGGAGAGGGGCTGCCAACAGAGGATGGAATTGCTAAGTAGGCTGGGACCATCTGTCCTCTCAGGGAGGTGAAAACGTGCATGATTGAGTGACACCTGCTTGTCAAGTGTGGCCTGCTGGGAAATTTTCTCTTGGATCACTGAGCTCTGAGTACATTACCTGCATTAAAATCAGAAAAACAATCTCATCAGCATTATGCATTTAAGCAACTCATGGTGATACCAAAATAAAATGTATTTTCAAGATCTCTAGATCTTGCAAGATTAGGAGCTCATGTTTTGTTTTCCATATTGGCAAGCTTAGTTTCTGAAGGAAATTGAGCATTTAAAAAGGACATTTTCTGTAACTTTAAGGAACACTGAAAATAAACCAACAGGCAATACAAGCTGGCTGTTTTTAAATTTTTTAATTTTTCTTTTCTTTAAAAAACATTGCCTTCTCACTACAAAACATGTCTTTGCAGAGTCAGTATGGATAAAAGCATTCTCCCCATGAAATGGAAGCATTTTGATTGCACTTTTCTAATACAAGAAATGCACCCTTTTAAAATATTTAGCCACCTTGGAACATATTTAAGCAATCTTTAAAACTACTACACAGAGAAGGAAAGAAAAATATGGGATGACAATTCTGTCTGAACTCCTGTGATTGGGAAGAAAGCTGCTCCTTGCCCTCTTTTTCAAAAAGCACCACAGCATGTGTTAAGGTCAGAGTGTCAGCTTGAATTTCCAGTACAGATCCTGATTTCCCTCTCTTGTGTGGTTATCAGCTTGATCATTAGACCTAAATCTGGATGCCACTGAAAATCATAGGTGATTTTATCAGTGACTGTAGTAAAGGGGATGTTTGTGTCAAGATTTCACATTTAATGTGATTTATATTCTATTTTTTTCCAAATTAAGGCTAATCTGATTTTTTATTATATAGAAAATATGCTTATCATTAAAATCTTGGTATCTGTGTATAATTAGTGTTTTCACTTGTTGAATTGCAGACTTACAGACCCCAAAAAATATCTATTGAAAATACATAGAAAAATAACAAAAGAGAAGGAAGAGAGAAAAAAAAGTGGTTAGCAGTAATTATATATCCTGAGTAAACAGCAGTACCAGTCCTACTGCAAAATAGCTTGTAGTTCTGTAATTGATTTAGTAAAGAAGTAATTCTATGAACCTGCCTTATTAAAGCTTGTTAAAGACAATAAAAAAACTTCAGTGGATATTGAATCAGGTCGTTGCAGTATTAAGAGGTCTTCTATGCTTCAGTTTTCCATTTTCCAGTCAATAAATAACCTGTTGGTTTCTTCTGGACAATGTAGACTGTGTTTGTTACTTTCATTGTTGTGTGTGCTGAAACTGCCCAGCAGCCCTGTGGTACTAGTATTAAATATATATATTTCTCTCAGACAAAGGGTAAATCAGACATGCAAGTAGAACCATAGAGTGGTTTGGGTTGAAAGGGACCTTAAAGACCACCTCATTCCCCCTGGCAAGGAGGCCTTCCCCAGAAAAGGATGCTTTGAGCCCCATGCAAAATGGCCTTGAACACTTCCAGGGGTGGGGAGAAGTAAGAAAAATAGGATCCATCACGTTCTTGCAGAGTGGGGTGGTTGAGCCCCTGCAGGCAGGAGGCTGCCCTGGAGGAGGGGGAGCTGCCTGGAAAGATTTCCTGGAGTGCTGCAGGAGCATCTTCTGCTGCAGCGTGGGTGCTGCACACCAAGGCAGGAACCCTACTTTTGTGACTGTGGATGGGATCCTCAGGTCATAGGTAAAAACTGATGCTGCTCTGGAACTCTTGGAGGTCAAGGATTGGATGAGCTCCTGTAGAGCCTGCTGCATGGTGTACAACCACCCCCTGAAAAATCTATCCCTCTTGTAAGGCTAACTACAAACTGCAAGGTTGTCTGGCAGACTTTATTTTAAGTCATCTGGTTTTACAACTTGGTTATTGCTAACTATTAATACGGTCATTGCATTCTTTTGCTTTTGCAACTTCAGATCTCATTTCTATTGACATGAAGGGTACTTCGAGCCACTCACTGTTCACTGTGGTCATTTATTAGATGCAAATACAGTTTGTTCCTACCCTGAGGTCTGTTTGCATCTTCAGAAGTGTTTACAGTGACCTTTCATCGAAAGGGAATTGTAGTTTTGAACTGCAAATTTAGTGTGGTAATGAAACAGAAGGATACCTTGAGTTTTTTCTGAATTCATTAACAGATTAAGATCCCATGACTTCAGTGACTTTATTTTCAACCTACACAGGTGAAACTGACAGGTCCTTTGTTTGTGTTTTCAGTTCTGATACAGCTAATAGAGACAAAAGAAATACAATTCCATTGGTCACATTTAACTTCTTCCTCCTATTGTTTCTTGCTTGCATTTAGCTTTTGCTCTTGTTTTCACATATATTCCTTTCTTTGAATAAATAGACATATAAAAAAAGCGAGCAAAAAAACCCCCAGAGCAGTATTCAAGCAAATGACTCTTGTTGGAAACACAGAAAATGAATAGGACTATGCAACTACCCAGGCTGTGCCATGCCTCCAAAGCTGGTTGTCTGAAACGCTGGGGCTCTGCTCTGCCCCTTCTGTTCTGCCCTTGTGGGCTGGAAAGCACCTCGGGCAAGAGCTTGTTGGAGCAGTGAGATCTCTGAAAATTTTGTTTGAATAAATTCATAATTAAATACTCTGGTGTGAAAGAGATGGGAGGGGAAAAGGAATGTTTTTCCTGCTGCTTAGCAATTTTAAATTGGTTGGTTCTTTTTGTTGGTGGGGGCAGGAAAAAACTGTCAAACCTGAAAGTGCTTGTCTGGGGATGCTTTTGCTCCTGCTTTACATATACAGAATATACATTGAGAGGAGCACTGAGGGAGTGTATCATTCAGAGAATGGGAATCATAGAGCAATTAATAATTCAGGTCTGTTGTACCCTGACATGCACAATAGTATGGCATCAATCTTAAATTGTACACAGGGAAGTACAGTCCATCAATCACTTTGTTCTTTCATCCAATTTTGAATAATTGTTTATTTATGTTTTTCTGATTTTCTCTGGGAAACTAACTTTTTCAGGCTCTCATTGGAGTATTTTCCCTTGATAAAACATGCCTTTTCTCCCATGGTCTTATTTGATGCAGAATGATAAAAGATATACAGATATATTCAGTCTATGAACTAGAATATCTTTAGTATTTGATCCTGGATTTTTTCCTAATGGTACTGGGATGTAACTGTTTCTAGGAATAGCATACTTGAGAGTTTATATTTAATATTTTCTATATCCAAACCTTTAGAAGATTTAAACAAAAATATGAAGGTGTCAAAGTCTCTTGTTTTTCCATTGCACGTTGCCAGGACAGTTGGTAGTGTTTGTAAAGTTATGTAATGTGGCCAGGGGTACTGAGAACACGAGTACATTCAGGGTTAAGCACCTGGACAAAGCTACAACAAAGTTTTGAATTCCTGCTCTTGCACTGATACACTATGGACCTGAATTTGGGCATTACGGATCCAAGATTTTGTCTGACCATCCCATTTGGACACATCATCCCCAGGTGTTGCCCCCTCTCTGATGTTTTGCCAACAGTATTTTTCCACCTACATTTCTAGCTGTCCATTTGTATTAAAAATACCTTTCCTAGGTCACTTCTCTGTGACAAAATCACTTGATAACATTAACTAGATAGACTGTTGCTTTTGGAAGCACAGGTCAGGTTGGCATTGTCTGTTGCAGGTGCCTGCAAAATTCCCCAGGGGGACACTGGTGGCCCAGGGACCACAACAGTAGAATGGAACCCACCAGATTTGGGTTGTATTTGCAGTATTGCCACAAATCAGTTGCAATTTGCAGCAAATCATCTGCTTCTCTTTCTGCCTCTCCAAAATGCCTTTGCCTGAATTTCTCATTCTGTCCCTGTGTTGTCAGCTGCAGGTTATTAAGGGGAAATAAAAACGAAAGGAAAAAAGCTTTGCCCTGATATTCCCTGTCTCCTGGGCACTGCTGAGTGTGGTACATGGTTGGATCATGTGGCAAAGGAGAAACCTGAGGTGTTTCCTGCTACCAGAAAGTTACTCTCTCACATTCAGATCACATCGTATCTGCTCTGTTCATCTAAGAGCAGTAAACTTTTTGGGGCAAAGATGCAGCTTAATATAGTTTTGTACAGCTCCAAATGCAGCACTGATGTGCTCATCAAAATCCTAAGAAAATTTAAATAATTATACTGAGAATATGAAGTTTATTCTTTGGCTTCTTTACTGCCTGAAAAGATACAGGCACCCCAGGAATTTGTTTAACAGGGCCCAGTTGCAGAGGGAGAATTCTTGTGCCAAACATCCATAGTGTTTCTGTCTGGAATTAGGTTTGATGGAGGTTCAGAAATGATGTCCTGCAGGTAATCCAGGTGTGACAGATTTGTGGTTTCAAATGGGTGTTTATTGCAGGGGCAACTGCGCTCTGCTCCAGCTGCTTTGGGTTTATGGTTGCTTACTCCTCTGAGGTATCAGGAAGTACCAAAAAAATTGAGGAGGAGAAAGAAAGAAAAAATAAGCCAAGGGTGAGAGTGTGAAGAAATTTCCAGCATGAGGATGAAGGCGCAGAAAGACAGCTGAAAGCTGTCACATGTCAATCACACAAAGGGTAGGAAGCATATGTGATGCAGTTAATGCTCTGAGCAAAGGGGAATGGAAAAACAACTGATCTCTGGGTATTAATTATATACTGAACTGCTAATAAGTTGGAGACAGTGTGAGCATCAACTTCTGATAAATATCAGCCTTGGAAAACAAATACAGTGCAGGATAAGACAATTTAGAGTAGTACAATATTAACCAGGGCTGTACAGGTAAAGTTAGTAAGGAGTGCTGGCACTGCACCTGTACAAATACTCCTGCCCTTTGCAGGGCACTTGCTGGTAGTGATGCCCAATAAAGGTGCATTGATTTCTTTTGTCATCAAACTAGTGGTAAGGTCTGAAATACTGAGTGAACCAAAAGACCTCATTAACTTCAGCTATCAACAACAGTCTAATGTAACAAAAAAAAAAAAAGTTAAAAATCCCAAGCATCATCTCAAACAGTCCCTCTCTCATTATCTCAGCCCTTCCTGGAGAAGATCAATAAGCAATTTGCATATTTTTTATCAATATTTAATGTAATGCAGCAGGATGCTTTTGATGGCTTGAGTCCTTCTGTGCACTCTTTTAACATGACAGAGACTAAGAGCCCAGCAGGTGCTCAGGTGCTGGGGTCAGTTCCTAGTTAAAAACATTAGGGATTGGTGTGGCTAAATAATCTACAGCTGCCCATCCAAGGGCAGGAGTGAGAGCTCACACAGCATGGTGATGAATTTTAACGATCTGGGAAGACAAATGAGCCTGAGCTGCCATGCAATTAGTGGGCTGTGGAAAGATGTGTTGGGTCTAAATGAGGGACATGATCTGCTCTTGACTCTCAGTGTGGTAGGAGCCCTCCCTCTGAAGGCCGTAATGAGGAAGGTAGATGAGATCCCAAACAGGTTGACAGAACAATTAAGGGGAAATGGGAGTTGATTCAAAATGCGGTATTGCCATCAGTGGCACAGATACGTACAGATCTACCCTCTAAGGAGCTTGTGCTACTCTTCAAAACTGGTTATGTACTCAGGGTATTCCTTTCACTCCCTGTTACTTAAAAAATGTATATTAAAAAAAAATATCCCTAAATCAACTTTTACTTAAATAGGATCATAACTTGAAAGAAAAGGCCTGGCTCTGATCTCACTCACTGTGGGGTAAATAGTGAGTAGCTCCTCCAGACTGTCTGCAAAGATAATGAATTCTAGGATGGTGTGTCTTGTGAAGATCCATGTGTTGTGCAACAGACAAATGCAGTTTTTAATCCAGTCATCTGATTATTTCTTGAGTCTGCTTGATTGGACTTCAATGCTCTTCAATGACCGTGGAAGCTCAGAAGAGCTGAAGGAGAGGCTTCTGCAGCATGCCTGAAGAAAACTCTTGAGTTATTCCTCTGGCTCTGAAGAAAGAAGACATTGGTGCTTTTAAAATATTCCATAAGAAAATAATATAGATATTTTTAAAAGTTAATTTTAAAGAGAAATCAAATTTATTGTTGGACTTGATGAACTTACAGATATTTTTCTATGCTACCTAAGTATTGCTATTCCTATACTAAGTATTTCTATGATTCCATGATTAATAACTAGACACCAGAAGACAATAGACAAGTTGAGATTTTACCTATTTAATTAGAAAAACAGCAGCACTAAAGTACTAAAACAATGCACCAGGCAGGAGTAATATCTTCAGTAAATCTAGTCTCACTTTTCTGTCTCAAATACATCAAAAGGAAGAAATCCATTTCCTTGAATAGAGCTCATTATTTGAACATATTCACCTGCCTGATGATAGAAAATAATTATAGGCATGATGTCTGAGCTGCATCAAACAGATCTGGTTTCCTTGGTGGGACAGAGTCATTGCTTCTGCTTCATTGGAGAGATTCCCTGTCACAGAGATCACATAGTGCTGCTGTCCTCGCTGGACTGAACAGTGTCACAACCAGCGTGGACACTGGCATGTGCAAATTGAAAAAAGGTCTCCACAAACAGTGTCTCATGTGGCATTACCTTATTCCATGTGTAGTCAGTGCTGAGCTGATGAGTGATGGCAGGCAGTCACCCTGGTTTTCATGACTCTGTAAAATGTGGTGACTGCAGTGTTTATAGAGGTAAACGCAAAATATCGAAATTAACAGGGCCAGAGAGAGCAGGTTTCCACTGCATCTCCCCGGGGTCACAGGCAAGCTGTGAAGAACCAGGAGATTAATGTCTTCCATGTAGCCACACAGAGCAGCAGGGCTCAGCTTGGTTCTGGGGCTATAACACAGTCAGGAGATGCTTATGTTAATGTTCAAGTAGATTGGGAAAATCTAGAAATAAACTGGGGATTTGCTCTTCTCGCTGTAATGTCCAGGGAACCAGCTACAGGTTGATGGCATGAATACACAGCCTGGTGCAGCAAGCAAAAAAGAAAACCAGGGAAATTGTGCCTTCTGGGAAAGAGTATTTTTGCTGTTTTGTTTTTTTCCATTGTTGTTTTGCTACCCATTGCTTCATACAGAGGTCTGACCTATCTGTAAGATGTGTTTAAGCCCACAACAGCCTTTTAGGCTTTGAGCCATATGTTTGTATTATGAACTACTTTGTTATATACAGAGATTTAGAGCAGACAAGGACAAAAGTATTGCTTCAGCTTTTCAATGCTTGGTGAAGAAAAAAGCCAAACATGGGAAGAACAAAATATTTCACACTTTTATACTGCTATGGTAAAAATATAAATGCATCCCTAGATTAATTTTCTAATAGATAAATTTACTGGAGCTTTTTGCTTAGAGAGTACCTGATTTTGTTTTTTTTTTAAATCACCTTGATAAATATATTTTCTAGCCATCTTTATTTATGCCAGCTAGTTAGCATAGTAGTCTCAAATATAATAGACTTATCCATACATGCAGACCTATATTTTAGAAATTTTTCATTTCAAAACTTTATGCAGAAAGCTTGAAAATGCTAACAATACTTGGGATATTTAGGTACATACTTTCATCTAAAAGGGGAAAAAATGGGGAAAAAAAAAGAAGCACCCAAAACATGAAATTAACATATCAGCTTAATTTCATTTAGTCATCTCCTTAGACTGATTGCTGCAAAATATATTTTGTGCTAATTGTGCTAAGCAGTGTTACACAGAAGTCCGTGATTTCTGCTTATCCTAGTTATCCATATTAGTATTTGTTTTTTGCTTATCATGTGACCATGGGAAAACAGTTTTGACTAGAATCAGGAAGAGATGACCAGTGACTAAGAATAATGCCTTTTCCTCTAGAACTCTGCCTGGAGGCTGACTGAGACTGGTTCAATAAAATGATCCACTTGATTTTTTGCTCTTTTCCCCCACAAATGCTTCCCATATATTTCTTCCTTTCTGGCTAAATCTCTGAATATTGAACCAAAATCCAGGTAATGGAAAACGTGGCCATTTATTGCCTGTGAACTTTGCTCAGAGTGGAGAAGAGTGCCTAAAAGATGAAAGTTACAGAAAAGCCCAGAGCTGGGCAGAGCTGAGGCTGGTGGTGATCTCTGTAACAATCCAAAATGCCAGCTGACACTGGAGACCTCTGATTATTAAGTTGTCCCCTCTACATTAAAGAGTCCATTTACCTTTTCTGTCAAATACAGTGAACATTGCACAGTTTTTCCTAGATTAAAGCAAGGCTGTTTTACAAATGTACAACACACAAAGGTTACAAAACTTTGGAAGTGTGATCCAGGCCAATTAATGTTGCTTTGTTTCTTAAAAATTGGCAGCATTTGACCTGTAATATTTAACATGTGGCAAATGAGGCTTGGAGTTACCAGTGACATTAAGGCCACTGCAGCTTCTCCCTGAACCCAGCACAAGGTTTTGCCTCTTGTTCACTTTTCTCCCTCTCCATCAGTTGTGTATCAGCTTTAGATTACTAAAGCTCATTAACAGAAGAGAAGTGTAGAGATGCTAGATCAACTCCAACGTGCCGGCACCTTTACACAGCACAAAGCTCTGAGCTGTTTCAGGGTGGAAGGAACTTGGCTGTGGTGGTGTGCGGAAATTTCAATATACTAAGCTTTACACCTTAGTGAAGAGGTTGGTGCAGTCTTCAAATCCAGCTTGTTGTGAGCTCCTCTTTGACCTGTGCCAAAGACAGGCCAGCTGAGCAAGAAAAGCTGACCTTTAACCATCATCTTGTTTCCTAACTTTCTTTAAAAGTAGGAATACCGTGCAGCTTTCTCCATTATGACAGGGAATTGAATGGTTTCCTTTGTTGCCTGGAGATGCTCTTGGCTGGCCTTAGCTTGAGTACTTCAGTGCCAAAAGCAGGGAGGGGATAAACAGGAAAAAGTCCAGAGACCAGCAAATACCAATCAAGATGTTACAAAGAAAATTTGAATGAATAGGGATTGTTTAGTCTATAGAAGAGGAACAGGGCTAAGAGGAACAGGGCTAATAGATTTCAAATATATGAAACTGCTGCTGGAGGAAAGAAGGAAATGAGGTTTTCTCCTCGTCTGATGGCAGTAAACAAGAACTAATGCTCTTGAACTGACAAAAATAGGGAAGATTCAGGTTACACATTAGAAACAACTTTTGATGGCAATACTATGAGCATTTTAATAAGATTATCTGAAGGATGTACATCTAGTAAAAACATTCAGTGCTCCTTCTGTTGTCCTTTCCATTCCTGTAATTCTTGAGTTCCACAATAACCTGGACTCTGAACATGTATATGAGAAGGAGAAATGCTCTGTGAGAAGGTGAGGAATGTAAAAGAGCTTAAATCCCAGCTTCTCTGCAAACTCCATGTGTCACCTAGGGCAAACCCAAAGAAATGCTAGAGTGTTTCCAGTTTTTTAAGCAAAGATAAAATTTCAATTCCTTTCTCCTTTTTCTTTATTTAAGTGAATGGCAAACTACTGGGATTGAATTGTAGTATCTGTCTAATTCTGAAAAGGTAAAGCTGTTGGTCAGGGTTCACAGACAATAATGTTAGTATGATTATGCTTTTAATAATTTCACACAGCTCCATTCTGATTTCTTCTTCTGTGTGTTTGGTCCTTTGATTGTGTTTCGTTCTGGGAGGATCCCAAGGTCTTCAGCGTCTTCTTTTCTGCCCAATAGTGATCAATTTTCTCGTCAAGTATAAAAGAAGGTATTACCTCCACCTAGAATTAATCTGGTGTGTTTATTTTCATTGTATTTTATCACTCCCTGTGGCTTCTCTTTATTTTTGGGGTAGTTTTAAGTGGCGCTTTTTTTAGTATTAAAACTGAAGCTTTAAAAACAGATAACCACACAACTGGTGGTTTGCACTGTGTTGGACACAACTTTATAGTACTTAACAAATCCAGGCCTCACTGGAGTCACTGGAAAGACTTCACTTACCTCACCATATTAATCTAGCTTCTCACGTTTGCACTCATCAATCATGTTCATTCATCATGGCCCCAAATCTATTTTGTCCCCTATAATTTTGACATAAAATGTTGGCACTGCCTCTCTGATCAGGACTCAGAAAAATTCCATGTGGGTCTCCCAACATCTTTTAAATCTCCCTACATTCCAGTCCATAACCTTTCCCCCATACATTAACTTTGAAAAGTTCCCATGGAATCAGTTGTGGTATATACTTTGGCACCACCATTTGGCTGGTAATTCAGATTTATCATCCCTAGTAGCTATAGCTGCAGCTCCTGTGAGGTGTGTTAGCTAACTCTGGGTTTTCCTTGAACACGCACCTTCATGGATGCATATGCATTCATACATCATTACTTTAATTAAATGCTTCTCTTTGGAGAAACAAATCAGGTCTTATTACAGAGTAGTGAATTGATTTGTTGCCAGCCCAAATTCTTTGAACTTAGACCAGCCTGCGTCATGCCCAAACGCAGAAATTAAATTGTGATATTAGAGACAGTCACCATGACTATTTCAGTGGACAGTTACCAGATAGACTCTTCTCTGACTTCTGTTTCCTTAAGAAGAAGATTCTGGAGCTGATTTTAGGCATTTGATACTCCTTTTTGTGTAAGAGAAAGAACCTTTGCAGGCAGCCTGGTATTTAGTGCAGCTACACAGAAGCAGAGACCTCTTTCAGTTACTTTGCCAGTGTGAAAAAGGCCTTTTCTCCACAGAAAGGCCTCAATTTCCCACTTTGTACACCTGGCTTTGTGGTTATCAGCCTCTGCCCATCCTTTGAAGCTGTGGAGGAAACAGTTCAAGAGTGAGAGGGAGCAAGAGAGTCTGTTTCTCTAGGCTGTATTTGAGGGTGTGTTGATGAGAGGGTTCAGGAGAAGAAGTTGTGTTTCCAGCCATAGTATCTCAGCCTGCTCACACAATTTAAGAGTAAGGGGTCTCCTGAGAAAAACTGAAAAAAAACTAATCCATGCTGAGATGCAGTAGTTATTCTAGAACACTGCACTGACAAGGTTTGCTAAGTTTGGTCTTTGGGTTTATCCCCCCATCTCCCTACTTTATCTCTGAACTGTGATTAGTAGACTAAACTAAAATATCTAGATGCTTGGATCTACTTCTCTTTCACAGTGAATGGAGACAACTCTGTTTAGAAGTGCAGAGAAAACTGTAGTCCAGCATTCAGATGGAAAGCAACATTCACAAGGACAGGCAGAGACATTAATTTCTAATCCTCACTGAAGTCCAGTGTTTATGGGACTTTCAGTGCCCCAAATCTCACACAATACTCTAATTCTTCATGCTGCAATGTCTAGAGATAGCAGCTTTCTGTATGATGATGATAAGTGATTTCCACATTCATTTCAAAATTTCATACAGATTGTTATGGTCTGTGGGTTTGGAAGAAGTAAAGAAAGTGGTGCCAGGATCCCTTGGCAAGGTATTGCTGTACCAGGCATCCAAACTCCCAAAAATATTGGATGCAGACAGAGCCCTAATGCAGTATCTTGACTCCCTTAGAGCTGGAAACAGGTGGCATCCATTAAAAATCTGCAATTGGTTATAATTCCCATCTCAAAGCAGTCCCAGCTGCAGTTTGCCCACTGTAGGGAAGAGAAGGCCATACTGTAAGCAGAGCAACCAGTCATTAAAGGGGCCTGGTTGTGGTTTGTTGTGTTTGTGCTTATTTTTCCTATTAGTAGAGCTAGTCTCTTTGCTAAAAACCTTGTAAAACAGTACAGATATTTTAAAAGCACATATTTGAGAGGCTGTAGGAAACCGATCCTTTGAATCAGTGATATCAGGTTCTGCTTTTGCGGAGGGTGAGGAGAAATATTCTTGTTTGTGTCAGCAAAGGAACCTTACAAATTAAGACTAGCTGGAAAACTGCCTCTGAAATGTCTTTCTCTTCTCAGAGATGAGAAGGATTCTCCCTGCACTCTCTTTTTTTCTCTGGGGCTGCTGCCAATCTTGCTTCTCACCCCCTGGCTGGAGTCACGCAGCCCAGTCCTGAAGGAGTAGCAGGGCAGATAAAATAACAGAAGATTTGCTGAACTGTCTTCCTTATGCAACAACAGACTTGCTTTAGAGCATTTAAATCAGTAATTTCAATATTTCTTGTGATTAGCAAAGCTTTGGGGAAATATTTCCACTGCACATAAAGAAGGACATGCATCTGTGCCTTTAAAAGATGAGGCAGCCTCAAAATATTGCTGTGTGGTTTGCAAGTTAAAGACTGCAACTTTTCCCTGGTGTGCCTGTGTTCACCAGATTCATCAAATCTAAAATAAATTATAATTTCCCAGGCTATTGTGTTTAACAAAGCTTTGGAGACATCAGTTGTCTTATTAACATTTATATTTCATTTTTTACCTCGTATTTTTTTCTGAGAAATTAAGAAAAGCTTATTAGTGTTTGGAATGATGAAAAGGATATTTTTGTCTTAATTCTTGATGAATTCTGGGGTGTAACTGCAGATTTTTATGTGTACTAAAATCAGATATTTCTTCTTGTTTTAAAAAATTAGGAAGGTAGGGGAGAAAAAAGCTTTTCTTTTATTCTGAAGAAATATTGTCAAATGTCCAAGGATTTTTGGTGTGGGAGGATACCTGGGTTATCCCTATTAACTTCATCATTGCAGTGATATTCACTGACAGATTAATTGTTCTAA
This sequence comes from Pyrgilauda ruficollis, assembly GCF_017590135.1. Taxonomy (NCBI): domain Eukaryota; kingdom Metazoa; phylum Chordata; class Aves; order Passeriformes; family Passeridae; genus Pyrgilauda; species Pyrgilauda ruficollis. The sequence continues at coordinate 5,847,442 of NW_024525267.1, forward strand.
GGCAATTATCTGATGTACAAACAAATGCTCCTGCTTGACAAGTGGAATAGCAGAAATTGTTTCCTTTTTTAGCACTTAGTATGTACACCTCTTTACTCTTCTGCAGGATGGCCATTACAAAAGATAACTGATTATTGTGAATCATCACAGTGTCAAATACTATGTCAAAGGGACATGATTGAATTTGGAACAATACCCATTCTTTCCTTAGCTCCTTCAGTTCACAGATGTTATTTATTTCTTGTTTTACATAATCTTGGGGTTTTTTTTCACTTTGTTGGCCTTTTCCATTCTGCAAGCTGAATTTTCTCTTTTCTGCAGCTTCTGTGATACAAAGAGGGGTGTGTGGACATGCAAACAGAGCAATTATTATGTTTTCCTTGGGTTTAAACCATGCTTTTAAGAAGCTATTGAGTAAATAGACTCTTGCCCATTTATCATAGGAGTATTCTGACTACTCAGTAATATAAACCTGTAATGCCTGTAAGACTTCACAAAAGAACTCTTACTCCTAGAATTACAGCCTGTAATAAACCTGTGTTGAATCCCTAAGTGCATCCTAACTACACAGAGCATTATCAGAGAGAGACCTCAGTGGGAACTTTATGTGCCTGAGAATTGTAGAAAGTAGCTGTTGTACCATAAATTCTCTCATGCAGGGATCATTCTGTCTCTCCTTGGTGATGCTCCAGGACCAAATAATTATATTAACTTAAAATAATGCATATCACATATCATGCAGTGGTAATTGTTTCCAGTGGAGTTGCTGTATCCCTTAGGTTTTAACATAATACTCTAGATTTCATGGTAAATGAACAAATAAATCATGTTTCCCCCATAAAATTTCTCTCTGACCCTATCTCTGATGCATGATTCTGCATGATGCGTGTATGAATTGAGGAGAGGTATAAGGCAAGAGTCTAAAGCACTCTTGCTTTAGACTGGGTTGTGCTACTTTACATTGTTCCATTTGCCTTGGAGATTAATGTGACAAATATCCCCTCCCTGAGCAGAACTTGTACATGGATCACATGGTGTGACCAAAACTCAGCCACTGTAATGTTCATTCAGTGGGGTTGGTTTTTTAATGTAAACAAAGCAGAATATTTGTATTCAGTGTGTGCAGTATTCCCATCTGATTGTCTATCTGCAAATTTGTACTTTTTGCTGCCATTCCCAGAAGATATGTCGGGATGAGCTGCAGCTATTTGTGTATGGTTCAGAAATGTAATCACATTGTGTCACTCTGCAAGATGCCACACAATGCTGAGCCTCTTGCAATCACAACCACATTCACATCCACCTGTGTCTCAGTGTTGCCCCATGATGGTCTGGAATGGGATTGGTTTCTTATGGTAGGCTGGATCCTGTCCTGTTCACTCTGCCATCTCCTCTGACAGTGCCACAAACCAGCAGTTCTGTCTTGCTTTGCTTAGTGCCACGTTCAGGGGAAGCTCCTCTTTTGAAATCCCCTGCTGCTACATTGGGAAGAAACTGATATTCCAAGGTATCCAGACTTCAGACTTTTTCTGGGTGTTTTCTGAAACTTAGCAATAACAATACCATAGTTTTTCAAGCAGCCTAGTGTTATCCTTAAAATAATATTAAGTGTTTCTTGAGAGGAATCTTAACCCTGGAGCTTTCAGAAGTTTGTGCTCATTTGACAGAAAATGGGTGGTCTCAAAGTTAAGACCGTCCCCATTTACCTGGCAGTGATTTCTTTATCAGATGTGGTTGAGAAAACCCTTAAGAACAACAAGGAACACCTCTAATCTGTGAGAGAAAAGTATGAAGCAGTATAAATGTTAGTGTTTCATATCAAAGTTTTTCCAAGTACTTTAATGCAGAAAGTCCAAACCTCCATTTAAATTGAGCCATTTTGAAAGCATGTTCTGCATGGGCATGCATGGCTCAGTTCTCCTCGTAAGAACAGATTATCATGGAGTTTTATAATTGATACAGAGTAAATTAGACATTCAAACAGAGACAGATCATATGGCAAAAGCATAAACCACAGAATATCCTAAAACTTTGCAGGAATTATGTCTGCTATAAGTGTATGCAAAAATATAATTTACTGAACGTCTAGGTTCCAGGTTTCAGTCAGTCAAATGCGTCTGTATGGGAATACTGAGATATTCTTGCAGCTGAGTGGCTGTGAAGTCAGCCTGTTCCTTCAGCAGCTTGTAAAGTCTTTGGCTTGGCATTACCTCACCTAATGTGCAACCAGCATTAAGACTTCCCCTGAAGCAATACATTTAATTGCATGCTCTACTAGAAGGAAAAGAAGTCTAATTAGTCCCAGATTTATTCTATCAATAAAGACAAATTATTTTATTTTTTTCCCTCATCTAAATACAAAGTAGTTAAGAGAGATTTCTAGGCAAATCAAGATCTTTGAAAGAGAATACAACTTGTGTTAGTTATGGAAATTTTAACCATTTTTACTAAACAGTGGCTTTTAATAAGGCTAATCTGGTTTTCACAATAAAACCTTAGTTATATATTTTGCACGCTACATTCTAATATGATTTAGTAGGCTGTTTCCATTATTGCCTTAGTTATTATTATAATGTACTGATGGAGGAGCACTAAATTCATCTGTAGCACTGTTCATTACCATTTTAGTAAACAATGACAAGATTCTTTAAATTGTGCTATTGTGTTAATTGAGGGGGTGGAGTTTTATTCTCATGGTTCAGTCTTCTAAAGAAAAAGAAAACAAGCAACAAACAAAACCCAAGAAACAAAAATCAGCAACAAAGCTGGGTCCCTTTTCCTTCCTTTCCCTTTAAAGCCCTATAGCAGCATGAATGAAACATCACCAAACAATTGCATCCCTCCACTCCCCAGGGAACTAACATATTTTATCAGCGTTTGCAATGAAAAGAACAAATATCAGAATCTCAGTAATACTGTGCCTTCAATTCTCCTCCCCCTGCATTATTTTTTTTTTAAACTCATTTTTAGAGAGCTGCATGTTGCAATTCCTAGCTCTGTGCAAGAGAAGCCCTAATAACTGGTCAGAATTCACATGCACACCCATCCCACGTACATATACATGTCTTTTTTTTTTCTTCTTTCATAATACAGCACAAGATATTATCTTGGTAATTCTCTATTCACCATGTTACACCTCTTCCCACTAATCCAATGCAGAACCAGATTACCAACCAAGCCTTTTGAAGCCTTGATGTTATTTTGCTTGATAAATTGGGCACAAGACTAAAATTGAAAAGAAATCCTGTTTTTATTATTGGAGACAAATCTAGCAAGCAGGAAGCATATGTTGTGCTTTGGACCACATGCTGGGGAGAGGGAGCTAAAGGGCTCTCACACCAATCAGTTACTGCAAACAATACCCAGTGTCCACCTGGGACAGAGCCTGTGCCATTAGCCTTGACTGGAGCAGCCCTCTAATGCCACCAGGCAGCCCCAAGGAGCAGAGACACCCACCTGACAAAATGTCACAAGGAAAAAAAGAAAAAAAAAAAAGTCAATATGTTGGGTATTGATCTGCATATTTTTTTCCTTACAATTTGATACGGGAATATGCAGATCAAACAGGGAGGGGGGAGAGGCCCATTTCAGAAGCCAGCAAAGGCTTCTGTGAAAGCTCTAATGGCAGTGGGCTAGAGCTAGTCAAGGAACACAATAAGCACATGGACTGGCAAGTGCTGTGTTTTTCAAAGGGCAGTGTTGAGTATTGATCTGTATTAGAAATGATAATGAGGTTATTTTGTGCCTCAGTGAAATACCTTAACTGTTTCAGTGCTTCAAATGCATTAGAGGTAAAGTGTTGGAGGCTATGAATTTTTAATGCCTCCAACTCCAGTTCCTAAATTTTTTCTGTCTTTCCAATAGCTATTTCAGTTTTATATTCCGGGGCTATTGCAGCTACTTCTTGAGACAGTTTCAGCTTTCCATTTCAGTGTAGCCCCTTGTGAAATAGTTGTTACCTAAATCCACTGCACAGAAAGAAGCCTTTGTTTGCTAACATCTTCCAGAGTCTTTCACATTTAAAATATTTTTAAGTAAACTGAAAGAATGAACATTTCATGTTATTTGGACAGAGGTGAAGATCTTAGTGCTTATTGAGAATGCAGCACATTCTTGGTAATTTATTCTGGAATTACCTTGGCTGGCTTTGTTTTGATCAATACAAAACATTTCCTAATTCTGCATGGCCCTTCTACTGATCTGTGTATGTGTAATGGTTGCATGCTTAGTGAAGTGATGTGAATAAATTATTAATGTGAAGGCCAGGTTCTTATTTAGTACAGCAGCCCAATATTTGTAACAGGACTAACCAAGGCCAGCAGCAGCAACATATGATGTGGAAAAGAAAGCTTTACTGTTACAATGTTTTGCTGAAAGGTTAAAAATATAATCTCATCATACCATTTGCAGAATCTCTAATTTTTGGTGAATAACTTTTGTTTTTCGATCTTATTTCCAATAGCTGGTTGGAAAGCAAGACATAAGATTGGAAAGTCAATTAAATTTGATTTCATCTTTGGTGTTATACATGAAAAGATTTTGTAAAGAGGAAAACTTTTTTAACTTTTTAAGTATCATGAACTTATTTGCACAACTAAAAATATAATCCCTGGCTAGCATTCCAGAATTGAAACTATCATAATTCCTTTTTTCTCTGTAGATGTTCAAATAATACAAGAAATCAACAGAAAACTAGAAGCAGTAATTTCTAGCACTCCGAGCTAAAGCCATCTCACTTTCATTTAAAATTAATAACTGTCAAAAATAGTGTAATCTGATTCAAAAATATGCACTGAGGCCAAGACAGGCATGCATAGGAATATATTGCTCTCCCTATTATTCTGAACCATGAGTTAAAATTTAAAACCATTCTTTTCTTGATTAAATTAGACTAGAATTATCCTTGGTTTTATAGTATGACAGAGAAAATGCTTCAAAACCATGAATTTTTCCCAATTTTCAGATGCTGAGCATTAGACCTATAGTGAAGCAATGATGATTTACACCGTAATGTTGACCCAGACTTGTGGGTTTAAGTGGGCTGTATTTTCTCTAGGAAGAGTTGTTTCTAAATAACAAGGACATTATAAATGATATCCCAAGGGCAAGATATTCAAAATGCTTGGTGGGAGCTGATATTTTTATCTGTGATGTAAACAGGAATTAGGCACCAGTAAGTGCTTCTGGGAATGCTCATGTTAAAATTCTTTTGTTTCCTTTTGCTGATGAAATCAGAAGGCTCTGACCCACTTCTGGATTTTCTCTTGCTCATAGACCAATGCATTTCCCTGCTTCTAATGTAGCTTAGTTTTCAGACTGACTGTGAGCTGTATTTTTCCTCTTGGTGCTCTCCCATCTGCAGTTGTACGTGTAGGGGTTTATGTGCAGCAGCAACCACGCTTCTTTGGTGTTATTCTTGATATGGTCTGTGACATCTGAGGTCATGCCTGGCTTGTCTTGCCCAGCTTCTTTTCTCTTTCTGCACTAAAATTAGTGCACTTGAAAACTTATTTGTGGCAAGCAGCTGTTCTAACATTTCAGTCTCTGTAGTGCAGAAGGTTGGAATAGCAGGAGGAGGGAATAAGGGATGCTGGTGCCTTCAAAGTAGCTTTAGGTATGTGAAAGAAAAGTAAAAAAATCAATTTCCTTATGTATCTGGTTATGAAAGCCCTGCAGAGCACTGCCTAGCCATTGTCAGTGGGAGCAGAAAAGGAGAAACAAACAACTCTCTGCAATTTAGACAATCAACTCCCCATGCACTGAAAAGCAAGCAAACAATCCCCTCTCCTCCCCTCACCCCAGATTGCTCTAAAGCTTGACCACTGATCAAAGCTGCTTGTGTCCAGCTATTGCACCACGTGTGTTGATGTGAAGTTTATGCTGTGGTTTATAATGTCCCAGCTCTGCTTTCCCAAGCAACCATGACACCCCATTCATCACCAGGCAGGCAGATATTTTGAAATACAGATAAGCTGTTAGGTATTAGAGCAGCAGCATTCAGGAGCTCCTTTTACTGATTTACAGCCTGTCCCAGTATGACTGGCTATTTGCAGAGGTCTGGGAGTGAGAGCTGGTTTTTATGAACCATGATCACACTTTCTCATAGATTTCAGAGGGGGGGGGTGGGTTGGGGGGGTTGGGTAAAAAAAGGCATCAGAAAGGGTTCCAGGTTATTCTTGTCCCAGGCATATGCTATGATCCCACTGTCCTGCTCCTTTTTTATTAATAGCTATATTGAGCCATAATAGTTTCTGTAATGCTTTGTGTGGTTTCCTGTTACTAACTTCTCTTTGTTTTCAGAAAAAGCACATTAGTTACAACTCTTTGTTTCCTATTATTTAACTGGGATTTAATCCTTAACATGACATTGCTCTTTGTCCTATGGTTATTTGGTCCCTTTGATAATCTCCAGTGAGGCAGTCTGTCAAAACCCCTTTGAAATTGCAAGTAATTTACAGCCACCACATCCCCTTTACCCACTATTTTATGAACCTTTGCAACACAGTTTAGAAGGCAAAGGGGTGTGATTAACTCTTGCGAGAGCTCTGCTGGTGTCATTCTATCAGTTGATATTTATCTACATGCAATATTGTTCTGTTTGGAATTGCTCACTCCCATCTGCTTCCCCACCAGTGAAGTGACCCCTCCAAACTGGCTGTCACATGCTTGCTGTAAAAGCCATTACTGGGCAACACTGAGTCCAGTTTTCAGTAAGGAGAACTTGGAAGAGATCTTGACTCAGGTACAGAGAAGCAGTGGGTCCTGCCTTTCAAAAGTTTATACAAGTGAAAATATGTTCTGATTTGTAGATCTGTGCTTGTCCAGGAACAGGCACTGCCTCTGGGCTGTAGTATGGTGGATGCCTGTAGGATTTGGGTGGTTTTGAATGATAGCTTTCTTTTCACTCCTGCTTTGGGTTCTTTTCTCAAATTGCTTAGCAAACTAGCAACCTTGCACAGCAACACTTCCTAGCCTGTGGAGCTGAAATGGAGACAGCTCACAGTTTGATGGGAAAAGGAGTCACACTGGCAATGGTTGATAACTACTGTCCAAGTCACACTTCACCCTTTCATTCACCTACGGCCTGTGAATGCTTGCTCCCCCTGTCCTTCCAACTCTCTGGATTGACTCTGGACTCCTCCATGAGCTCCCCACTCAGCTGGGTGCAGTTCTTGCCTTTCTGGGCCTTTTTCCCTGGCCTCATGCTGTTGATATTTAGTGCCTTTCTTCGGAAATTGGCAGTATCTGCTTCAGCTACCTTTTAGCTCAGCATTACCAACACACAGTGCCCTCCCTGCAGTGTAATTTCCCTGGGGCCTCAGCTCCTGACCAAGCTTCTGTCACCTGTGGGTGGGCTCTGAGCGGTGCACAGTGACTCAGCTGTCACTCAGTTTTCCTGTGACCAGCTTTGAAGTGCTCATAGGGCTGAAACACCCGCTGAGACATCAGACACCCTTCTGCTGTAGGTCTTCAGTCATGTGCAGCCTTCAAAGCAGGATATTCTGGTACAGAGCAGCATTTTGAAGTGGTGAGAGTGGAGAGGCTATTACTCTAAATGAGGGTGGCCATAGCCTGGTGTCAGTGCTGATCACACTGACTTTTGGAAAACAATCTCTTTCTGCACACCAAACAAAATATAGAAAACATTTCAGCTGGTGACAGCTTCTAGTCTGCTGTAACACAGGTCTAACAAGGTTATCTCCTTCTTCTCGGTACCAGTTAACACCACATAAGCACTTGGATGTCAAAGTAACTTTTCTCATAATTCCTGAGTTGTATATGTGCTGCATTTGCAAAGGGCTTTATGCTATAGATGCGTCATTAATCTCTGGAAGGTTGGGAGCTTTCAGGCAGGGATCCTACAGAATTTTCTATAAGCATTTACACTAATTATCTTCAATTCTAATTGTTTCACAAAATCAAAGGGGAATTAAGATTTTAATTTCTTTCTCCCCTTTTGTTTTTCTTCATTATTTGACAAAGCCTAGAGACTAATCCCATCTTAAACATGAATATAAAATAGACCTAACAGATGTTCTGTCTGCTACGGAACTTTATTTAAGCAGGCATGGTCTGCATGTAATATACATGTGAAGGTCAAAGCTTGTCATATAAAAATACAAGGCCTTGCCACTATTTAATTCTTTTTATTTGCAATTTTTTTCAAGTGAGTTTAGTGAATGATTAATGGTATTGGCTTAAAACAGGCACAGTGCTGGCAAGCACTGTGCAAACATCAACATTGCAAACATGCCTCCATCCTGACCTGTAGCACCTTTTCTGTTCCCATTTCCCATAATTCTGGAACAGATCCTGCCAGTCCCATGCCAGATGGACTCCTATATTTCCAAAGTACACAACAGCTGGAATGAAGTGGGAAAGGTCATTTGGACTGCAAAGCCTGTGATGCTTTGCTTCTGCTACTGTCTGTCCAGTGGAAGCACTGGATTTTTGGGAATGGTCTTTCTTCAGGTGGACTGTGCTTTACAAGGACTGTGTGTGGTTTGTGCATTAATTCCTGGCTTTTGCTGCAGTATGAGCCTGAATTAGGAGCTGAGCAGTCCTGCTTATGATATTACCCTGGAAGGGACTTCTTGAGCAAATGGACAGTTGGAATGGGATGTGGACTTCACCTCCACGGACATACAGAAGGAGATGTGCTTGGAGCTTTTAATCAAAAGAGAGTTTGTATTTCCTCTCTCAACGCCTCTGTTGGGGCTGTGAGCTCTGCCTCCTGCAGTGGGGATAGAGGCAGGAGGCTGTTCCCAGCCCCCTGAACAGCCTGGCTGCACCAGGCCCTGCAGGACATGGACACTCATTGCCCCTCTTCCTCCAGGCCAGCTTGGCTGAGAGCTGCAGCCCAACTGCTCAACAACAGCCAGATTTTGAGGGGACTCAAGCTGATTTATGTAGATGGATGGTGACTATGACCACTCGTGCTCAGTGAACAGGCTTTTTGTGAGCAGAAAAATATGTTGTTTAGAAGAGAGTTGGTCTTTTTTCAGCTTTTTTTTCTCGTCTCCTCTTTTCCTCTTTAATATCCTTTGGAAAAATGAGATAAAAGCTCTGAAAAAAAATTTATTTATTTGTACAGCTATTTTTATGTGGACATTTCTGATAATGATGAGAAAAATGGAGCAGAAAGAATGGAAAGGGAATGTCCAAACCACAGTTTTACTACTTTCTGTAGGAAGTATTTGGAAAATGTGAAAATGTTATATTTATGTCAACATTTCTTGCTGAAAGAGATTCTTCTATTTTAACCAGCTGGACTTGTGTTTTGAACAGTTTACTCTCTGGTTTCAGGATTTTCAGGTATAAAGAATTCAAAATGCATTTATGTCAAACTGCTTATGAATTGTGTTGAGTTTCAGCTAGCTCAGGTAACAGGTCTGAGTACACACTGGCCACAGACGTCAGATGCATCCAAATCAAGATTTCAAACACTCCAGATTCAAGGTCGTTCTCAGGTCTTTTCATTTTAACTCTAACTATGGAATTTAAAAGTCTTTAATAAGTCTTTAAAATCCTGTTTTAGGACCTTCAATTTGCGTGCCCTCCTCTTTTTCTGCTGAGCACATCTCAGAGTGTTGTATAAGATTTTGAAGAATATCCTATGGCTTCTAAAAGTTTTGTACTTCACCTTTAGCTAAATGGTTCTCTGCTGTTTCTCTTAAATAAGGTTTTCATTAAAGTTTTACATTCTTCTGTTTTTTCCTGTGAATCTATGTGTGTCCATTAATAGTATAATAACACTTTTTTTTTTTTTTTTGCCTTTTCATTTATGACAGAGTGGCTGCCAAAGATATTGTGCACTTTTAAAATAAACCAATGTCAGCTTCTGTGTTGACTATTTTCCCAGTTTTGGCCAAATCTGTTTTAACAATAGCAGGAGACAGCCTTTCAGACTATGAGGGAATTTGCAATCCAATCATGTACTGTGTGTCTTTGAAAAGAAGAGAATACAAAGACAGAATGTGATGGAATTTTATTTAATGCATTGGCATGAAGTGTAAATACATACTGCATACAGATACTAAACTTTCCTGGCTCTGATATGAAATAATTACCTTAGGGACTTCTGTGTAAAATAATTCCTATATAACCATTCAAACATGGATTATATATTCAGGTGACCTCTTCTTGATACTAAAGGTCATCCACCAAATGTATATGTGAATGTTTAGTTTTAAAGCCATTTTAGAATAAGAGAAAAATGTGCTTTCCCCATAAAGGTGATACAAATAACTATTATTTTTGTGAAGAACAGAACATACCACAGTATATATGGTATCAATCATTTCTCTTTTTTGAGCCTGGTCCTTAATTTGTCTGATTGACTCCAGTCACAGACTCTGTATTCTCCATGAAGTAGGAATCTCTTCTACAGATCTGTGGCCAGCCAACTAGTGCCATTAGAGGACTTACTTTCCACATTTGGATATCCAAAATATAATACAAAAATATGATAATACATGTAATATATTATAGTATATTATAGCATAAATTATATATATGTATATTTATACTCCCTTCCCCCACTTTTTCATGCCATGATAATCATCTTTACAAATGGAGAATGGTAACTAAGGCTTGTGAATTTGTGCTCCAGCACAAGTTTTCCATGCAATCTCTAAAATGATCAAGAAGTATATTGTGAATTATTGTTTCTGGCCAACCCTTTTCCTGAAAATGTCCCACAAAATTTAGATATACCATGGTATTTTGTGGTAGGAGATGTGTAATATACAGCTATAGTTTTTCTTGGGTCTTCAGCTGTGCTTTGAACCTCTGGCATGTAGAGGATCCCTTCAACTTTCTATGTGTTGCTGTCTCCACTGGTAAAAAGAGGATTATAATATTTAATTATCTCTACAGAATGTGTATTGGTATACATTTATTTTTTTCAATGGGCTTTGGAAGCATAAAATTAGATGTTCTTTGAAAGTTGAGAAACTATGGTAAAAAAAAAAAAAAGGACTTGAAGGATTTTTCCATGAGTCAGTAGGAGTTAAACTCCTGGCTGAGTGGGCCTCTGGCACAGAAGCAGAGGTTTCTCAGTGACTTTGGCACGAAGCAGATGAGGGTAGAGTGGGACTCCCATGAAATAGCCACAGCTATAAAATGCCCCAGCTATGGCATTTGCTGACCACCATCTCTGAGCGTTATCCTCTCTCCCAAAATGGTGTGCTGGAAAATACTGTCATCCTTAACAGCAGCTCATTGAATGCCTTTTTCTTCCATTTGTGACACTTGCCTCCATGCCATGGGGTGTGGAATCCCCTGCCTGCAATGGAGCCAGGCAAGGTTTGCCTCTGATCTCCTCATGAACTGCTTTGCTGAAGTCAGAATTTTTTCACCTCGAAATTGCTGCCCATCCACAGAGACACTCCTGTTGCCAGCCTATTTTCTTCTCACTGTGGCAGGATGGGGTCATTTCCCATCATTTAATTAACTGCAGGTGTGGTGGTAGCAAGTGATAGTGTTGTACCTTGTGTTTTAAATCAAAAAGGAGTCTTAAACTACTGTCCTTGCTGTAGTCCTGTGAATACAGGCAACTTTTTTCATTCTTTTTATTTTCTTTTCCCACTGTCATTTCTGCTGAAGGTGCCATATTTTATTCCATTTCTAGACCCTAAATCATCTCTGTTCTCTTCATCTGTCTGTGCAGGTACACAAATTTTGTTTTAATGGAAATAGACAGACTAAAGTGATTGGAAAAGAGAAATGTTCAGAGGATGAACATCCATGTTTCTGTAATTCAAATTAATTTTTCAGGCCTCATTCAAATTCTCCTCAATCTTTGTATTATCATTCAGTGACTCAATGATGCTATGAGCCCATAGCAATGCTATAAACTTGTAGTGTTGATTAAAAACGAACCTGGGAAATTGCAGATACCTTAAACAGCCTGCTTCTGAGATTTGAATGAGGTCTAGAAGGGAAAAAAAATCAGTGGGAATGGAAAATAGTTAAAAGATTGTGAGAGGTGGAAGTGAAAAAAGGAAGGAAGATAGATAAACCTCAAGGAATTTTAAGGCTTTGCCTTAATTTTGTTCCATCAGGGTCAGGAGAGAGGGAGAGGCCTGAAGTAAAATTCTAGTACAGAAAGGTCAGAAAAAAGAAAAAAATGTTAGGGAAAATGTAAATCTTAAGGGTGGAAATGTCTCTGTGTTTTACAAGAGAGAGGAAGAAAAATGTACTAGCCTGGCTTGGAATGATAAATGAGACATTTGTTAGTGCTTTGCAAACTGATTTGTCTTCCTGCAGGGAAAAAAAGGACTAAGCAAGTGTTTGGTCAAATTTACCTGCATGTGGAAACTCACTTCTATAAAACCTTCAATTTTCAGGGAGAAAAACCCACCAAAAGCCAGCATGAAGCTCAGTTTTAGCCCGCATCATGTGAGGTGGAACAGAAAATGCATGATGGGGTCCTCTAGTAAGTAATAAAACAAGGGCAAATGAATTAATTTCTTTCCATAGACCAGGGAAAAAAATCCAGGCCATGCAATTTTGAAGGCTGAAATGTCAGAAGCCCAGGAGCCCATGAAAAACAGAATCAAACAAACACAAATGGCAATACATAAGGGGCACGTTACTGCCTGATGGCACATACGTTCAGCTCCGACAGGAAGCATGTGCACAGCCTAGGAGGAAAGTATGTGAGCTTCAGATTTCATGGAAAGTGACAGTACCATATGTAGTGGTTAATGAGTTTGTAGTTTGCTAACTATGCCTAAAAAAGCCTATACAGCTGCTTAGTGAGATCAGCTAGAAAAAGCTCTTCCTGGTTCTCTTGGTCCAAAGAAGGGAGAGCTTGAAAGCTCTGATGTTATTTTTTTAATACTGGCCATAGCATCTAAATATTTGTGTCTTTGGCCCACTAAGTGCTAGGTGTTGTACCTACCTGAAGGGACAGTCTGCTCCAAGGAGTGTGTTTTCTAAGAGCTTCTTTCTCAGTTAAATACTTTTGGGCAGGATTGCAGCTGTAGTTCCCCTGCAAAGATTGGCAGGCAGAAAATAATATGTACATTTATTGCCTTCAGTGGTGTTTAGAAATTCACACCGGCCAATTACCTCACTCCAAGAATTCAGCAGAGCTACTCGTGGCTTCAGTGGAGTCATGTTAACATGAGTCACAGTGAACAGGGCTGTTAGGCTTTGACAGAGTTGTGAAGGTTCAGTACTTTGGAAATCAGCTCTATTTGTCAGTAAAATATGTGGTCTTTGCTTCTCCTATTAGTGACATGGTTGTGAACCTCCTGTAAATATTCATTGCAAAAATCAAGCTGTCTCAGAATGGAAATGTGATCAGAAGAGTATTCTGCAGAATATGGCATCAAATTGACGAAACAGCTGCAAGAAGGAGCAGAGAGATGTGTGATGTGTTTGGATTGCAGGGAATTAGCAAAAAGGTTTTGATTATCATAGGCAGGTGCAAGAGATGTGCTTTTCCACAGTTACTCTCCAACATATATATTGACCACATGGTGCATGAAAGTGGATCAAGTAAACTGCAGCAGCAGCGTGAAAAACACATAATGACTGTACAGAAGGAACAATCTAAGCAGGGAAGAATAGATTAAGGCAGTCTTATTTGCACGTAATTTGTTCCTTTGTGGAAATGCTGAAGATCTTAAAAGCCTTGGTAAATGCCTTTAAGGGAATATGACAGAGAAAGAACCAAAAAAATCAATAGTCTTGATTCTTTTTCTCCTACTTTGCATTAGTGTAACCTAGTGGCTGAGTCTGTGTAATTTGGATGTCATCTAAATTTGCAGTTCAGACAGACTGTTAAATGTAGCTCAACAAGACAGAGCCTTGTCTGTCTGATTGTGACTAATGTAGAGAAAATTAGGTGTCTGATAGGGAGCTCAAAACTGCCATTTCTCATGTAAACTGGAGATTTCAATTTTTCATTCCTTTTCAGTTAGGAATTACATCAGGAAACAAAGCACACATGGCAAATGCACAGGAAATCTGGCTTTTGCATTGACTATTTTTTTGTTAATGCTGCAGCCTTCTTTGATGTCATAAAAGATTAACCAATTAGTGAATTAAAGAGAAAAATGATTTTTTTTGGGTGTCATTAATCAAGATTATTTCCTTTACCCTGGGGGGAGGAAATTCCATAGGCAACAAGCTGTAATAATGCTCAACGAGCTCTAATTTATGTGAACTCCTTTCCCAGCAGAAGCTGTGGAACTTCTTTCTGAGCACACTCCCAAGACTGCTCTTTAAGCTGCTTAGGCCTGGCCACAGAAATTGTAAAGGAAATTAGTTTCTGCCCCTTTAATAGCTGGGGTGGGAGATGAGAAAGCCTCTTTAAGGCAGTGATGATGAAATGGGTTGACACAATGACAGCCTCTTCCACATCTCTTTTTATTGAATACAGGAAGACATCAGATCCTTCTAATTGCTCATTTTCTACCTGCCATGGAGGACAACAGGAGGAACAAAGAAAAAGGAACAACACTTGTCAAATGATCCTGAGGATCTAATTCTCACAGAAGCTTGTCCAAAGGGGCTTTGTAGTTCTCTGACATGTTATACTACAGACCCATCTTGTCTGCTGAACGTTAGAAGAGGATGAGGAAATGCTAATTCCTCAGACTGCTGTCTTGCTATAAATGGAGACTCTGATCTGAAAACATGTAGGGATCTGTTCAGCTGAACAGGCTTGCTGAAGTCAGAACTTAAACAAAAACCAAATAGCAGGGTGATCATTCATTTGGAAAAGTAACTGACTGGCTGAATTCTGGGCACTGTCTTAAATCTTTTGAAAACTTGGCTCAATAACTAGAACAGTTTATTCTGTATATAATTGAAAAGGCCACAAGAAAGGCAAGCTTCTTGTAGTGGAAAATGTGGTGTCCCATCTCAGAGCAAACTGAAGTGTGGCATTAACCTTGGGATAGGAATGCTTGGAGACTGCTCCAAACACAAATGGTGCAAAGATTTGGGTGTTTTTTCCCCTTGGTTTTAATAAGCATTGCAAGAAGCACACAAAGAGCATCTGAGTTTCCAGTGTGTATCAAAGACCTGAGAGTAAGAAAGGGAGTTCACTCTAGTCTGAAATTGAGAGGAAGAGGAGATTTCCTGGCTTTAGAAACATCTGGCTATTCATTAACATGCTTTACTAGCTTTTGCCCTGGAATTCATTACTCGGGCAAGTTTTGGAGATTCCTCCTCCCCTCTTTCCTTCCTTTCCTTTGTTACATCCCAAGATGATGCAGGGTTTGCTTCTATCCTTCTTTACTGCCTTTTTCATCTGCCAAAAATCTCTTTGTTGATGTGGTGTGGTTTTTTAAATATTTGATTGTTTTAATGTCAGTTCTCTGCTGATTGCAAAGAAATGACTCTTGCCTAAAATAGGAAAGCATCCTATTTTAGAAGAATTTTTCAAATTCACAAGATTAATCTAGTGTGACACTTTTTGAAAAGAAAATATTCATGATTTTACTTTGAAATAACTTTTTGGTTTGGTATATAAATCAAATTTAATATTACAAACCCCCACCCCCCAAAAAAAAGTAATTCAGAATATTGCAAAACACCAATCGTGTCCTTGTGTCCCAGAGGTCAGTACAGGCAAGGAAGTGAGAAATGCCCCCACTGCTGCAGCCTGTGTGGTGACAGACTGTGGGCTGGAATCTATAAGGACAGAAAGAGAAAAAGGACTTTTATTCCTCCCTGTTATTATTTATTGTTAAAGCTACAAAGAATCTTGCAGCTGATTTGAAACAAAGGAGCTATTAAAATATTAGTCATTTCAAGAACCTTGTGTTCTGGAAGTGTGTGCTATGATTAGCTCAGGTTTCCAAAAGTTTCTTTCCAATTGGGAGTGCAAAAAGTTATTTAAAGCATCTCAAATTCATATTGTGACACAGCTAGGAATGTGATTATGAGAAGGATGTACCTACAAAATACTGCAAGTTAGGATAAAATGGGTATATTTTGTAACACAAAATCCAAGACTAAACTTCATTCCCTAAAGCATTTTGCTTAGTGCTTTAACTGAAAATGTTAAATGTAGGGAGAGGATTTCAGCCTCCATTCCTGGGTGCCTTTGTCTGCCAAGCCCCAAACAGTGGCACGGGTGACATACGTGACACTCTGTCCCAGGCTATGATCACATCGCTTCTTCTCCTCCTTGTATGAAACCTAAGTCATACCCAGAGACTGAAAACTTGCTGCCTCTTGCTGTAGCTACATTGGACATGCAGAGTGGCAGAGTTGCAGCTCTTTTAAGGCATCCTCCAAAAGTGCTTTAAAGGCAAGAACAAAAGTCTCATCAAATTCAGCACCTTTTGGGCAGCACCTCGGTCTTACCATGCACAAGTGCTTACTCAAAGCATATATATAAAACTTCACTAATGTGTATGAGTCTTTTTTTAATTTTTTTTTTTTTTTTTTTTTTTTTTTTGTGTGTGTGTATGTGCTTATATTTCTCAGTGCAGTTTTAGGACAGTGATTTCATTTGAGGTTTAGCTGAATTGGGTGTCCGGGTATCAAACAACAAGGAGAAACTGGGAGGTAGAAAATGTAAAGCAGAGATGAACCTTAGCTGAAATCCAGCTCCTAATGAAGCCACTGGGAGGTTTATTTTATATGTGGGACTTCATCTAATATAAAAGCCACCCTCTCCTGTCAGCCTCCTGCAGTTTTTGAAGGCTTTTTCATTTTCTCATACATAATAAAACAGGCTTGTTCTTTAGGGAGAAAAAAAATTATTTCAAAAATGACCTCATCCATGAAGAAGACTATGGCTGTCTAATTCAGGGAGGGAAAACTCAGAAATCCAGGCTGTCTCTGTAAAAGCAGGGAACAGTTGTTAAAAAGCATCTGTCCCCAGCACTGAGCCCTCGAGTGAGGCACAGACAAACGAGAAATAACTGCCCAAAGTTAAATCCCCGGAATTGGGTTGCTTGGCTGAAGAGGGCAAGCAAGAAAGCAAGCTTAGGTTCTATTCATTGCACAGTATTGGCGTTTTTTTATTTCTCCATCCTAAATGGGATTAAGGTTTAAATGGGGCCAGCCTAACACTAGAAAGCATTACGTAATTTCCACCTTTGGGTGGGATCACTTTCACATGGACTGTCTAGTGGTTTTCTCTCTCCCTTTGAGATAAGAGTTTGTGTAAGAATGATATCCTCTTGGTAAGTCCCAGCCAAGGCTTTCTGGCGGCATCTGGACTGGGGCTTGTTAGCAAAAAGTCCCGTTTTTCTCACTACTGCAAGACACTGGCAAGCCTTCTCCCTGCTAAATGCCTCAGTCTGCCAAGGAAAACCAATATGAGTAATGTTCTTACTTCCCTTAGGACAGGAATTGCATGCTGTGAAAAGATGATATTTATGAGGCATGTTGTTTGTAACTTGACTTCTATTAATTTTAAAAACCTGTTAAATGAGTACAAATTTTTCTTTCTTTCTTTCTTTTTTTCCTTCTATTTCACTGATTTCAAAATTGGGATTGTGAACTTTTTTTGGGTATGGGAATGCCGTCGGTGTTAATATAATGCTTTGTCCTCTGTGTCTTTTCCTGTCTTATTCAAACCAGATTTTCTGCCCATCTCTCTCTCCTTAGTGCTTTTTTGCAGACTCTGAGCTCTTTTCTCTCATTCTTCTTATCTCCAGTTTGGTGTGTCTATTTTTTCAGTACGTTTTATCAGGATTTTAACTTTCTTGTAGTTTCCCCACTTCTGTTTTATTTTTTTGTTTTATCCTTTTTCTTCTGTCCCCAGTTTTATCACAGTCTCTTCTCTTTTGCTTACCTTTAAAAGCATAATTTCATCCATAACTCTACTGAGAGAAGTAAAAGGAGTTGGCATCAAACTCAGCCAAGTGAAGATTTTAAAACATGTCTCCCTGTAATAGTTATACTCATTACTTATCTGTAAACTATTTGCAGTGGATGCTAGGACATCTCTTTACTCGCTTTATCTTTTTCCAGTGAATTTGAATGGCCTTTATTAATTTCTCTCTGCACAGATTAGCTTCTTGTGTCATTGTTCTGCTGTCCCCTGTGTGTCCTTTAATCCACTGGCATATTTATAACTTCTGAGTTAAAATTACTTGACAAGGAACAGTTGAATGTGTATGAAATAATACCATTTAATCTCTGTTTTTGGGGGTAGAGGTGAGGGAAGTAAATGGACTCCTTCCTGACATTGCAGAATAGTATCTCTAAATGATGAACATCTCTTCTTCAGATTTCTATGTGGGCTTCATATCTCCACCACAGAGTCACTTAAAAGGGTCTGTCATGAATCTAGGAGTATAAACTTTCTGTAAAATCTTGACTGGCTCTGCTGCTCTGGCTTTCTTCTGTGAGGCACTGGCTCTTTTAAATCACACAGATTTTCAAACTAGCTGCTACTTGACAAAGATGTATCTATAGAAAATGGCATAACTGTATATCACATTTCTTTAGCACATTACTTCTTAATTTCATCTTAGTTTTTACCTGCAATTTTCCCCTTCTGAGCAGCAAAACAGCATTGCAAAATTTTAGCAAGTTCCTTAGAGCAGGCACACACTCACTCAGCTCTCTCCTTTCAAGTCCTGCTCCTCTGACAAGCTACTTTAGAAAGGTCTGACTGTACGTGATAAGGCCATAAATCTGAAGCACAGATGGTCCAGTCGTCTTTGCAATTATTGAATTGTGCCATTGGGTACACAAGGGTTTCATTTGTTTAAGATATATTTTTCTTATAATTGGAATCTGTCATGGCAGGTTGGCTTGTCTGTTTGCTGGTGGACAAACTGTTTGTGTAACAGGTTTACTGGGATAGCTTGAGCTCAGTGTGAGGATATTTTTTCCCCATTTCCCAATAAAGAATAAATCATCTGTAATATATGGTACTTTTGGCTGACCTAGTGTTGTCATAAAGATAACATGTCCGTTGAGAGAAGCATTCTGTGTGAGGGCAGTGATTTGTTTTTAGAACACATTTTCCATTAACATTAAAAACAGAAAAAGTAATTATTTGTAAACTGTTCATTTAAGTCCACAATGAAACATTCCTACTCACTCAGAGTAGAAAATAGCATGGCTTCTACAAAAAAAGATGAGAAAAAATGCTACTTAATCATTTGGCTAAACAAAAACATATATTCATTTTTGTCCATTCCTGAGATTTAATTAAAACACAGAGGTTGATTCCAAACCAAACCAATGCCTAATTATTACAAGTGTTAATTACAAGTCTTGCTTTAACTGAATGACTAATAGAACAGAATGGCAAATGCTTTCCCAACAGCAAACAGATTTAGTGACAAATGAAACAGGATGCAAATTGAGGGCATCTTTCAGCCTTTGAAATCCTGTTTTACCTCTGCTGTGAATAATAAGTGGGAATTGTTTTAGCCCATGTTGAGGTTATGTATTATGAAATTCTGCTTTCTGTTTGAGGCCATGAAAATAGAAAATGAAATAGGGTAAATACCTTAATCCATGAATCCTTTTTCCTCCAGGGGCATACTTTAAATATGTGAAATCATCATAAAGTAGGAAGTCAGCCTGCTGGGTTTGTACTTCCAGACAGCTACTGGAGTCAAATTTAAGGTAAAATACAGGTTTCAGATGTGAGCACTCCCAGAAGACGAACATTTATAAAGAGCTTATAGCTGGAAGTGGATTTGGACAGCTGTTAATGCCAAAACAGTGCCTGTTATCAGAAACCTTGTTCTCTTCGCACAGAGGGTAACTCACTAAATTCCACCTACAGTAAATGACAAATTTTATGGGTTTTCCTTTCTGAACTACAGAGATGAGGGTTTTTGCTTCTATTCTTCCCGTTGCCTGAGGAGCCAACCTTCAGTTTTTCTTCATTCCGGGGTTTTGATGTGAAACATGGCAGAAAATTTCAAATCATCCAGGAAACTTTACATTAATCTGGGGACAAAATAATCCAAACATGGAAATGTTCTTATGACAGCTGAGACATTTTCAAAGGTGTGAAGAACTAAGAAAGCTCAGAGGCTGAAGAGGATTTTAGTGGGCAATGGTTTCACACACATGATCTCCAGACTCACAAATATCAACCATCTACCTGATTTTGTGTTCTTGGCATATTTTGTGAGGGCAACAGAACTGTGAATAATCAGAAAGCCAATTGCCAACAAACCAGTTTTGTAAGGTTGGACATTATGATCCACACATCCTTTCTACTTCCTTAATTTGAATCATCTGTGCACCTCTGTACCTAATTTTCTTTTTATCCATTTATTTTTGTTTCCTGTCCA
Organism: Pyrgilauda ruficollis; assembly: GCF_017590135.1. Lineage (NCBI taxonomy): Eukaryota > Metazoa > Chordata > Aves > Passeriformes > Passeridae > Pyrgilauda > Pyrgilauda ruficollis. Next base: position 5,867,688 of record NW_024525267.1, read on the forward strand.
TGATGATCAGAACATATTGCAAGTTTTAAGTTCTGCAAGGTCAATTTGAAATTATTTTCTTTTAAAATTACTCCCTATATATTCACCTAGTTATTTCTCTGGTATCAAGTAAGAAAGAATCCTTACATTTCCCCCTAGAAAAAACTGTATTTCCAGGTAAAGCTGATGAATTTGAAGACAGTAGGCATGGCACAGTGAGATTTTATATTCATATTGCTATCTGAATTGCAGCAGTTCAGAGTGTTTTGCAAATATTAGTGAATTCAACCTTAAGCTTCCTATGGGGCATGGATTGTCATCACAATTTTACAGATACAGTAAAATGGCTGAATTACCCTAAATCTACACAATAAATCAGAAAATAGACATATCTGTAAATGAAATGTGATGTCTTAAAGACCAATTATTCTCGATACAGGGTTTTAAAGGTGTCCTGTCCTGTAAAATGGGTTCCATTCTTTGCTGCAGCGGACCTGATGGCACAGCTCGAAATGACAGTGTGTCTTGAAGTCACCAAAATCTGGAATACTTGCTTTGAAGGAAGAAAAAAACAACACTACTGGTTTAACTTGCTTTTGGTGATTGCTAGCATCAATCTCAGACCACTTTCAACCTAAGCTGAGAAAAATAAAATTTTTAAGAGTAGATATACCCCATGATTTGGTCAGGTTTGGGTCTGTGTTGGCTGCTTTGCACTTTTACTGTAATAAGTAAAATATTTATTCCCTTTCTCACCAGGATCCCGTGCTGGGCATATTGGATCTATCTAGGGGCTGGTCACTACCATTTAATGATTTAATGACAACTGTTTCAAATAGCCTGATTTTTCTTTTCTTTCCGGTCCTGTCCTGTAAAATGGGTTCCATTCTTTGCTGCAGCGGACCTGATGGCACAGCTCGAAATGACAGTGTGTCTTGAAGTCACCAAAATCTGGAATACTTGCTTTGAAGGAAGAAAAAAACAACACTACTGGTTTAACTTGCTTTTGGTGATTGCTAGCATCAATCTCAGACCACTTTCAACCTAAGCTGAGAAAAATAAAATTTTTAAGAGTAGATATGCCCCATGATTTGGTCAGGTTTGGGTCTGTGTTGGCTGCTTTGCACTTTTACTGTGATAAGTAAAATATTTATTCCCTTTCTTACCAGGAACCCGTGCTTGGCATATTGGATCTAGGGGCTGGTCACTACTATTTAAGGATTTAATGACAACTGTTGCTAATAGTCTGAGTTTTCTTTTATTTTCTTTTTCTTAATCTTGTGACATTAAGTTCCAGATATTCTATGCTAAACATGCAATTTCAAGTCTTAATCCAAGAGACAGCATTGGGAATTGCTGAGAGTTCTCCTCAAAGGGGGTGGGATCAGTACAAAAGCCCCATGTTGTGACAGAGCATTACATCAGCTACTTATCAACACCATTTCTGTACTGTTTGTATTCAGACGAGATTAAGTCCAAGTATGATTTTATTCTGGCCTCCTCTAAATTAGATTAGTGCAAACCAATTGAATCCTTCTTTCAAAGAGGTAATTTGTTGCAGATATCTTGTGGGATCTACCTCTGAAGCAGGATCAGTTGATAGAGCATTCCACACGGTTGATCAGCTGGGCTGAAATGAAGTGGTTTGGTATTCATTAAAAAATGCATTGCTTCTGTGGCTGATGGATCTCCTTTTTGGAACTCCTGTTTGGAACTCATATGGATGATGGGAGAAGTCCACAGCAGCACTTATTATTTACTGGTGTTGGGTGCTCGTTTTGGAAAAGGGCTGAGTTGGAAATCATGCAAGCAGCTGTTACATAGTTAGATTAGATAATGTAAATGTTTAGAAAATGCAAATTAAGCTCACGATAATTAGTACTGATGCTTTTCTACTCTTATTAATAAGGTAATGCTTCTGGCAATTACATTTAAATTTCATATGAAGGTTCAAAGCACTGGAATAGTTTCTTGTTTAGAATAGCAGAACTCAGTGTGAGCTGTACCATGGGCTCTTACAGAACCAGAAAATACACATCTCTGTTTCCAATCACAGAACCATTGCCTTTTCTTGATACATCTGATGCTGGGAAGAAGGAGAACCATGTATGATTGTGAATGATTGTGTTAGTTTTTATACAAAGGCTGCTGTAATAACATTTTGAAATAAAAGACAGCCCTCTGTGTGTTACTTTTAGGATATGCAAACATATAAAGTGACATCTGTCCTGTGCAAGGAGCAGAACTGAACAGCCGTCAATTTAAAGCAACCTTGATGTGGCATACTTCTTAATTTAAATGCACATTTGCAAAAACAAGCCCTTTCTGAAATGTCTGGGACCCACTCAGGGTTGACATGTAAGTCTGTGTTGTTGGCATAAACCAGTCCAAAATCCTGGCAGAGACACAGAAAGGAAAGAACACGGAATGTTAACAAAGGCTTCATTAATATTGATGTGTAATTCACATGGCAGAGAAAAGCTGCATTATTAGCCACTATTGTAAGGGTTCTGGCATTAATATTCAATGAGGCTGTGTGGGTATTGAGATTCCCTGACTTCTGGGTTCACCAGTGGTCCAATAATAATGACAAAAACTGTGCTAGAATTAGTGGGAACCTCATGCTATCTACAAGCTCTGCTTTGCTTTGTGCAGATTTCTGAGCTTATACTGATATCTCTTGTGGAATGGAGGCACCCATACTTCATTCTGCATTCAGGAAGCTCCTGTATTTACAGATGAAGGTAAATCCTCTACAGCTCCATGCTGGATCTTGGAGAAAATTTTTACAGGAGGTAATTTTATACTGGGTCAACTGAAAACAACCCATCCTCACTTCTCCTAGGAAACCATTTACGGGCTACCAAATAAAATAACAGTCCTTTTTTCATCTCCAATTATAAAGAAGGTTTTTTAAAAAAGATGTGTGTAAGTAAAAGACTTCATTCACATCAAACTGTGGTTGAATAAAGTATCTGCTAATTGGACTTGGCCAACTAAATATGTGAACAGGGAATCCCTTTACCATTTGTATATATAAATTATACTGTGATACAGCATTTGCAGGCTGTGATCTATTGAGACCCATGGAATATAACTTTATCCATGAAGGCACGTGCATTGGCATCAGTGGGACTAACTGCAAGGCTGAAAGGCAAGTAACTTCATGAAGTCTTTGCAGGATGAAGGCCTCAGTGTGTGACTTAAAGGCTCCATTTTTTAAAGTCCTTACTAGGACTGTGTTCTGACTATATCAATACAGTGTTTTTCCACTGAATCCTCACCATCTTTCTGAAAGAGAATTTAATTTTAAAAAGACACAAACAACTCTATGTATCTTGAAAATGCCATTATACAGGAACAAACCATACATTCCTTGAGATCTTAATGAATTTATGTATTCCTTTATAAAATTAAAATATAGGATCTTTCCAAGAAACCACCAAGTGCATTGGCTTTACAGATGCTGTCTTATATATTTAGCTTCCTCCCAATATTATTGGTAGACACAGACATTATTTCATTCTTATTTAAACAATATATTGAGATAAGGATTTCTTCCCTCCTCCCTGTGGCATTTACCAGCCCTAAAACAGCCAGTCCTCTTTCGTTCCTCACACCATTTTTACAGCTGAACATTGAGCTTTCTGCCTTCCAGTGAACTCCATCATGGAAACCAAGCCTCTGCTGAAGCCACAGTCTCAGGTGTGGATTGTGACTGTACTGCAGCCTTCCTGTCTGTCCCATGCCTGTTCCATGCTGCTGGTGGATTCAGATTTGTCTTTTCATCCTTCCCCGAGAGCACTGCCTCACATTTTACCAGTGTTTGCCTGGCAGGGCAGTTTGTGTGGGGCAGCCCTGAATGGTTCACGGGTTACTGCAGAAGCGCCCAGGGACTCCCCAGTGTTAGGTGCAGTTCTCTCTCCTGCCTGCTCCCAAGCAGGGACTCACCCGAGTGTGTGTGACAGTAACACAACTGCACAACCGTGGTGAGGCATCCAAACCGAGCCAGAGCTCTGTGCTGGCCCCTTCCCTTGCTTAGACAGCATTCAGGGATGGGTTGGCAGCTGGGGATGGGAGAAGACTTGGGACACATTATGACATGTACTTTGTTAATTTTTTCTTAGTACTTCCATGCCATTCATAATTCATGTTGAATAATACTTACTTGTGCTGTGCCACCAGCTGCTTGTTGTTTTATAGCAGTGCCACTAGCTCACTACTAGAAAATGACAGTGAACACCAAATACACCTGGGCTGCTGGTGCAGGAACAAAATGACAGAACGAAATTGAGATCAAGTGAGTATGCAGAAGCACTTGCTCCAGGATATCCTAAATGATTAATGGCGTCATGGGGAGGATTATTCTACCCTTGACTAATAAAACACTTAAGTCCTGTTGCAAATTCTGAAAATTTAAGAAGATAATCTGCCTTTCTTCTTATCTTCAAACCTTGTGTAGGAATTCAATATTTACTTTTCTTATCCTTCACTTCAGTCACTTCCAACACTTCCCAGTAACAATCTTGGTTTCATTTTTTGCCCCAGTTCATACTTTCTAATAAATTTTTCCATGTTGACATGGAAGATTTGCTCTTCTGTCTCTGCAGACAACTGATGAAAAACATTTGAAAATTAAAAATGGCAGTAGTCCCTTCACACTGATTATTAACATGACCTTAGTCTGTTTTGTCCCCAGTTTGTCCTCCACTCTGCTTTAGCCTCCAGCTGTAAGCTCTAGCCAGGTATTTCCAAAGTCATGCCAAGACAGGATTCACCATATCCTCCTGATTGTAACCCTTCCATACTGACTACCCTTCTAAGTTTCCCTCATGTATTTTTATTTTCCCATTTCCAAGATTACAAATAATGTTGCCCCTACTGTTTTATGTCAATAACATTAGTTTTACATAGGGAACTTATATTTGCATGAGAGGTGGTTTTCTTAAAAAAAACCTGTTTTGCAATGCTTCATTGTAAATGATGCAGTGTGAGACCATATGCTCACATCTGGATAGTGGCTGTCCTAGTAGTTTGCTCTGAGATGAATGCTGCTCACCCTGGCATTTTGTGCATTTAGCTAAGTCCATTTATCCTTTTGTATTCCCAGCTGAGATTCTCAATGCCTTCTTCTAATCAGAATTTAAAGTGAGTGATATGCAATCAGGAGGGTTTTTAGAGAACAATAAGGTGCTTGTCGTTCTACCTGTGCACTTAACAGGCTCTCATTTTTCCCACCAAATAGCAGTGGCACTCACAGGCATGAGGAGCTACCAGGAAACACTCATCCAGGCTCTTTAATGTTGAGCAGGACATTTTGCTGGAGCAAATTTGCAGTATTTCTCTATAGCTGCAGATTGGCCATAACTTGGTGTAGTCACCTGGCACTCTGGGGCCAATGAGAGCTCATGGCTATCTGTATGTTCTTTTGTTACCAAAAGATAAAAAGCTTTTTACAGAATAATCACTACTTCTGTTGCCATGTCACTTTAGGAGTCTGATTTTTAAGCTCTTTTGGGATTCAGTACCAAGGAGTGGGTGTGTGCTCTTACCCTGCATTTGAACTGTGGAAGGAATGGGATCACTGGCATGGAAAGAGGTTCAGCACTGTCCTGTGCAAAGTAACCAACCTACAAGGTAACCAACCACCCTTCAGAGCTGAAGACTTAAATCCTCTGAAGACTTATAGGTGCAAAATGTGTTTTACAGACATTAGAGAGGAAAGGGAAGGGAGAGGTTTGGACAGAAGTTTCAGGAAACCATAGTTTCACTTAGTGAAAGGTCAAAGTTTGGACTCAATGATCTTAGAGATCTTTTACAACTAAATGTAAAAGATGCTAAATGTAAATGACTCTGTGATTCTGGAAAGTGATACCAGTGAGTTGACTGGGGTCTCCTACGCTGGATGGGCTCCTGTGGTGGTTGAGGTTCACTCAGCAGTGCAAGAGTTTTCATAGTATCTGTACCCAAAATCCATAGAGGCCCTGACATGGCAGCTGCATGATCCTTGTTGGATAAACTTGGCTTTTCCACTCCTGTGGTCTGCTTGTGCTTGCTGGGAGATGTGCTTTTGGTGATAAAAGCAACAAAGCAGAAACAAAGGGAAATTTGCAGTGTATGGCACAGTACATCTCTTCAAATCTGTCCTGAAAAGTGGCAGGCACCTCTCAGACTTTTAAAGACACAGTGCACAGTAAGGAAAATCACAGCAATTTCATACACCACATGAGCTGTGGTCTGAATTAATGGAAGCAATTTCTGTGTTGTGCTTCCTTCTAAACTTCTGTTAAATATCTTTCAAGAATACAGTGTAATTTTAGTCTATGCTGCCCGTTTTCCCCATCGACCAAACTGTAGCTGTATAAAATAGCATATTACAAGAAATCATACTTAAATCTATCAATATTTCCCAGTGAACCTGTATATTAATTCAAATTAGACCTCCTACTGTTTTAATTCTGTAACCTGAGTAAACCACACTCCCAATACATCATGTATTATAAAAGATACATACCCAAGACGCTGTTAAGCTAATCACTATTATTTTTCACTTGACACACTGCATTTATATTTTTGATAAGATTTTGTATCATCTGCCTATTTTCTAGACCTTTGAAAAATACATACCTGCAATACATATTCACTCAGAAATCTATATTTTTCATACACCATTTTAAACTTCTAAAATATTTCAAAGATCTGATTAACTTTTTGAGTATTTTTGAATCTTGGCATATGTATGAAGATCTTACAAGTAGAAAATCAAAATATTTTCCTCAGAATTAATACTTCTTTATGTGTCTGGAGACGGAAATAATTTTTAGAATTATGGTTCTTAGAAAAAAGCCAGTAGAACATATAGTTCCTGATTTCTGTGTATAATGGAGAAGTAGTCCCTTTCCTTATTGGTCAAGTGACTTAGGACCCTAAAAATGTAATGTCAAGTTAGCCAAATACAGTTAGTATTCAACAATAGTATATCTCAGATAAGGATTTTCCAAGGCTTCAAGAGAACTCAGTATGTGTCTTTAACTTTTCTGCATATAAGTACATTGGGATGTCTTCTAGCAGCATTTTCTGAAGGATGTATCTGCTCAATACATTTCTGTGGAAACCTTGTCTGCATTGGCATTTATGAGACTGAAAGAGAAACATTATCTAGGTAAGGTCACTGAATGAAGACAAAATCAGATGAAAAAATATGCACATAATGCAGCATGAAACCCCCAACATTATTTTTTTCAGCATTATTTTCCCTGGGCAAAGTCAATTTTTATCCTCTCTTTTCAATATTTTACATCCCTCATCTATTTGTCTCCTTGCTTCATCTGATGTGAAAGACCTTCTTTTACTTTCCTGATGTTAGAGGTTGGAAATGTGCTGAGGGTGGAACTGGGACCTCACCATTTGTAAGGAAGTAGCGTGCCCCTGGAAGAGCAGCTAATGAGCAGGAGGAGGGAGTGTCTCTGCCTGGGTCTCTGCTGGTGTGGGACAATGCCTTCCCCTAATGTTACACTGCAAGTTCCGTTAAACTTGTTGAAAAATTAAAAAGGTTGTGGCAAAGTCAGATGAGTACCACAGATTTTCTAAACTTGATCTGGCTTTTTGTCCTTAGCTAAAGGAAAGTGGAAGGGCAGGAGGACGAAGGGCCAAGGAGGACAAAAAAAGGTGGATTTGAATTGCAGGCAGGACCTGAAAAGCCCATAAAAGCTGTTAAAAAATCCAGAGTCAGAGAAGACAGCAAGTGACGAGCTTTTAACAGTAGACAGATTTTATGGCAAAGAAGCAAAGCATTTCTGTGTTTAACTGTGCTTACAATTAATCAACTTTTAATTCTGTTCATTAAGCTTTATTATTATGAAGCAGTGTATTATCGTCACAAAGGAGTGGATTTGATTAAATTTTGAAGTACAGCAATTCAAAAATAGTACTGCAACCTAACAGAGCTTGGTAAAATCCACACACAGGAGCTCTCTCACATTAAATCCAGTAGAAATGGTCCCTTTTTATCAGATAAGAGTTTGGCTGTAGGTCCTGAGACCTTCTTATTTGTCTCTGTATATTTATAGTACATAGATGTGTGTGTTTATACACAGCTACAAGATTGATTTTCCCTGTTGCATATCAGCTCAGGTGCCAGTGTGGTGATTTTAATGTCTAACATGTGAATGATTTTAGTTACAGACATGTAATGGGGTAGTTTCCTCAAGTTTTTTCTTTCCATCAGGAAATTTCCTACTCCATGAAGTAATTTTGGAAGCACTCCTTTTTACTTAAAAGTAAAAAATTTGCTGCAATGTTAAGGCAAAGAATTTTGTTTATTCTTGATGTTATAAATAATCTGAATCCAAGTCCAACCAGTACTTCTTCCCATTTCTGCTGGATATACAAAGCTCCTTAGACATCTTTTATTTAATTTACTCCTAATGCTTCTTGACTTGTTTCTGGTTGTCCTATAAACTTGGTTCTTCTTGCTGATGATGCCCTGATCAACAAAACACACAAAATTTACCTCCCCTTGCAATGCAGGCATTTATTTCTCTATTATCCAGAGTCAATTGCACATGGTAGTTCTCCAAAGCCAAATTGTGATGTAGTCCCATTCTGGGATTTTTCTTCTTGTCTTCTTTCCATGTTGTGTAAGATGAGGGACTGGGCATTATTTTAGGACCTGCTCCAAATCCTGCTCACTTCCTGAGGAACTTTATGTCTTTCAAGTGAATGCTGCAATTAAAAATGCACTTGGATGTATGAAGCCAAACACAGAGTCTGGCCTCAGGAAATCCATGGCTCTCGTTTCCTCTGGATCCCTTGGGAAAATGTGCTTGTTATGAAATCCTAATGATGTCCTGCCTTTAGGAATTGCTCCCGCTGCCTTTCTCTCACATAATTACATTTGCTCTGTTGCAATCTGCAACGAACAATGTTTGGGACAGGCCAAGACTTGTTTGCCTTATTGACACAAACAGTTTGACAGAAAGCCCTGGGATTATTCATGTGAATGAACTCAGCAGGGTGTAGCCCACTCTCTCACTGCTCTAGCACTTGATTTTGGGGAATATTTACAGTCTTTCACAGATTCATTGTGCCTAACTACTGAGGAGCACGCACTGAGCACACAGACATATTTCTCCGTGTAGTTCTTGACTGCGAGCTCAGTTTGCTGGCCAGGAGACGCTGTTCTGTGAGAAAAAACATTTTCTAAATCAAAACCTGACTTTGTGGCATGTCTTCGGATGGTGGTAACAGTCTTTCAAATAGTGCTGAAGTGGCAGGACCTCTGCTCTTCTGAGTTTGGGGTGCAGACAAATGTTCATCTCTGCTGGCCCAGGCCAGCGCTGCACAGCAAGGCAGGAGAGGGGGTTGCTGGCTCTGGGTATTGAAATGCTCTGAATATTGAAATGCACAACAAAGTGGAGTGGCTCCAGCAAAAGCTTGGGAGGCTGACTGCTCCTGGCACACTCACCCTTCTAAGCCAGAGATGATGCTATACACGTTGCTTTGTTAATCCCTTTCTGACTGGGCTGTCCTAGTCAGGATCCTGACAGGATTCTCTTTCCAGAGAATTCAGTTAGAGTCAAGTAAATATGAACAAAACCGGCTCATTTCCAACAAATGGCATTTTTTTCTGTAGATGTAATTGCTAATATGGCTTTCAACCAGTTTAATACTTGCTGTATGCTTTGAAACTAGTTCTGTCAGTATGCTCTAGAGCTAGCTCTTTAAAGCCTCATTCTTTTCCCAGTTCAGCAGTATTTAAAACTGGCATTTTTTGCATAGGGAGTTCAAAACTATGAGGACTTTTACATGAGCTTTGGCTTTTTTCTCATTTTAGAAACCTCCATCTTACTATGTATGCAATGATATAGGGGATTATATGTCTTCTGCTGGATGTAATATGGGCTGGCACCATACTGCTTGGACTTTTGAGAAGAACTGGTTCTCAGGGTATTTCCCTTTTTTGTTCAAAAACCAGACAAATCTTCATGATGGCTTGGAACTAGAAGTAATAATAATAATAATAATAATAGTAATAATAATAATAATAATAATAATAAAATACCATGGGAGGTTTTTTTTCAACTTAAGTAGGAGAAATTGGAGATGGCTTTACACATGAGCATGGATGTCTAGAAAAAACTTTGTCTTTCTTTGACAAGGTAAAAAATACATACAAAAATCATAGCATAGAAATCCTTTTAGAGCTGAATTTTTTCTCAGCGTGTATGGGATATTTGTCATTTATGAAATTTCTTTCCTTAGATTTGCAACATGAAAGCAGAAGCAGGAACAGGAAACTGTGAATACGTGGTTTATCCTTGATATCAGGGTGGTGAAGTTAGTGTAAGGGTTGTTAAGGAGCATTTTTTCTCCTCCCTAAATTACAAGGAAAAAAATAGGAACATGAGCACACAAAGAACAAGACATGGAATAAGATTCCTCTATAACTCCTTTCCCTCCTTTCCCCCAGGACAAAAGTCAAAACCACTTTAGAGGAAATTCTTATATTTATATGAAATAAGGTGGGTTTTTTTTCCTGCTACCATCTAATTTCCAATGAATAAGAATTACTTTCAAGCTATGTCAGACAGGATTTCAGTTGAATTTACCCTGAGCTATATAAGCATTAGAAAGTGAAACCTTTTTTTCTCCATAGATGAGCCTGTTCATGGCTTGTATATTACAGTTTGCCTTATTACAGCTCATGGATTGAAGCCTAAGGCTCTTTGAGTTGCCCAAAACTGAAGGACCCTTACAAGCTTTGACAACCAACAACCTGCATTAACAAATGATGTGGATATTTCATTTGAAGTGGAAAGAATAAAGAGCATTGCTTTAAGTCAGTGAGGAAAATGAAAGACTTAATATAGGTTGAGTATAAAAGATGAGTCCAAACCTGATTGCTTTCTCTAGAATAATTAAAAGGTGGTGCTCTATAAAAGGTACTCTTTGAGAAGTTCTTTCTTCAAGTGTTTTTCATTTATTTTCTCCATTTCTTCTGTTCTTTTGGCACACACCGATCCACTGACTGCTACCCTCATTAGCAGTTAATTCAGTGTAGTCTGACCAAGACACTTTTCCTGAGAAACAGAGCTGGGAGACTTAGACTCAGCTTTTCATGGTGGCCACTTGGAAAAGTGATCTTCTGGTTTTCACACATGATACTTATACAGTGGGAGAGGCTCAGAAACTCTGGCTGTTGAGACACCTGACTCACAGAAGTTTTCAAGCACTTCCACTCTCTGGCAATTTTTCACACAAGCTGAACCCCCCATTCACTTACTGCAGTTGGATGCAGTTACTGTCTCTGAAAATTGCAATGAGATTTTGTTAAATCCAGCTATAATCCTGTAGGTCTCATGATGCAAAACCTGAACCACGTCTTCAGTGACATTTAAAAGTTATATTAGCCATCCCTGCAATAATAATGTACTAAATTCTCTGGGAGAAAGCAGGGGGCTGTAATGTAAGGTTTTTTTTTAAAATACTGAAAATTTTGAGGAATGAGATGTATTAATCATTGAAATGGACCAACACACAAGAAGTAGAAGATGAATAATGTGCACCTCTGAGCTTCTGGAATAATCAGGTTCAGTTCATACACCCTGAACTATGAAATGTGGTCAGTGGTTGGTATTATCTGAAAATTATTTTGATAAAACGATACTTTCTATAAGGAAAATAGCTACACAGTAGGAAACATATATTACTTTTATTTTAAGGGATCCCATGATTGTGTTTTATATCAGCTCTTTAATCACTCCTGCTGAAATAAGCTCTACTCTGCAAGTGTACCAGAGCTACAAGTCACTGGGGCTGGGGAAGGGTTTCTGATTTTTAAGTGGAGAGGCAGAGCTCTCTATCATGGTACAAGGCTGTTCTTCACAGCCCCTTGACACAGAACTTCACTTTGTCTTGAGAAGGGGTTGACAACTAATGGCACAACTAATGTCTGAAGCTCAGTCACTTCAGAAAGGGAGAGCTTTTAGGACAAGACCTTGTCAGGCAGAAGCAGATGTCCTTGTACTTCAGCTGTCGTGGCCCAGGTCCTGGAGAACATTGTGTAACAGGTGTATTCCATGACTACAGATTCCTCTGAAAACTCATTTTGAGGGATCATTTAAACTCCTGCATGTTTGTTGTTTTTTTTTTATTGGACAAAGTTTTTAAAATACATTTTCAAAAATATGTAAGTGTCAAGGAAAATATTCAAAAGCACCCAGGTGCCAAACTCCTATCAAATATGGCAAGCTTTAAATCATAGAATGATGGAATGGTTTGGGTTGGAAGGGACCTTAAACATCACCTAGGTCCAGAATCCCTGCCATGGGCAGGAAATCAAACATCAATCTGGTTTTTAAGCTCATAAGAACTAGGAAAATTCTGATTTTTTGGGTTAGGCTGTGCACCAACTGAAGGCAACAACAGCATGGATTCAGGACTGTGTCCTCCTGGTTTAATCATAACCAGGTAGCAGCAGATTGAAGAAGTCTAGCAGCAAACAGCAGTGTTCAAGCTTCAGTCATGTAATTCCTGTGGGTTTTAATGAGTTATGAAAATTTATCCTGGTTTGTAGTGCAGGGAGTACCCAAATATCCAATAGTAAAATGCCTTGTCCTGAGCTCATTCTCCATCATTCCCTGAAAATAGCTCCACACTCCAGCATCTCACAGACCTGTTTTCTATGGTACAGCTGTTTCTCATCTCCTGTTCCCTGCCTTTGGATAAACTTGTGTATCTTCTTTCTACAAATCTTTTTTTCAGTCTATGTCTTTGATATCCCTGGCTACTGTGGCTTCTGGTAGGGATATCTTCGATGGATGAGTATTGGGGCACATGGGTTTTTTCATGGTATTACCTGTAGGGTTATTTTGTTTTACTTTAAAGATTGATGGTTTGGAAAAAAAATAGAGAGAAGTCCCTTGACATATTTAGGTATGGATCTATGTCTAAAGTTAAGAGCTTTTCTTCTGCCTAAATCTGGCTGATTTTTTCACTAAAATCAGATGTAAAATATGGATATTAATACAGTTTACTTTTTTTTTCCCCCAGTTGAAATGTCACAGCAGTGAAAATGTTGTGACTTGTTTATTATTCAGGATTATTTTGCCAAGTGAATAGGAAAAGCTTTTAGGCACTAACTTGGTTTTGTGATTAGATCACATAATAAGTCACCTCAATTATCAACAGCAAAAATGTCTCTGTCTTTAAAGAGACATTTTGATATTTATCAGTTCCTATTGTGTAGTATTATTTCCTATTCTACACTGTAGTTTAAAGGTCAATGATGAAGTCATTTGGGATTTAGTCATTCTAAAGCTCTAGTACTTTAATTTGACAACAATGATTAGGAGTTTGCAGTTGTTGGAAACCATAAGAAAAATAATTTAGCTATTGGTCTATTTCCATGTTCAGAACAGAGTTTCAGTCCTTTAATTTGATTTTATGCTTCCCTGTTGGATTTTGAATGGCAAGATGAATTTTCAAAAGTTCTGAAAATTCACAAAATACATTGGTGGGAGTTTTCCAAAATATTTTGTGAGCTGCTGAAACAATGTAAGATTCTGAACTCCTACTTCCTTTTAGATATGAAGTACTTTTAGAAGTACTTTTCAGGCAAAATCATAGTCTTGGAGGGAAGAAAAACCCAAACCACAGAAAAATGGAAATGCAGGATATTTCAATTATCTCCTTACATTCTCAGTGTTATTCATAGAAGGCATATGCCTAAATTCCAGGTTTTTGTATTAGTCTTAAACTTTTTTCCTTTTATTTTTCTGTAGAAACAATCTCTAACTATAAAACAATTATTCCATAGAAAACCATAATTAAAGAAAAGACAGCACAGGTTAAGGTACAAAATGTGATGGGAGAAGGACTAAAGGGATGGGATTTAGACTGAATTTTGTGGCAGGAAGACACATGTATGGGAAGTTTGCTGTTAAATTCCTGCCACTGTTGCATTATCACATTGTACCTTAGTCTCTTTAGTCAGCAAATGAAGAGTGTTATGGTTTTTTGCATAGCTAAAAAATGGTGTCAAATTGATGCACAGAAAGCCCATCTTGACTGACAGTCATCAAAGGGAAGGTATGATAAATGAAATCTTTTATGTATTTAGATATTGCTGATGGGTTTAATACTATCAAACATTAAATTTATCACTTATAATTTGGGAGTAAATAGTAAAAAATATTGCTTTTAGAATTGCAGGTTACAGCAATTCCATTTTATTTTATAGTGGGGAAAAAGAATATCCCTGAATTCTGAAGACCTAAGAGAAGACAGGTTGTCTTTCCAGTCAGGCTTTTTATAATAACAGATCTTCACAAGCTGAATCTTACCAGAGTGGGAGAAGTGACTTCACTGCCATCTGTAAGTACCCTTACAAGGAGAAAATGAAGGTACTGAAGAACTCTTTAACCAATCTAAGAAAAGCCCTAGAAGAATGAATTGCTGGAAACCGAAGAGAGATGAATTTAGATTAAATATAATTTTAACTATCAGTAAGATTAAATGTTGGAATGTGTTCCCAGGACAGAGATGTTCCATTTCCCAATATTTTCCATCCAGGGTTAAAGATCTTTTGAGCATCACTATTTTAGCTGAGTTGTTAGACAATTGCAAGGTGTTTGTTTTAGTAATTGGATGAAATGTAACAGCAGGGGAGGTCAGCCATGTACTGATCCCTTCCAGTCTGAAGTACTGTGCATCTTGGGGGGAACTCTCATATATCTGGGCAGATGAAAGCTCTTGTGTCGCTTAGGACACAGGACATAGATTTAAACTGTGTTTTGATTGTGTCTTACACAGGTATCAGACCATGCTGCTGCCACATGTTGGCCTCAAGCAAACATTTATATTGGTACAAGCAACTGTGTTTGTGTTCTGCAAAATAAAAACCCCCTTTCTCCCCTTCCTCCCTCTATTTCCAAGGTTTTCTCTCAAGTTTAATTTAGAGGATTTTCCCTCACTGTCCTCTGATCTCCACGATGCTCTGACCTGTGCTTCCAGCACCCATGGTACTGCTGATCCCTGCCCTGCCCTGCCCAATCACCCCTGGCTCAGTGGTGGGACTTTCAGAGGCTGCCTTCAGATTCCTTCAATTGCATATTTTCCAAAAATGCCTTGACAAAACTTCCAGATCCCTCACTAAGCATGGAGTAAAGCCCAGAGTCCTACCTCACCTTTCTTCAAGTCTCAGGTATTCATGAAACTATG
Organism: Pyrgilauda ruficollis; assembly: GCF_017590135.1. Lineage (NCBI taxonomy): Eukaryota > Metazoa > Chordata > Aves > Passeriformes > Passeridae > Pyrgilauda > Pyrgilauda ruficollis. The sequence continues at coordinate 5,882,889 of NW_024525267.1, forward strand.
CCAGGTAAGGATAAATAGTGCCAAGATTGGTAAGTTTGCCCCAGTTTCTGTGCCCTCCATCCTGCAGCATTTCTGATCTCTTGTCACTGCTTATTTTTATGGTATTAGCACCTTCTATACTTTTTTGCTGATTGGGGAATGAAACACATTCAACCAACCTGTTTTTTTCTCATCAGCTAAACATCAGTGAATAAGTGAATCTATGAGTGAGTTTGAAATCCTTCCCCAAATATTTTTATTTCCTACTGTATTGCTGGATTTTAAATCACTCAAATGATCATGAAGGATTGCTATAATGCCATGATTAAGAGAAAATTAGAAAATTTATTTTCCTTCACTTTGTTTACCTGTCACTTTAGCTCAGCAGAGCTTGTTAACACAATCAGGTTTCCATGCTACTTTTGTTACTTTAGAGGTGCTGGAATGCCATGCCCTGGGATAAGAGCAGGCAGCCCTTAGGCTCTTCAATCCTTTTAGCAATCATCTGATTTCATCCTCCTCTGTTCTGAGAGGCTCATGGCAGAAAGCCATGGACCATTTGCTAGGTCAGGTATGATAGAAAGCAAACCCTTCATTCTCTCCATATGAACTGGTAAAGGAGAAAAAAGAATGACATAATTTCCCAAAATACTGATGTTTAATTATGCTAGTAAGAACAGCTATGCCATCCCTTTGTGCCATGGAAGGAGAATGGTGTCTGTGAGGCAGCACTGTCCACACGTGCCAGCTCAGCTCTTGATCTAATTTGTGCTTGTCTGCACTCAGAGTCCCTTTCTTGGCTTAAAGATGCTCCCTGAATGAAGAGTAAGAGCTGAGTTCAACCCAGTTCTGCACCTACTCTCCAGCTAGGTCTTAAAAGTACAGATATTTTCTACTTGAAAAGCATTATGCATGTAATTCTTTTTGACTCCCTTCTGTCATTTACAAACAAGTGTCTAGCAGAAAATGATTGTCAAGGATCTATTCCCAGACTGAGACACAGACACAGCACTCTGCCTACAATTGTACCACCCATTCTGTTTGCCTTATGGTTGTCAATGCCTTTCACATAAGTTCATTTTCTCTCTTCCAACAGAAGGCATTAGCATATTCAAAGCATCTCCTTTCATTGTTTCATAGGGTGACCTTAGCAAAACCTCCAATCCTGAATAGGAAGCAGCACTGAAAAAGCATGTTGAACAACTAGGGATAATTGCAACAGATACTATAGATACTTCAATTCACTGTTTAGAGCTACTTAGTTGCCTTCAAATACTTGTTTTCTAACAGCACAATAGGTTTGATTCTCTTCTGCTGATGGTCTTACATTGATAAACCATAACTGAATGCAATTATCAATTTACTGAATGTGAATGAGAAGCAGAGGTTCTGTATATTTAAAACAGAGGAATTTTTTTCATTGGTAAAGCTAAAATGGGTCTCTTATGTGACATGATTTATAGCAGCAGGTCTGATAACCACCCAGGTTCAGTCTATTGCTCATAGAATGGATAGATTATTATCTTCTTTTATTAAATTCATGCATGGCTTGCTGTTGAAGCTGTATATTAAAAGGAAAGCAAATACAGTATAGCTGTATCCTGCTATCAATTCAATGAATAGACTTCCTACCATGCCCGATCAATGGGGAATTTGGTGTGAAATCAATGTCCAGCTCTGGCCCCTAGCAGTCAGTTCTCCTGAGAACAGTATATCCATGTTAATGTCACATTCAAATAAGAGCAAATACCTATTACCTTGGAAATCAGTGAACCCTTTACTGTTGATTTAAAGGTGGGGTGGTTGTGGGGAGTGAGGCCTTGACACTTTAAGTAGAGTTTAAAAGGCTTTTATTCTCTTTATTGTTAAAGGTATGACAACTTCAGGTTTGCAATTTGACAGAGAGCTGAAAACAGCTGCATCACAGATCTGTTCCTCTGTGAAGTCAGGCAAAAGAAATTGGCTTTCTACCCTGTTGGTAATTTTCCATTATCTGCTTTACTTACTGACTGTAAAAGGTTTTTCTTTTTTTAGATCCATACATCCAATAACACCTATGCTAATACCACTTTTTATTAGGAGCTGGAGGGGATTGGCAATGTCTGCACGTCAATATTTCCTTCCTTTTTTTTTCTGACCACATGCACCCAAAGTTTCAGGTCTGCATTTATTTTGATGAGTTGCATCAGTGATAGATACATTACATCACTCAGGGTCATTCATTTCCTGCCCTGAGCAGCAAGGCAGATGGGACTGCAGGGGGACAACTCTCCAGTCAGCTGGAATATCTTCTCCACATCTTCTTATTCAAGTGACACTTTAGGCAGAATTGTACAGATGTCATTCTTGGGATTGTAAGAGTACAGGTTGCAGGAATATTGGAAAAGCTGACACATCAGCAGGGAAAACTCAGCTTTCTAGGCTTTTGGCTGTAACATTAAAGACATTATTATTATTATATATTAACATTTCTTAAGCTTCTAATATTAGCTTAGTTATATATTTGTGGTCTTTCCATTATTCCTTACCTCTCTGTTGTTCACAGCATTGTTGTGTGGGTTTAGTTGATTATGGTCCTGTAGATTTTAAATGTTCTGCATTAGACTATATTTAAACAGCAGTAATCACAGGGCTCTGATCAGTGACTTGGAAATCTGAAAACTTCATGGAGGGAAAAAGGGGTAGAAACACAATGTTAAACTGTTGCTTGGAGAGTGTTTAAAATAGCTAGGAATCAGCTTTATTGGGAAAAGCTTGAAACCCTGGCGATTTTATTCAGCATTCCAGGTAACACAGGAGAAAGCAGTGAAGTTTTAATTACCCTAATTTAAAAATACAGAAAACATTCCACATATTGTGCTTTCTTTTTTTAGCACTGAAAGCTTAAAGAACATGCCCAGCAGATTCTCCACCTGTTTCTCTCCCTCTGTTTCTTGACATGTAAAGGCTTAGGAAAGTTGTGACTAAAGCTGGGCGCAGTGTTAAGTTGCTTTATGGCATCTCTGCTTACCTCTGGATGTAGAAGCAGTAAGGATAAAGAGTGGAGGGAATGGTCCAGGCAAAATAGGATAGAGAAGGAAGAAAAGCAGAAACACAGAGTAGAAAGCAGGATTAGAGTGAAGAACCTCTCCAAACAGTAGAAAGGACAACAGTGAAAAGGCAGAGGAAAATACAGTGCAGGTCTTCAATAAACAAAATTGTGACCTTGGGTCCACAGAGGGTGAAAAATGCAATGTCCAGTGCCTTTGACATCCCCATCCACACCACGTGCTGCAGTGCCCTGCTAATGAGATCCACTGTAGGGTGCAACAGGAGAGCCTTTCAAAGCCTCCCACATGCACCTTTGACCCTGCTGATCATTAGGTACTGCTGGCCTGATGGTGGGGCCGTGAAAAACAACGGGCAGCTGCTTCTCCCCTTCCTCAAGGTCCCTGACAAGAGAAGTCCCACGTGACTCACCACTCTTATTTGATGTCTGTGCTCAACAATTAAGGGACACTGAGAGCAAGGGACGTGGCAAAGTGATCTTTTGAGTCATCAAGTGTGGTCCTCTGCTGTTAAGGTGTTGCTTCTTTCTCAGGCGGAACAAGGAGCAGCTCAAAATTACTTGTTTTCCTCCTCCTGCTCCAAGGAGAAAGCTCTTCCACAACTGAAATCTTCTGAAAATTATCAAGTCCACCCTGAGGACATTTCTGGTTAGTCTCTGCTCATTAATTCTTGTGACAACATTTTCCTTTAGCTTAATTACCTCATCTTCCTCCTCTGACATTTACCTCACTAATACATTTACAGAGAACAAATTATCTTTCCTCTCAGGCTTTCTTTGGCTGGGCTGACCAGCACACACTTTTTTAGTTTCAACTCCTAATTTAGACTCTCCATTCTCTGGAGAGTTGTTTTGGTTTTTTTTGACCAAGATTGAAGAGAGCTGTATGTAGGTCTCACCAGTGCTTTACATGGTAGCACCGTGTCTTCTGGAAATATTGTCCTTTATATGGGCTTTAGATGTCCTACCCTTTTGTGGCTGATATAGTACATCTCAGTTCCAGCTGCAGCATTTTTAACTTCTATTTTGGGGTGGGTTTTTTTTGTTGTTTTTGTTGGGAATAACAAGTATATTTTGTTTTCCTTTGCATTTCCAGCTCTGACTCAGAATTGCTTTGGCAGTTACCACTTCCTCTCTAGAGGGATCAAATCAACACCACAGACTGTTCTTCTTGTGCCTTTTTAGTTGATTTTTAAGTACATCAGAAATAGATCTGAGCTGCAGTTTATCTCACCTGAGGCTGTTTCTCCAGCAGCAGAGGTTGAAGATTCTGCTAAGGTGAGCACTGGAGCCTGTAACATTCTTCGTTCTGCCCCCTGCTTCTCCTCTTCCAGATTTATTCTGTTAGGGAGATTAGGAGGTATGACCTTGCCTAGACGTTTTTGTATCCACTCAGGGACCTGCCTGTAGTCCATAAATTCTTCTAAACTCTCTCTGACCATGCTGACACCTCTGTGTCCACAGCCTCTTTGGTAGCAGGTTTGATAAGTTCCCTGCCACAGTGCAAAGTTCCCCTACTGTCCTTCATCGCTTTTGTACTGATTCCCTGTTGTTTTCCCTGAATGTCCCCTGGGCCTCATTCTGCAGTATCACTGAACAGAGTCTGCACTTGGCTCACCCACCCCTTCATTACTGAAATCCTTGATTATGCTCCACTCAGCCTTCCCCTGCACAAGTCCCAGCCTTTTCCTCCTCACCCTTCACCATTTGCCTGCTTATTTCCTTTTCCCTCATTTCATCACATCCTTCTGGAGACTGAGGTCTACACCATTGCATCACCTTGCACTTGGTATGAGGGTTCAACTTGGGTCTCTGTATCATTAAAATTATTTCCTTTGTCTTTTTCTCAATAACTTGCTTCATAATGCCCACAACTTGCTTGTTATTTTTGGCTGCTGCAGCACACTGAGGTGATGATTTTGAAGATTAATCCCAAACTTTTTCATGCTGTCTTTGCTTGCCTGTTCCAGGTAGACTTTGCATATTTCATTTCTGCAAATTTTTGAACTCACCTGTATAATTAGTTTAGGTCACTGTTTTCCCTTTTATCCTCCTCATCATTAAATGGAAAATAAGAACTTGGCAGCCTTATTTGGCTCAGCTGCCCATTGACTTAAAATGAATTATACCTCACAGTTAAACCATGTGCCATTGTTATTTCCAGAGGAGAAAGTACTGCACCTGCCCACCTGGTTGTCTGGTGTTTAGTGCATTTTGGTTCTCTTAGAATTTGGCACTAAACTGTTTGTTGGGCAAAGCTAAGAAGTGCTGAAGACAACCTCAAAACAAGAAAATGTTTATCAGGAGGACAAGTACAAATTTACATCAGAGTAAAAAAGCCAGAGCTCCAGCCTAACAGGAGCGTGCTATGAACAGAGTTCACCACAACAATCCCTAAATTTTGGAACACCCAGGGTAAGGTAGTTACCCTGAAGATGAGGAGTAAACCCAAGCAGAATACTTATGATGTTTCTATAAATTGTGAAGCCAATTCTGTATGACCTGGTCTGTACCATCCTCTTTGATGTGAATAGGTCAACTGAATTTAAATGCACACAGAGAAGGTCTTGCAGGACTCAGGACTCAGTTCAACTGTTGGTTATATAAAGCAGCTTTTATTTGCTCTAGGTTGGAATAACAAGCCTGTAACAGAGATCAAAATTAATTTCCTTGTATGTGTTCAAATTAGGCATTTCAGCAACAAGCTTTGCTAACTATGCAAAGTAGAGCAAATGGTGGTGGGAGCAGAGATCTTTTTCTTCCTTCTCTCCAGTGTTTCTTTAGAAAATGATTATACAAGCATTAGTCTTTGACCCTTGTGCTGAAGGGGCAACTTTTAATTACAATAAATTGGCCTGCATGAAGAAGGGTAAACCAGCCACTTAGTGTAACACGTTATCATCTTCCTGCTATTTTGCTATTAGGAGTCCAATTTTGCTAGCAATAAAGATCATCAATTGTTCTCATATTAATGAAAAACAAACATACAGCACAATAAAAAATATCTAATTATAATAATTTAACTTAAACCCACAGGTGCAGCAAAATCAAGCCTAAAATTCTGAAAATTATTTCCAGATTTCAGTCTTTCCTAGAGCCAGTTTAATGTCCTTGGATTTATGCCAAACATAGGCTCTTCTTCAGTAAGTCTTTGTTGTGTAGCACAAACAGATTAAATCTGCAAGCACAAGCCTCATTATTATAACACTAATCAATAGTGCCCTTCCCCTTCCTACCTTTTGAAACATAAATCTTATTTCCTTGTGTTGCAAAACGAACCACAAAAACTACACTGACATACTTATAATGTAATGTTGCAGGACAGGAGTATTATTTATTATTACTAGATTTGAGTTCATAGCATGTTAAATTTTTTGGAAAGAAAAAAAAAAAACCCAAAGCAGAAAAGATCTTTCAAGCTCTTCTTCAAAAGAACCTACCTGTTTTCTTGGTATATATGTCTCATTGAGAGATTTTCAAGTTAAATTGTCAGCTTGGTCCTTATGTGCATTTGAACCATTTCCTCCCATTGCTGTAGACAGGGGGAGGTCTATGGAGCTGCTCCTGATTCCCCTGCATCCTTACAGGGAAGCTTGTACCCCAGTACTCAGTTTTTGGTCCTCAGTCTTTTACTGCCCCTTTCCTGGCCTTCCTACTGTTTGCTTACATTTGGGTTGAAGTTCCTTTTTCCTGTTGGGCACCACTGACCAAACCTGTTGTTAGGAGCACTGGAAGAGGACACAGCTGGAAGGAGAGCTTGGTAGAGCTGTCTCAGCTGCAGCTGCATGAATCCCTGACCTGTAGGCTCTGGGTATGGGATCAGCTGGATCTGGACAGTGAGAACACAGATGGAGCAGTTCAGGGGATCAATAAACAATCCTGCAATGTAAACAATGCAGGAAGGAGATCTGAGGAATAGGAGGAGCTGGAGAGTGACTGGGAACAAGATCATCCAGAAGGTTGGACATACAAACTGATACTGGTGTGAGAGACACTGAAGGAATGGGAGGAAAAGGCAGAACTTAGACAAAAGCCTTTATTGAGATGCTCAAGAAGTCATTCCAGTGGGAACCAAGTTAATTCCTGGCTACTTTTCTAGGCAGGATGGACATGTACTGAAGAATGTTGTTGAATTTGGGATCATGCAATCTATGGCCAAATAAAGGAGATCAGCACCAAGAAAGAAGGATAGTGGAAATGACAGAAATGTGAAGCAAAAAGGAACCTCAAGACATCTTCCCCAACTTCCTTCCTGAGGCAGCACCAGACACATACAGATTGCCTCAGGTGGCTGCTGCCATCTCTTTAGCCTGGGTAGGTAGCTGAAGGGAAATTTTAATGATCCTCGTAAAAAGGAATGAATTCTTCAAGGTATAACACAGAAGGCAGAGGAAAGAAAAAATGTGTCCAAGGGGGAAGATTTAAAAACAGTGGAAAACCAGGCATCTATGTTGAATCGAAACTTGAAGAAATGTACATAAGGAGTTCATTCTCAGTTGCTCCAAGAAGCTGTTGAGGAGAAACTAAGGTTTAGGACAGCCATCACCTTTGTCCTTATAGGGAGATATTAGGAGAAGCAGAATGTAAAATATTTTCTACTTTTGCCGCAATGTGGCATTCTCTTATTTAGTTTTTGGTTTTTAATTTTCTTCCTGTTTTCATTTTCATTTTTAAGTTGGGTGTTCTTAGTTTTTTAATCATAACTTTTAAAGCAAAAGAAGTCTGAGTTCCAGCAGATCAGGGATCTTCTGCTCATATAGTTCCATGGATTTCTTACGAAATATCTCAAACTAAAGGCCTTGCTTACTAAAGTCAAGTGGAGTTATACAAATTTTCTTGAAGCTGTGCTAGTTTGCACCAAGGGGGGGTTGTGGTAAGCTTTACATCTGGGTACTGCAAGCCAACACTAAAAAGCAGTTTGTGAATAGCAGCTTGTGGCTTTTGTATTTTCCAACTGTGCTATTGTTTCAGTAGATAGAAACTTACCAAAAAATTCCCTTGTGCAATATTCTAAATTAGTATAAGGAATGTATTATTTTGCTGGAATCCTTTATTTCTGCCATTTCTCTGAGCAGACAATAAGCAGTTTCTTGAGAAGAAGTGATAAAGCATGGTTTCCTGCAGCTTTATGATGAATTCTCTGCTGTTTTTCAGATGATCACCTAGAGAAAAACCCTTTGTTGTAGGAAAATACCAAAAGCTGTTTTCACTTCAGTATTCTCTATAGTTTAGTAGGAATTTAACTATTATTTCTGTAATTTCTTCAGTGAATGCATGAAATGGATCTTTCTTTATCTGTCTACCTTTTCTCATCATACCTGTGGAAATGCATTCTTGAAGTCCTTACCCTTTAGGGCAAATTTGCTCAAATTTTGAGTCTGATAGGTTCAAAGTGAGGAGAAGACAAATTCTTACACACACACACACACAGATGATATAATTAAATAAGCCTCCATTGTTATAGAAATCAGATTAAGGTAATCCTGTAATTTATGACATTTCTTGTTTTAGAAGATTTTTCTACATCTCTTAAACTTCTAGAACTTTGTTACACACTGCGTTAGAGATGAAAACATCACTGCTTACCAGAGCACTCCTGTAAATTTACTCCTGTAATTTTTTCCTTGTAATGGAAGGAAGTTTTTTCTGTTTGTGATCAGTCCTGAATGGGCTAAAGAAAAGATAGTGATGCACAGTCTGCAGCCTGGTAGGTAGAGCAGCACTAAACACTAAACTAAACTGACTTGTAACCAAATGCAACCAAGCAAATGGTGAGGAGAGGTCCAGGAACAGAGCATGGGTATGTGTGTCTTCACAGCAACAAAATGGTAAATCAGAATGGTTTATAAAACAGGTCTGGGACAGGGTACAGCCATGGAGTGCCCAGTCTCTTCTGGGGAGTGTGCTGATATGGAGAAAAAGGATGGGAGAAGAAAATTGCTCCATGTGCGTTCATGTAGCCCAGTGAAGCTTGAACTTGAATGGATGCACAGTGCACACACAAATAGGGGATGCGCAGTGCACACACAAATAGGGGATACACAGTGCACACACAAATGACTGATGCACAGTGCACACACACATAATGCTCCCTTGAGACCATTTAGCATAAGGGCTCTGTGCACAGGCAGCGGAGCACACAGTCTGCACTGGGTTTCTAAATGTGCTCTGCTCTGTTGCATAAAGAGTAGGGGAAAGAAAAATCTTCAGCAGCCCCTGGCACTGCTCAGGGCTGTTTTTCTCTGTCCTGCCAGTGGCCTGTGGTTCCTAAGATTGCCCCAAGTACTTCTCATGGTGCTGTTTCTCCTTTCCCTGAAGCCCAAGGCCAAGCAAATACACAAAATCCCACAGATATTTAGAGGAGAAATTAATTTTAATGTGCCCTGAAATCATGTGGAGGATGTAACGCTACTCAGCAGAAAGAGAAACTTGTGGCAAGGTTTCTGATCACTTATTTTCTTGATGTGAGGATATATTACTGCCAGGCATTTGTGGATTTAAAATCAAACCATTCACGTTACTTTAATGTAATTTGATGTATGTTAATAATGTATACATGCTTAATTCAATGGGAACAGTACCATGTCTAAACTTAGAGAACATTAAATATGTGCATGCTATTAATTTCTGGTGCAAAGGAACAAAGAACTAGCTATTTTTCCCAATTTTTTGACCTATCTGTAGTATTTAATTTCTCTTGGTTCATTTTATAATGAGTTTGATAGGATTTTAGTTCTTTATTCCATTGCACTTTGATCTTATTATTTCCCCTGTTACAAGGTGCTCTGACATTTTTGGGTTTTTGTTATATATAAAACCAACAGTTTTGTAAAGCCACAGCTCTTCTGTTGGCAGAATGCCATGGTTATTTAGCCTGTAACTATAATCTAAATGAAAACCAAGGCTTCAAACAGCTTACAAGGTACCCTTTATTTCTTACCAGGTTTGTTTTCTGCTTCTAAATTCCTTAAACAATTGACAATTATGTTAACTGCTGCCGTGTTTGAACACTGTGTTTGGGACAGACAGGGTTAATTGAAGCCAAAATGCTGATTTAGAAGTTTTGATCAGACCATCGGCTGCTCTAAATCAGCTGAAATGGGTTTGGTTTACAGCTGCTGAATATCTGGTTTACTGGATACAGAAGTGGAAGGGATAAAAGAAAAGGTTGAAGAAAAACTCTTTTCTTTAAAGTTTACTCATCAGAGCAGTGATTCCCCTCCTGCACAAACCTCTTCCCTTTCTTTGCAAGGAGCATGGATAATCTTAATAAAACTTCACTTTCAGACAGTTCAAGTTTGGTGAGATAAAATGTATGCCCTAAGGAAGATGGTCCTGATCCACCAGGACGTTTTCTGTCATTTCTCAGTAATGGAGTCATGAAGGCCTGATTTTATTCTTATTGGTTATACCTGAAACTGAGTGGGAAATTAAATAAGTCTGGAACTTGTTGCAGGGAAATATTTAGCACTTTGGGACATTAGGCTCAAGTGGGTATAGATTTGTTTTATTAAACCCAGATTTTGGAATTGGCAAAGGACCATTGAAGAAAGTTCATTAGTTGGTATCTATGGATCTAAACACACCACTGGGTGTATTTGTGAGCCCACTCAAGAGAAACAGCTTGGCCGTGCTTGGACTTTATTGTGGATTGAGTTTAAATCAGGTTACACTGGTAAGCTGATTGATGGGCACCTGCATATTTCTTCTGACTCTCAGCCTCCTCTCTGTTGTGTGGGAAGCAGGTCAGAGGCATCAATGCAGGTTACTGTGTTTGTTACTAAAGGTGTCTTTGACACACAATCCTTCCTTGTCAGGGGTGTTTCTAGCAAATGTAAATTAAAAACCTGCCTCTTCAAGCAGAATGTGCTGTGCATAAAATGCATTTGCCAAATACTTTCAGCACTGCAATAATCCATTTCATGATTTAAAAGCCTTGTAAACATGTCAAAATGGTTGGTTGGTTCTACCATCTTTGTGCCATCTATTGCACTGAATAAATAAAGGAAAATGCAATTTATTCAGTGCTTTGGAAGCACAACATTTCTCTCACTGATGTGTGACAACTATTATCATATTTATTGTCAGCATTACACTCCTAAGCATGCAGGTGATGCATTGTGAGTATTTCATACTGATAAAGCCATCAATATCTTCCTGCTGGACCTTATTTGCTCCGTAGAATCTGCAGAGAGAGCTGGGGTGATGGGAGGTAACTGATGAGACATTAAAAAAAAAAACAAAATAAGGATAAAGGAGGAAATGCCATGTTATCTGATAGGATCTTAACTGAAAAACAAACAAACAAAAAACCAAAAGTTTTTGGGGGCTTTTGAGGTGGCCAAAGCTAAAGTTTGCAAGTCCTCTGTCTTCGCTGCCACTTGGGAGCTCAGCAGCCTCCAGAAGGACAAGATCAGGGCAGAGACAGCACCATGTAATTCCAAATAGGCTGCAAAAATATCGCACTGCATCTAATATAAACCATTTAACACCTAATCATTCTGACTTATTTACATTTTCAAAGGCACCACTGAAAGGAAATGAAATTAAAAAAGGCCTCCCTGACAGGGTATAGTCTAGGGGAGGAAGCAGCTCTGCAAAGTCCCAGGGGTTTTCTGAGTCATTGTTCTCTGAGACACAGAGGAAGAAGATCTGCTTTTGCAGTCTGTCAGCTTTATAGTAAATGTTTGTACAGGATCTTTGATCTCTTATTTATACATATTTCTCCAGGACAGGGAAGCAAGCAGAAAGAGAAATTCTATTTATATAAATCTTTCTATATCCCAGAGGTCAAGAAAACAGCATTTCAAACAAAGTGGGGGAATTTATCTTTGCCTCTTAGTTTGCAGGAAAGATGCATACTTTAGATCATGCCTCCAGATGAGGCTCAGGTATATCCATGCATGACTGAATGTGTTTAGTAGGTGGCACTGCCATAATTTCTCTGGATGGGCTCACGTGTACGTACACTGGGGATATGTTTTTGGGTTGTCTCCTGGTTGTCTCAGCTCTCTTTAAGCAAGTTCCACCTGCTTTTCTCACCTGGAAAGGAGATGAGGTAATGAACCAAATTTTATGGTAGGTAAATATAAAAATGTATACTGTGGGTTTTTTTTTAAGATAGCTGTAGATCTCAGAGAAGCTATTGGGAAGTATTGTTTGGTCTTTTAAATTATATTGGAAATGTCTGCATTGATGTGCATTAACTTTTTTCTTTTCAGAGTATCAGATCTTCCCTCAAATTTTAAGTTCAAATGCTGCTTATTAAAAAGCTAACAAATGCTGGATTAGTTTTTCTTACAAAGAATCTTTGTGTTTTCTTGCAAGCTGGATGTTTTAGTAAGATTCTTTCTTATTTGAAAAATATTTTTAATAAAAATAAGAAAGAAAAATGTTTGGATGCAATTTCTTTAAGGCTGCCTACCTTGTAGAGGAAATAGCTCATGGAGATGAGACAATATTCTATCCACACAGTTATGATCACATGATGATAATTGAAGTGTCATGTATACAAATATATAATAATTAGCAATTAATACAGTGAAAAATTGGCGGTTAAAACAAAATGGACTAGAATTGCTAAAGACCATAGAAAGACAACATCACATGAGCATACAATGCCTTTGTTTTTAGACAATAAAATAAACCATGGAGAGCATATTTCTATCATTTATGTGAAATCAAGTAGGTTAATCATTTATGATTTTTATGCTTCAAAGCTTATGTGTGCTACATGCTGTAGCAGATCTAAACCATTATTCTAAAGCCCAATGTACCATGCACGCTCCCTGCTGCTGCAGCATCAGCCTCATCAGATTGGGCTTTGTCTAAAAGATATTTTAAATATGTTATAGGATGAAAGGTGCTGCTTGATTATGCAAAACCAGCATAAGAATGCTAGTTAGCAAAGGTACATAGCTCTTGGCATTTATTTCCTCTGTGAGCTCAGATAATCAAACCTGGGAATACACACACAGAGACGTGATTCAAGCCAGGTATTCCAGAAAAAGTGTCACTGAGGTTCTGGGAAGATGAAACATGAAGCTGCACTAAACATTTCCAATGCAATTGCTCATCTGAAGCAACCATTAGCTATTACATGCACCCCTGTCTCTAGCTGAGTAACAAGACCAGGAAAAATTTCACAAAGGTAGAGGAGGAGAATGGTGTTAGTGCATCAAACATAAACAAAACATGTGGAATAAGTGGAAATATTAGAAAAACATACAGCCCTCTCCTGTGTTTAGCTGGTGAATTTAGAGGAATTTCCTTCAGTCAGCTGCCAGCCAGGAATTGCCTGTAGGTGGGCACTGGCCTGTGACTCAAACTGAGCCAAACGGTGTTCCCACGTGAAGTGGCTCATGAGCCACTGAATGGGACTCCCACATCTGCGTAGCTGCCATCTAAATGATTCCTGACCAATGTCTGCCTAACATTTAATGGAGGTTCCATCTTGGCATTTGGGAAAACAATTCCATCATCAGTCTTCCCCTCTGACAGGAAGACCTCCCATCGATTTGACTAAGGTTTGATCAAAACATGAGGTGGAGTTTCATTCTCCATCAGCTCCACACTCACTGTAGCTACCAGCAAAAGAAGAAGGACTTTTGCTTGGGTGGGGGGTGTAAGAGAGAGAGAAAAGGAGGCTGGAGTCAAGCACAAACCCTCTTGAAAGTCAAGTAAAAGCAGGCAGCCATTGTTTCCAGGAGCAACCTTGCCTCTGAAGCAACCTCCACACAGAACACAACTGCATACAGTGACACACAGATGCCATAAATAATAATGGATCTTAAAAACATAATTTTCTATCAGGAGTTTGCATGCTTGCAAAAGCTCATAAATAACTGGTGTTTATTCTCCATACGGCACTTTTGCAGTAGCTGATAATGGCTGAGTAAATGGTGGATGGGATGAATTCCTCCACTGATTTCAAATAAACCTTATGAGTTGGAGCAATAAAGAATGTTAAACAGTGTGCACAAAATAACATGGTGTTAGATCCCATATATGCTGCCTCAGTAAACACTAAAGCATTTTAATCTTGGTTCCAGCATAGTAAATAGCAAGATAATAACATAAGGAGGAATACTCTTCTTTAAAAGTCTTTCAAATGCTTGTGCATACTGCTGCCCTGTGCTTGAGACTGTTGGCAGATGCTTCAGTCATTTTATTTCTGTGTCACTACAATGAAATTGGCTTGAAGTTCAGATGAACATGTTAATTTGTGCTGAAATGTATTAGAGTAACTTAAATCCTGGGTGGGTGAACACAGTTGCAAGTGGAGCTCACACTACACTCAGTTTCAGTCATGACCAAATGATAAAGGGGCTCTGGCCATGTCAGTAGCAAGTAGAAATTTTTGTTGTCTCCATTATGCAACTTGTTTTTACAAGAAACTCTCCTGCCCCAAGTACTCTTGCACAAACAACCCATAGACAAAATCACTCCAAAGCAGCAAACAGACATAACCAATACCCCGGGGAAAAAAAAAACAAAAAACAAACAAGACCCCTAAAAGGCCCATGCCTGTTAGCCAGCTCATGGAACAGCTAACTCATATAACTCATATAATCACAGAATGGTTTGATTGGAATGCACTTCAACAATCATCTAGTTCCAGTCCCTGCTGCCATGGCCAGGGGCACCTTTCACCAAACCAGGTTGCTCACATCTTCATTCTACCTTTCCTCAAACACCTGCAGGGATAGGGCATCCACAGCTTCTCTGGGCAACCCATGGCAGTGCCTCACCACTGTCACAGTAATTATCTGAGAAATGGTGTTGGCAATTGAGCCAGTGTGTGCCCTTCTTCCTGGTACATCCTTTTACATAATTCACCTTCAGAAAATTGAAAGGCCTCATCTTCCCTGGTGGCTTCCCACATGCAACCCCAAAATTACAGCCCAGGAAATTTGTAGGAGTTGAAAAGCTGGATGAAGTTCCTCAACCTGATAAGAAAGCAGCTGGGAGCACTGTGCCTGCTGCAGTCAGGGAGCTGTTCCTCAGTCCCTCATGTACCAATGCACACTTAGCTCCGTGTCCTGTAGAGGGGAATGATAAAGGAGGAGGTTTTTGCCCCCTGGGCTCCACTGGAACCTCTGACTGAGCAGGAATTGGGTCCTGTACATAGAAAGTTGAATGGAAACCATTTGGACCATTATATACAAACCCCATGGATGGTGTTTGTATCTTAAAGTAAAGCTGCTGTGTGCTGTAGTTTTTAACAGAGGGAGAGAAGAGGGAGGTGAGCCGTTTAAGTCATTAAGTACTTAAACACTGGCTCCAGAGGTTGTAATACGTATAAATTGAAGTGGAGTAGTGGCACTATTAGCCTTGTAATATGATGTGAGTGAGGTTCAAAGAACTGAGAGTGTTTTCTGCATCTTTGCCATTCTCATTAGCACAAGTTCTTGAAGGCACTTGTGTTAATAAAGGAGAAATAGTGGTAGGTGCATAAGGCTAATGACCATAGAAGTGAATGAACCAAAACTCTTGTTGAGTCAAAAGTACGTGGTAAATACATTAATATCCAAGCAGAGTGAGATGCTTCAAAGCATTAAGGTAGTTTAGTAGGTGAGGTGCACTGGAAAGAGCATCTTGAAAATGTGGAGGATGTGCCCTCCCCTATAAAATCTGTGTGGTCTTCTACATCTCTGAGTTTATTGCAGGTTCTCAGATCAGCTGGGCTTTACAGCAGCATGGTTTGGCAGTGGATTTCAAAATAACAGAAGGACAACGTTGTGAGCTTTGTGCAGCACACTACCGAGCGAGTGCACTGACCTGCTGTGACACACATGGAAACCTGTTCTTCTCTTTGACTTCATCATGCTGAGGGGATGCAGTGTGCTCCTGGGCCTGAGCTGAGATGTGTGGTAGCCCCTCTCACTCACTGAAGTGGTGAAGGGTTGCCCTCTGTAGGGAAGGAAAATTATAATTCAGGTACTTTCTGTTTACATCAGGTTTCTTTTGCTGGTGTCTGGGTGGAGCCTGGCAGGGGCTGAGCTTGGAGTAGCCTGCTGTAGGAGTGTGCTTTCTAGGATCCACCTGGGAGGGAGAATGAGGGAACAGCTGGTGAAAAATTATTCCAGTGTCCTAGATTTCTCTTTATGGTCGTCCATAATAAATGAGGAATGTTTTTATTAATTTAAGGTGCAGGATAAATTTTTAGATTGAAGATGTTTGCAGAGGAAGTACAAGATCTTCAGGCAGAACAGCGTGACTTGACAAAAATCTGGACCTTGGATTTAAGTGTCAAGTATCATAGTGAAGATTAGGTTTCAACTTCTGCAATGCTACATCCTACTTTAAAGGAGGTTGTATCAAAAAGAAATGGTCTTTTCAACTCAACTATCTCTCCTTTTTTTTTTTTTCTGTGATATTTGGCTAGCAAAGGGTTTCAGTGATTCACTTTCATGATAGCTCTTTGAGCAAACCAGTCTGTGGGAGCAATGTCTTTTAATCCCCAACAGTAAGATGACCCTAAATGTTTTAACCACATTCATGTGTTGCCAGCAATTTTTATGCTATTGATACAGATGGTGTGGATAAGACTCTCTTTATCCTTCCTTTAGAGCTGAAACCTGTGCTGGTATCCACAGTGTTTGAATAGTCTGGTTTTAATAGAAACATGAAAACACCATATGGAGTCGGACAACCATTTCCTTTCCTTAGTGTGTTTGGTGAGTTTGAGTTTACTTTAACATGACATCTTATAAATCATATATCATGTAGTGACCATATAAGGTTACCTTTTATTGAAAGGATATTGGTGTTGAGAGCTTGCAGTGCTTGGGTATTTATTATCCTAATGAAAGATCTCTAGAACATATGATATATCTTGTGTTACTAAACATTATTAGTTTACCAATAGAAAAGTGTTTCTTTCTCTCGCCTCTCTGAGCCTTCAAGATAAAACACTGAAATAAAATTTGCCCTTGGATTAAAGTCTGATACAGTGTACATCCTGTTGGAGTCACAGACTATTTGACAGTGTGTTTTGAAATCACTCCCAGGTTCATGTTTTATGCAGGAAGGAAACATACCTGTGGAGATAGCCTCAGGCAGTGGTAATTAAAATATGACCGTGTGCCACATGACCTTAAGGCATATTACTGCTTCAACCCTTCACCTCACAGTTGTTAAAATACTGGGCTTGGCTTATTAACAAAGCACATCCCTGTGTAAGAAATGTGCTGGGCAAAACAGGTCTGTTGTCTTCCCCTGTGTGGGAAGGAAGCAGCTCAGTTAGTTTAGTGACAATGTAATATATGTACAATTTCTGCCATGGCAGCTGCAAAATGCCTGTGCAGGTGTTGCTGAATAATGAATCCATCATTTTCTGAGAGAAACCACAAATATAAAGGTAGTAGCAGAATGGAAACTCTAAGCACTGGTTCCCATGCACCTGGTCTCATAGACCCCACAATTTTTCTGAGCTCTCACAACAATCAAATCTAAAGATTGTGTCCCTGGCCTTTCCTGTGTGTGAGAGGCTGTTAAGCAGAGAGATCCACTGTTTCAGGAAGAAAATCCTGATTATCTACTGGGAGAACATGCTGCCTTGCAGGGAAAGGGGCTGCTTTCATGTGTGACCCTCTTATCACCATGAAGCCATTTAGACACAGATCTCTCAACCTGTGTCTCACCAGTGTGTGTAATGTAAAGTGACAGGACCTTTACAATGTGTTGGAATTGACTGTACCACTACAGCAACACTTGATTTCCTCCACCTTTGTTTTGAGAAAACAGGACTTACAAGCACTTCTCAGAGACACTAAACATCACAAAATGAGAAAAAAAAAGAATCAACACAAAGAAAGCAGGATTTTTTTGATATCACTTTAAAAAAATTTCTTTTCCAGATCATTGTTTTGTACAAATAATCCTGTGGTAATAACACCTAATGCTCAGGTGTTATTAAATAATATCTTTTAAAATGGGGAAGTAAAAGCTAGGAGAACTCCCCAGGTGTGTATCCCAACAGTATCAATCAGGCACCAAGCACAGACTTTTCAAAAGACCCAAAGACTTACAGAACCTGGTAACTTCCATTGGCAGGGATTTAGGCAGATCCTCCCCGATTCCCCATGCAGCTCAGTGGATTCTCATGAGGAATGGTCTTGGTGGACCCCTGGGTGGAGCAGGAGTTGGTGATGAGTGCCAGGGGTTTGTCCTTGCTGGGTCTGTGGGGTGTGCACGGTGTCACTGCTGGGTGTGGGGGCTCCTTGTGAGAGCTGTGCAGACAGAGCACATTTGCTTATGGATGGGGCTGCTCTGGAACAGTCCTGCTCTGATGCCACTGCTGTACACACACGCCACAGCACACTACACCCATAAAGAGTGTAAATAGACTTGACACTGCAGGAGGATAAGCAGAGACAAAAGTGACAGCAGAATAAATAAATCATCTACCACCACAGCCTCTCTAGACAAATCCTTAATGTTTGCAGACTCTGAGGCCAGCAAATAAAGTGCATTCAGAAGTACAAAACATGGTTAATGACCCTATTACAAATACTGACTGTGCTTTCCTTACATTCCTGTTTGTTTGCTTTGTCTTCTTTGTTTTCTTGTTATTTCATGGAAGCTCATCCTGTTTCATTTATTTTTGATTTCCTACAAATAGCTGTGCTCTGTTTTATGTATTCATGTTTAAAGTTATGTTTACTTCAAAGGCAGAGGGACTCCAGATATTCTTAGTTTGCTTCACATCTGGTTTGTTCTTGTCCCATGGAGAGAGGAGCTCCCAGGCATTAACTCAGACCACTGAATGTCCTGCTTAAAGCTCACACCTCTTTCTGACATTGCTTCCCTCATCAATTTTTCCCTTTTCTTTCTTTCCTTCACCTTGCAAGGACAGCAGCCTGTGTAGGGGCTCAGTTGTTAGACACAAAGGAGCTATAAGTCCAGTCACTTCTTCTGTGACATCCTTTAAACATCACTTCTTCACCTGTACCCTATCCAAGCATGGATGAAGCATGGATTTTCCCTATGATTTTTGAGCTTTTAAAATATCCCAATAGAGGTAAGTTCCAGTGACTGTAAACTTTGACAAGGAACACCCTCCTCTTAGCAGCTGATGTAATTACATACTTTTGCACCTGGGAAGATGCTAAGTAACTGTAAGTGCAGGGCCCAATTTAGCCTTGATGCAATTGTCATACTTTTTGCTTTAAAATCACTTTTGGAAATAAATTCAGACTTCATTTGGGCTGAAAACAAGTGAAGCCATTTCCTGCAGAAGCTGAATTGAATGACATGAGGCTTCTTTGATCAGTCTAATTTTTAAACACCCGTTAGAACCAGTGACCAGTGGAGTGCAATGGTCAAAGGTTGTGGTCTAGAGCCATGATTAAGTCTGGCCTGACATAAAGGTGTGTAAACTCTAACTCAGGATTTCACAGCTAAACAAATCTACAATGGCTGAGGATCAGGCCTTGTCTTTCTAGAATCACAGAATGGCTTGTGTTGGAAGGGGCCTTAAAAATCATCTCATTCTAGCACCCCTGCCATGGGCAGGGACACCTTCCACAAAACCAAGTTCCTGAGGGCTCCATCCAACCTGTCTTGAATTCTTCCAGAGTTGGAGCATCCACAACTTCTCTGGGCAGCCTGTTCCAGTGTTTAATCATCATCACAGGAAATAAATTCTACTTAATATCTAACCTAAACTAGCTGTCTTTTAGTTTAAAGCCATTATCTCTTGTCTCTGTACCTTTTTTTTTTGCCATAACTGTCACATCTGAAACATAGCAGATAATTCTAAAAAAATTTGAAGAGCAAAAATATCAATCCATGCACCTCTTTCTATCCATTAAATTTACTAAATCTGTCATTCCAGCAGTATGATTTCTTGTTTGCCCATGTAAGATAACAAGATCCCACAGCCCATGGGAAACAAAGTGTTAAATGTGCAAAATTTTTCCCTTTTACTCCTCATATTCTAATAGAGCAAAAGGGCAGTGAAGAGAAGATTGAAAAATAAGAGCCAATCCTTAAACCAGAGTTGTGATCAGCAGAGCATAAGCAGTGGTTTAAAGTAAATTTTATAGAATTACAGGCAAAAATTCCTTTCAGATATGCATCACAGATTAAACAGAAAACAAAAAAAATCACACAATGAGTGCAGAGTTATATTTTCCCAGGGAAAATATATTACCACATCTTAAAATGACAAAATATCATAAAGATTTCCACTTCATGGTATATTATTTTGTATTAGAAAACTTCTAAAGTGCTTTGGGCTCTGAGTTCAGAAGGGAAATATTTGGATTCATTATTTGATACCACTTTATACCCTGTGGTAGTAAAGCAGAGCTTGCATTGTCCCCTTGGGGCTGCTCTGAAGCAATGTGGCTCCTGTGAACCCCATGAACTGCTGGGGCACAGACTTTGACAAAGGCTGTTCATTCAGACCTTATTTTCTCTGAAGCTCAAACTCCTCGAGTGAATTGCTTAGTTTCACTCCAGACAGAAAGTAGTTGGTGGCTTTTATTTCTCTCCACCAGGTTTTGCTCATCAAAATGAGCAAGAGGACTCATTCCCCTAAAACACCATAGTGAACCTAAGTGAAAAAGAGTGAAACCCAGGCATTTATGTGAAAATGTATTATGGAATCTGCTCGGTGATGCAAAAAGAAAATTAAAACCCTTGTTGATAACTTGAATTGCTTTACTGGTATGACATTTTACAGCAATAATTATTCTTTTCCTTGAAACCACACTTTTGTAGGAAGATTTTAATTAGAAAGTTTTTCTTTCTCTCTGTTGTACTCACGATATAGAAAGGAAACCCCTCAGGGTCCCTTCCATCAACTTACAGATAAAGTACTTTCTGCTTTACATAAAATATGGATGTCTGACACTGAAAATGGGCACAGTTTGTGTTGCTCTCTGATTAGCTGATGAGGTAACACGTAACTTGTCTGCATCATCTCTGCCTTCAATTTTGTCATAGGGTATTTAAATGTTATTGCGAGAAGCAGTGAGCACAGGAATAGGACTAATATAACTTAAAGTGCCCTTCAAGACTAGTCTGGAGTTAGGATTTTCCTTTTTAAGACATATGAGGATGTAAAAACATTTTGGAGACATGTAGATCTCAGATTGACCTAACCTGTATTTCTGATGCAACCAATTGTTTTCTAGAAACATAAACTCCTTCTTCTAGAATGTGAATCAAAGAACCTGCCAGTGTGTTGTAGTTACTTAACTATTAGAAGAGGCTTCTGGTATGTTAGTCTTTGTGGCAATAAAATATCCCTAGGGTGTGAAAGTAAATTTGTGGCCTATTACTACATTTAAGTGTTTTCAGACCTAGCTCTGGGTTTAGGGGATTTTTTTCTCCCTTAGAGTTTAATTTATTAAACATGACTAGATTGTGGTATTCATAGAATTCATGCCATTATACAAAAGTGGATTGGAAGGAAATCTCCAGAGGTCATCTAGTCCATTCCTACTCTAGAACAGCATCAGGTTGTATGTGGATGTTCTCAGTGGTGGAGACTCCACAGCATCCCCAAGGAACCAATTCCAGCGTAACACTGGATGTTTTTAAATTAATGTCTAAAATTAAACTCTCTTCCTAAATTATAAACCATTTGTTTCTTGTCCTCCTCACTGTGATCAGAGGGAAAAGACTCTTAGAAAGATTACTTACAGAGACCATTGCTGTGTTTTATCTTTCTTTCTCTAGACTGTGCAGGCCCAGCTCTTTCTGCCAGATGCTCAGATTATTCGTTGTTTCTGTTACTCATATTTAGACCTCATCACCCTACATGTTCCTTAAAGCTAAGTGGCCAAAACCTAATTAGAAGAAATGACCTGAGGGTTTGTACACATTGAGTAAAAGGAAAAAAATATATTCCTCAGTTTTCATGTTTATCTTCTGACTAGCTGTAACACAGAGATTCTTACCTAGAAAGCTGTAGTACCAAATCAATTATTCCTAACTTCTACTGCTGGGTCATTGTACAATATAACCATGGCTTTACTTGATTTGCATCCTGTTTTTCCAGTTCTGGAGCACTAGTGCTTTCCTGGAGCAGACAATGTGCAATTTGATAGCACCACAATCCCTTCTGGTTCATTCGCAATGAATGGTATCAGGCCGAGAGAGACCTCTGTGGAACCCACTTGATGCAGCCCTTGACAGTGAACCATGAATAATTATTCTCTTCAAAATGGTTTTCTAATCTGTTTTGCACTCACTTTCTAGTAGGTTTCCCCTAGTCTACATTTTTTTCTCTTATTTATCAGAATGTTAGATGAGACAGTGTCAGAAAACTTACTGTGCTCAAGATATATCACATCTACTGCTTCTTCCATGGCTGCAAGGTCTATTATCCTGTGGGGGAAGGAAATTGCATTGGTATGACACAATTTGCTCTTGACAAATCCATGCTGGCTGTTACTCATCTCCTCCTTATCTTCTAGATCCTTATAAATAGTTTCTTTGATTATTTGTTCCAGCATTTAAAGTAATACAATTAAAAGAGTTGTCAGTTAAGCCCCATTTTCCTGCACATTCATTACTGAAACTGCAGTGAAATGTGAATTTTGTCAGTTTGCCCTTAACCTAATAATACTAAAAATAAAGCTGCAGGTCTATTTGGAAAGACTGTGCTCTGGTATGAAATCCATGGTCTGATTCCAACCTCTTTTACTGAACACATTTCTCTTTTATCTTTCTCTTTTTTATTTTTAATAGGGAAATTAAATCAGGGAAATAGAAACCCCAGAAGCTTCATTTTCTCTTTCAGCAGCCAGGTTTTGCCCTGTGGGGAAGAGTGTGCAAGGCTCCTTTCACCTGGCAGGTGGGACTGAAGGGAGATGCTCTGTTGTCCCCTCCTGGCAGAGGTGGCACCACCCTGCACTCCTGCTAGGAAAACACTCTCCAGCAGGGAGATAAAACAGCTGTTTCTTGTGGGGGACCTGGCAGCATGGTTTCAGGAATATTGCTACTGGGAACTGAAAGGGGAGGGAAAACTAAGGCCCTAAATCAGAAAAAGCCCTTAAATAACTTCATTTTCTTTGCAACGCAGCTAGGAATGGAACAGACGAGATTTCATCTGGCAGAGTTATTCCTTTTAACCCTGCTTTTCCTCGGTTATCTAACAAGATACATACAAGCTGTAAGGCTTATAAGAACTCTTTGTGTTCAATAATCATCTCCAGTTAATATTTACTGCATGGTGTGGCAGGCAGAACGGAGTGACCTTCCCACTGCCCCCTGTGCCCTCAGCCCCCCCTCAGAAGGAGGCAGGCGTGGAGTGTCCCCTGATGAAGAACTTTTCTCCAGTCCCCAGCCAACTTCAAAAGCTGCCTGCTGTGATCTGAGAGGTTGTTACCAAATACACAGTGCAGCCCTTGGCAATAAATCTCTACTAACAGGTCTTAATCAAGTACAGAAATGTTCTACCTTTTTTCCACATTGGAAAAAAAAACCCCAAGTGAAAAAACCCCACTAAACAATGAAGAAACAAAGCCAAAAAATATAGGCAACATAGAAATTCTATAATGTACAACTTCATTGGATTTTGGGGACTTTTATTGGGTGCTACTCTATATACAAACTATTAAATTTATTACTGGGATGCCTCCCAGCATTTCAAGTTGATATGCATCAAGCCAATTACATGCAATCTTTTGGTATAGGGCATATTAGGTTTTTTGAACACAAACACTTGCAGAAGAGTAAATGTAAATAAGAAGGTAATCCATGTGGTCTACTCCACAGCCTGGCAAAGTAAATGAAAATTTCTCTTCACTGCCACTCCCATACAGTCCCCAAACCACCCCCGCTCCCAAATTAGATTCTAGATTGTGCAAGGTTTAAGGTGTGTGCCTGGACAAAGGTAGAGTAAGGAGCAACCCTGCACTGCCATGTGTCTGAAGCTTTCTATTATTTAGCAGAGACCATTAACCATTCCTTTGTTAGACCATGCTGACTGTGAAAGGAAGTTCAAGCAAATTCACTGCTGTATCCAGTGTTTTTTACACAAGGGAGCTACAGCTGTTTGTGCAGATGCCACTGTACAAGCTCTGAATTGATAAGGTTAAAGCTATAGCCAGTTGTAAAAATAAGAAGAAACTATATCCAGTGTTTCTCTTATGTTTTAATTTGTCTGACTAATATAAAAAATTCCTATGCTGTTCTTGCTACTCCTTGTAAATTTTATCTTCCTATTCCTCTGCTTCCCATGATTTTCCTCCAAGGCTTTGCAGATGACATGAAGCCGAGCTATTTCTCTGTTCAGATATCTGAGGTATCCTATGAACAGACTGTGAGCAAACAAGAATATTGGAGATGTATCATCTCCAATTTTTTGCAAAAATTACCTTCCGGTACAGGACACCATATGTGGGTTTTTTTGGTTTATGTTGAGGCACAGGTTTGTATGTTCTAAAGGAAGATAATGAGTTTCCTGGTTTTCTCTGGAAAAATAAGACCATTTTTGGGGCATAAATGGATCATGATGAGAGTTTTGAATGAATGTCAGAATGGAAAACAATAAACAGATACAGTACATGGTTGTTTTGGCATGTTTCTTGTTCTGCTGGGTTTCTCCATCCGTGCTTAAGTGGGACACAGCAGCACTTCTCTGACTCATGTCTTGTTGCTATGCTGGAAATCCAGGGAATGGGATAGTGTCCATATTGGTTTTTGAGAAACATTGATTTCGCTAGCTTGCTGTTTAGAAAGGGCTTTACAGACAGCCCCTTGCAGCTGCTAAGGGATTTCCCATGGCATAAACAGGTTTTTCTGGCTTAAGTCTTGCTCCATGAGCTACAAAGAATCAGTTCTTGAAGAAAAACATTCTTTGAAAGCAAGCTGCTGTAAGCAAATTTCCGTTTGAAACTATTTGTTGTGTGATGTTTTAAATAGCTGTGGCCTGCACATCCCTTGTGAGGAGATAACTGGATCACCAGCTAAACACGAGCTAACTGTACCTGACAGGGGACTTGCATCTCTCTTTCCCCCTGTACTCTGATGTCTGAAATACAGGTCCAGATGCACGGGTACACCACAGCTCATGAGCAATCAGAAAGGTGAGGCAGATCCTTTTGTGGGATCACCAGCACTGTTGTGTCCAGGTCCCATCTGGGCCTCTTCAGGGAGCAAAAAACCTACTGACTGCCAAAAGCTGTGAGGCTGCAGTAGGAAAAGACCATCCTTAACTTGCCTGGCCTTTTACTTGCTTCCTTAGTCATTGGCCTCTCAGGCACAGGAAAGGAACTCTCTCCTTGAGCCCTCCTCTCACTCAGGGGAGTGGAGTTCTCATTGGAACATGATTCACCCAATTTATGTGCTCACCCTTCCCTTCCTCCAAGTATTTCCGTGAGGAATTCATGACCTTGCCTGTGTGCTTGCAGGAAGACAGTGTTCCTTGGGCTAAAATGCATAGCAAAATAAAATAATTTTAAAATTGGAGTTAGTCATAGTAGGGATTTTTTGCCAAGATCATCACATTCTGTTTCACATGCAAATCTCTCCTCTCATTTGATGAAAAGTACCGACTTCTTTAACCTTCTTTTCAAGTAGGTATTTTCTCTCATTTCCTGTATATATGCCATACCTGACCAGAGTTCCTTGTTATTACTAATGAAACATAATCATGATCATAGTAATAGCCATCTTCTTCATTTACACAGCACCACTGGCCAAGCCTCCCAAAGAGCCAGGGAAGGAATTAGGTTCTCTCATTAGGAGTTTAACAAACTGAAGGCATGACAGGATACTATAATAACTATAATATCACCGGTCTGGAAGGGGAATAGGTAAGCAGTGTATGGTGATTAGTTTAGGAGAGCTCATCAAGAGGCATTTTTCAGGTCCTCTCCAGGAAAAGAAAGAGGCCGTGGGGAAGCATTGTCTTATATCCTTGTGGGTGGGCCTTCAACACTGAGAGGAGCTAAATGGCCTGCACCCCTGAATTTCAGTAGAAACTAGATACAGAACTGCTCTTTGAACTCCTTCCAGGCTGTCTGTTTGGGTGATTAAACAACACAGCCACTGCTCTGGCAGGTAAATTCAAGAGCATGTGAAACAGTTCTATTTATTTACATGGATTTGTAATTGTGCCCAGATAGGCTCAGTGTCCAGAAATGACAGTGCAGAGGCTTTGTTCAGGGAATATGAATCCTTTTCTCTGCTTTCATTCCCTCCTCTGCTCAGGCTGACCTCTGTGTTCCTACATGACATCTTGTGTACTCTTTGGTTGTTCAGTGATTACATTGCAGCCTTTACACAGACAGCCCAACCTTTGTTACCGTCATTAAAAAGAAATTCCCATGCTGTTTTCTGCAGTGCTTTAAGGCTATTTGCAAATTAAAGCCAGTGGAGAATGCAACAGGCTGCTTGCTCAGCAGCCTTAGTGGCAGGAAGCAAAGTGGAGGCCTCCTCTGCCACGTCTGTGCCTCCCCTGTAAAAACAGATTTGCCTGGGGTGTGAGGCTGGGAGCCAGTCCACTTCCAGGTTTCCATGGGGTCTGTGTCTCCTCCTTCTCTGCTCTGGCAGCCCTGGTGGTGCTGCTTCATCCCCTCTGGGCACATGTAGCCGTGGGACAGGAGCTGTGGAGACAATTACGAATGACACAGAAAATGAATAATGGGAATATGCTGCGCCAGGGCTGGGGCCAGCTTCCCTTCTGTTCTTCAAAAGGGACCTTGCCCAGAGAAATAACTGCAGAACTCGTCTTTCTTGCTCAAAGTCACCCCTTACCTCTCTGCTCTTCCTGCGCCTTCCTGAACCCATTCCTTTCCTAGAAAAGCTCCCAGTTTTGCTCCCTGCCAGCATATTGCTTGTCTGCACATTTTTCTCTAACTAGAGCCAAACTTATTATTCAATCAAAACTCAGCAGGGGTTCTGTTGAATTATTTTAAACTCACTGGGGCAAAAGCTGTGCCTTCCTATTCAACATTGAGATACCATGCATATTGATTGTGGCTGAGACAGAATAAATGAATACATTCATATTGATTGCATTTGTTCTTACTCACTATTAGATTCACTGCAGGGCCCTGGTAGATTTATGGTTTCCTTTTATGACTATTAGCAATAAATCCTTTTTTTTCCTCTCCTTCTCTTCTTTCTTTAAGTAAGCTCATGTTCTGTAGAATGAATTTGAATTTGTTTGTAGAATGAATTTGAAAAGAGTGGATTGTACAATGACTTGTAGGAAAGTTTCTTGAGCTGCCTTTAATTTCCCACTCATTTTGAAAAATCTCTTCTTGTCACATGTGAAATCCAAACATTCTTCCCACGTGTAGTTCAGATGCTCTGGGCCCCCCAGACAAAAGTTTTGTGCACCAGTGTGCTTTCTCTAATGAGCATGCAATTTCTTCCCTAATATAATTATGGCAGATATTACGACTGGGGTCCAGACATGCGGAGTGATGCTACTCTTCCAACCTGGGAAACCACAGAAAATTTGCATAATTCCAGGTACATATTGGAAAATTCAGAATTTCAAGCAATATGAGCTTGCTTATTATTTTATTTTCCAGGGCTCTATTCCATATCACATCTTTACTGCAGGGAATGGCGTTGTGAAGCTTAAGCATACTGTGCAGACTTAATTTCCAGCCCTTTGGAGAGTGAGATTTTGGTCCATGAGCAGTAATTGAACAATCCAAGTGTATTGTACCTCTACTGCAATATTATATTGATGGCATAGAGCTCTGAGCCTTAAGCAAGTCTGACTTTTCTGTCTGTCAGCCACACACAGCACATTTGAACAGAACTGGCAAAATGGGGGGAGGAAGAAAAGGGTGAGAAGGGTGACCTCCCAAAGCAGAAAGGAGGCAGATGGACCAACACCAAAAAAAGAATGAAAGAGCTGCAGTTTGTGGGACTGAGCAATGGCTCTGGAGAAAGAAACAGAAATATTACAGAGTGTAAATATTGATGGGTATACACAAATGAAAAAAAAAAAAAAAAAAAAACCATGAACAGGAATGGACAAGATGAAGAGAAAGTTCATACGCAGTATCATGTAAAAGATACCCTGCTGCTGACATCTGCTAGGCTCAGGAGGAGTCTCCCACAGAAAGATGGTAAAAATCCCCTCACTCAACACATTTAAAAATAGACTAAACAAACCCCAGTGATCCAGACTCTCACCCCTTTACTCACATGGGCTGTAACTCACTCCAGCAGTCATTCTTCCAGAGCCTGGGAACACTTGCAGAGTTAGAGGGTCTGAGCTGGATGCAAGGCAGAAATCCAGCCCTGGGCATCACAGCAGAGATGGATTCGACGAGTTACCAGCTCTTTTCATGACCAGAGCACTGCCTGGGCACATTGGCTGGCTGCAGCCAATCCCTTCCTGCACAGGCACGAACTCTAGACAAAAAGTTAAAGCAAGGCTTGTATTAAAAGGCTAGATCAGGACTTGGAGGCTGCATACAGCAAAATACAGGCATGCTCTGTCTCACTTCATTCAACCTGCGCTGAGCTCTGACAAATGCATGAGCTAACTTTCCTCCCTACACAGCTCTGAGTGATGACAGTATCTTTATGATCTTCAAGAGGAAGTTACCATTTGCTGATAAACATCTCCTCTCTGAATGTACTTAGTAAAAAGACACATTCTTTTGTATACATTTAATTACAGGAGAACAGATTTTGTCCAAATAATTAGGTAATTTAAACTGTGCAGTCTTTCTCAGAGAACTATATTTAACCTTCATTTGAATTTAATTTACACATCACAGTGCCCCTAAAGCAGTTCTGTAAGCCAAAACACTGATCAAATATTTTTTAAATGTCAAATGTTACTTAGTTGTGGATAGCGCTGAATTTGTTTTTAGAGATAACTGCTTTTGATCTGCTGCTATTTTCCGTCTTTCCCATTGTCATGTTCCTCTTCATCAGAGGTTTAATCCATACAACACTGGAGTTTGTAGACAACTGTAGAATTCAAAGAAGATATGTGGGGGAGCTCTTCAAAAGTTTCATAGTATTAAACAAGATACATGTTAGTGTCTTGTCATTACAGCAATTGGAAGGAAAAACAAAAGATATTTTTGAATTCAAGTATTATTAAAGGATTATAAAATATGAAGGAGTGCTGTAAGGGATGAGCTTACATCACTGATATAAAATTTCATAGTTTTATTGGCTTTAATGCCATGTGCCCATTCTCATTTACACAGCTCAGGATCTGGCTCTATATATCTAAATATCTATATCTATCTACATATTTATGCAGGGACATAGATAATTTTTCTCCTGATTTTCTCTTTCCTATTGTCTTGGACATGTAAATTTTACATGTTACGTTCACAAGCAGTGGAGTAAAAGTAAACAGCAAGAGATGGAGTTTCCCAGTTTGAATGAATTATAGCACTAACTAGGGTAGGTCTGACGTACATTAAACTAGTTCCCCAGAACAAGCTTTCCATGAAGTGGCTTGTATTTCAAGGTTGCCTCTAAGGTTGATTCTTAGATTTAAAAAAAAAAAAAAAAAAAAAAAAAAAGGAATGTTTCTAAATGATCACCAGAGTGTTATCAGCCTCTTTGGAACAGGCAAAATGAGAGAGCTCCAGAGCTCAGCCACAAAAACAATAGAGCTGTAAGAATTTTCCTGTAGCAGCATCTCCCACTGGGTGACAGCAGTTGAAATTACTTACGATGATTATGATTAATTTCATTAGTGCTTGATTCACTTTAATACTTTTCTCCTTCTATCTCTGAATGCAGATAATTTTTCCCTCCAAGTAAATCCAGGGTGACAGTTTAATAGGCTCAGACATGCTCAGATCCAAAATGAGACTGTAATATTAATATACTATTGACCAGTTATGGATTAAGCAAACTGAGGGCACACTTAAGTAAATGATTTCAGAGGGACAAGTTAACGTGCTAAGTGGTTCACAGGCAATGATTAAAAATATTTTTCATTTACTTGGAAATTAATAGATTTCTTTAATTAATCTAATAAAGTCAGCCTATGGTATATTACAAATTTGTTGTATGCTTGAAAGGAAGATGACAACTTGGTGAATCTGGAAATCCCAGGGTTTCTTACAAAGGAAAGGAATCAGTCATAGATAAAGCCAGTTTCACAGATGGCCAGAACTTCCAACAGGCCATCATCTTCCACAAGTATTGTTGCATTTATTCATTGTGTGAAGAACATTATGAATGTAGAAATTAAAAAGTAAACATCATCAAAATCCTATCTATAAATTTACTATTCATCTAAGGGTCTTTGGGGATTATTAGCATCTAGCCACAACTGTATCAAGTCAAATGAGCTTTTTTTCCTCCATCAGACTTGCATCTTTCAAATCCAGTTGAAAAAACAATTTAAAAAATTGACTGCAACAAAATTTTTGCAAGAAAAGCAGCCAATATGCCAAGAAGTGTTAAAGTGTCACAGAAGGAAAAGAGGCAACGGGATGATGAAATCAGCTAAAAACTTTGCATGAGTTTGATTTGCCCAGAAGATGCTCAGATAATATGGTTATCTGAGATGTATTAATAGCCCATCACCGCCAACTTTATGCTGGAGATATTAATTTAAAAGATAGTGCCTCATTAATAGTCTTATGGTGGTTTGTATTGCAAAAGCACTGAGAGACTCCATCTGTTGAATATTTTACATGTGTTAACATGGGATCATCCTGGCCCCAGAGCCATGCAAACTCAGAAAATGGCTCTATTTGTGCCCTGGTGGTGATTAGGGAGTCACACAGAACTCACTGCTTGCTCAGAGACCACTGCTCTGAATTTGCAGTAGGTGATGGCATGACCAAAGTTCAGCATCTCACCCTGAACTCTCTGTTGTGTGTTCACCTCACCGAGCCCAGCTGCAATTCCTCTGGTGGAAAGCTGCACAATTTCCAGAGCAAAGGTAGGGCTGGCCAACCTGACCTCATCAAATCCCATGCTGGTGATTACCTTCTCTTTAGCAAATCAAAACAGAAGGATTTGTTATCTTTTGACCCCTTTTCTCCCCATCCTATCATGCAATCATTCCCACTTTAATGATGTTTTCTCATTTGAGAAGGGCTACCATTGTAAAATTCTGAAAATCAGAAGCTCTTTGGTTTAACCACTTCAAGGCCCAACAAAAGGACAAAACAGGGGCCAAAGATTTCACCTTCTTCATCTCTCCACTTTTATGTTATCCTAATTACTCCAAGATGGGAACATTTCTCTCTGGTTTTCCCAGCAGTTTTCACACACATATACCCAGGAGGGAGATGCTTCTTTTGCCTGTCCCAGCTGTTCCTCAGCGAACCACATGAGTTAGGGAAAATGGGTATCTTTCCCCAGCTCTCTGTGGGAGAGTCACTACCAATAATGTAAGACCAGCACATTTCCACTTCCCTGGCAGAAGCTGCCACATCCTCAGTGACCTGGCACAATGAGGAGTGTCTGGCAGAAGGATGCACTGGTGTGTACAATACAGATTTGTTGCGGGAGGGAAAGAAGAGACACGGATGTTTGCCTCAGGTCTCCATGGCAGAAGCTCTTGCAGAACTAAGCTCTAGCTATTCTTTACACTCATCCCTCTTGCCCCAGGAACATTTGCTTTGGAAAGCTTTCAAAGTTTTCCTTCCAAGCTAGTTTGGAGGGAAAAAAAAAAAATATTGCTACCAGAGTTGAGAAAAACATTTTGGACTCATTCCATTCACCATGTACGTGGATTTGTCTGTGTGTATTTGTGTGGTAGGTGGGGAGGGAGGAGAGGGAAGTACTTTCAACTTGCCGATGGGTTTTCCAGTGGGTGGAAAAGGCATTTGAAATCCATGGAGCCAGGTTGGGTTACAGCTGCTGAGGATCTGGGGCAGGCAGCTGCAGTGCTGTGCAGGGCTGTGGTTTGGAGAAACCTGAACAGAGCTGTACAGAAGGAAAAGCTGAAAGAGATGTTTGGTAGCCGGACGTGTTTCTTTCATGTGTGAAGGACAGCTGTGCAGCTGCGAGGAGCAGGGCCTGGATGCTTGCAAATTCATTGGATATGTGCATTTTCCCTCTCTTTTGTGGGTCAGATCAGAGTGATTGCCTTCTCTGAATGTTTGCGGTGAGTTTTATCTGAGGCGTGTCTGCTCCTTTGCATTTGCAGCTGAGGGTGGCAAATAAAATGGCTAAATATTGCTGTAGGCAGTTCTGTCACCAAGTCTGGACTGAGGCAGCCTGTGAGAAGCCTTGAAAGCCACTCTTCTGAAGCAGACCACAGGTAGACAAGGTTTGCTGCAGGCAGACTTTGCAAGTGTGCCTTCCCTTTTGGAAAAAGAGAGAGTCACAGTATGTTATTTCCTTTCTGTCTGAAATAAAATGAAATTGGATTTGCATTCCTGTGTGTGTACAAACAGGGCTACAGTGAAAAGCGATTATCATTAAAGTTAGATTTATGGTAGTGATTCTTCAAGTCTTTTACTTCAAATTGTTGCCTCAATGAGAGCTGTAGGACTTTAGCAAAAAAAAAAAAAAAAAAAAAAAAAAGTGAAAACGGTGTTGAATACCATTTCTCATTCCTTGTCATCCCGTTTGCCTCTCCTGAAAGCCATGTTGGTATAAAAAGGAGAGAGAAAAGGTGAGACTGCAGGTTTGGTTCACAGCTCTGCTACTGAGGTACATGTGGATTTCAACAAATCTTTATATCTAAGAGAATCTTTCCATAGAATTGGTATCTCTCTAACACAGGGCTCTCCCTTTTCAGTATGACATTTATCTAGCATAATTTCTGCATAACTATTCTTAGATACATCATGTCTCTTAGAATAATTATGCCTCATTAAAGATATCACGAAGCTTACTATTGTCTTATAAAAGAAGAATGCAGATAATGAAAGCTGCAAATTTAGTGTAATTTACTCCAGGTGATGATTTGGCCTTAACCATAAACCCTATATCCTTTGTTCAAATTTGGTCAAAATAAAAGATATGGCTTGTTCAGCCCCATCTGGCATGGGAAGTCTCTCAGTTCCTCATCAGCCCAGGAATCCAGGCTTTAGTAATGCCTGGGATTTGATTATGCTCACATGACTCGTTTCTGAGAGGAGCTGGTAAACTTTGTTTTGCTTCAGTTATTGGTTTCTAAGGCTATGAAAGGTCAGGACAAACCATCCATAAATGCAGCAGCGATTAAAACCTCACTTAGCTTATTGCACAGTATGTAATTGTTCATCCAGTGTCACATAATAAAATCTGATGGAGATAACTGCCTGGTGATCCTTTCATTTAAAGAAACAGTCATGCACTACACCTACTGCTACTTACATGCACATCAGCGCTGTTTCTGTTAACATAATAGCCGTGCATTAAGTAGGGGATATATTAACCTGAATTGTGTCATGGTCTGTCACTCTGCTGCTGCTAACTTTGTCTTATAGTTCTCATCAGGACAAAAAAGAAGAGCAAATAGTCTCTCTGATGATGGTATCCTTAAGAGATGGCTGATGACACTGCTTTTGTGGCTTACAGGTTCTCCTATTTGTGAGAAGAGCTGAGAAATGTCATCCAAGCATTTAGAGCTCCCATTTTCCTAACAGCTCAGCTTTCGATTACTGCCAAAAAATAGGAGCCAATTTCCCAAAGAGCTCCATACAGAGAGTGCTCCTGACGTAGCATTGGCTCGAAGATGTGGCTATGGTAATTGTGTTAGGAGCTATGCTGAATGCATTTAGAAAAGCTGGGTGTGCCCAGAGCACTGCTAAAAGTCTGCCACTGTGATGCCCCAGTGCTATCCCTTCTAAAGCAGGTGTCACTACTGTACAATTCATTGCCTCTCCATGCCCTGTGTGCTTCCAGTAAAACCTGGCACTGTACCTGCTCTCCACACACCCTCTGGAAGTGCCTGCCCTCTCCCAGGTGAACTGGACTAAGCCTTGAATTGCTATACAGATTATCACAGCCATAATCTCTCTCTTCTCTTTGTGTCTTTTGTAAGACAGTCTGCAAATGCAGAAGCTAAGCACTGCAGAAAGAAATCTACCTCTTTTGTTCCCTGGACTCCTGACTTTTTCTGCCACTGTGCCAAAGCTAGTTACCAGCATGGCAGCTGATAAATACAGGACAGGCTGCTTTTCTCTCCTCACTGTATGTAGCCTGAACCTGTTAATGTATCCCTTGCTACTGAAAGCCTTTCTTTAGAGAAATGCTCTTAAATAGTCAGAACTAACTCAGCTGCTACTGCGTGCCCACCTTTTAAAAGTTCATTCCCACTGCTTGCTTTGCAGTCACCACTTGTGCTGCCAAAAACTGCAGGGCAGGGTACCCCAGGGAAAGGAAGCCAAAAGGGAAGCTGCCAGCACTGCCAAAGCAGCTCTCAGCCAGCAGAAAAGCTGCTGTCCTTGCTGGGGTTTGCAGCTGTGTCAAACCCTGTCTTATGATATTAGTAAGTGGCTGATGACTTGTAGGGCAAGGGAATTTTGTGTCTAAAGTGTGGCTTGGTTTGCTTTAAGCACTGTCCTCCTCAGAGTGTGCCACCTTTCATTCAGTATTCCCATGGAGACGTCTGCCTAAAGCCTCCTTTCCTCCCTCCCCACAGTTGTGTACCAAGCCTGATATTCTGTGTAATCTGGAAGAAGAACTTTTGTCATCCTCAATCAAACCCAATGAACCAGCAGATCTCTAACTGAACAGGTCAGAACCCAAGATACCCTCAAAAAAGGTGTAAATGTTCTGCAAAGTCTATTGTAGGTTATTTCTGCTGTACTCCAGAGTAAATATAAGAATTGGCACCTTGGCCAAGGGGATGGTGTCTACCTCCTACCTGTGTTTGGTAGGAGTTACAAAAACACAGCCTTCTCAGTTCCAAAATCCCCTACCCTGCAGGCCTTAGATCAACTAAGCATTCTCAAAACACACCTACCACTCTGCTACAGAGAGCTGATGATTCAAAACCAACTTTTCATAATACGCTGATGCTAGGAAACTTTGCAGGAGGTTAGAAGGCAGTTACTGGGCTCCTTGAAGTGCAAGCAATGGAAAGTACAACTCTGGACAAGTGAGTAAGGCTGTCATAAGGGAGAGAAGAGACTTCTGCCTTGGTCCTAGTCTCTAGAAAATTTAGGGAGCAGGAGCTGGAAGTCAGCCCCCTCTCTTCTTGCCCCAGCCTCAGGTGCTGGGCTTGGGTTTCCTCTGGCTTAATCACAGGGCAGGCAACATTGTCAAATATTCATTCTGCTTCCTGTATCCCTAAATACCTGACTTGGGTGTTTAAACAGGAGGAGGATTAAAGGATTTAAGTCATAGAGACATCCAAACCTCAGGAGGTGCTGAGCTTGGGTTTCCTCTGGCTTAATCACAGGGCAGGCAATATTGTCAAATATCCATTCTGCTTCCTGTATCCCTAAATTCCTGACTTGGTGTTTAAACAGGAAGAGGATTAAAGGATCTAAGTCATAGAGACATCCAAACCTCAGTTCCTGGCAAGGTCTTTCTGCCTGTGAGAAGTGTAATGCCTTGC
The DNA here is from genome assembly GCF_017590135.1 of Pyrgilauda ruficollis. Lineage (NCBI taxonomy): Eukaryota > Metazoa > Chordata > Aves > Passeriformes > Passeridae > Pyrgilauda > Pyrgilauda ruficollis. The sequence goes on from NW_024525267.1 coordinate 5,918,336, forward strand.
ATACCCTTCAGCAGCTGACATGGCTAATGTTTTCCTATTAATCCCATTTCTCTAGGCATTTTATCATGAAGCCCAGGTTTCTACCTTAGTTTTAACTCAGGGTTACTGTTTCATGCTCTCTCTTTGCCTTCAACAGCCCTTGAGGAGTGCTGAGGTGAACAGCAGCTGTGCACAGAGCACGGGGGCAGCAGCTACAGCTGTTATAAAAGGGCAGCTCAGGTGAGCAGCCCATGGCAAAGAGCAGCAGAGCATCTTTGAACTACAGGTGGAGCCTGAAGGAAAGACAGACATGGAGTGGAAACAAAACTTGCAGTGGGGAGCACACCACAGGAAAAGAACCTGCAAGATCTAATTAAGCTTAGGGGCCACAGAGAGATTCGAAGGAAGAATGGGCATCTGGGGAGATGGAGCATTGAAAAGAAAGAAGATCAAGAAAATTGTCAATTATCAGGAAGAAGCCTTGGCTCATTAGGTCAATTGCAACTGTAGAGTTTAAACATCCCTCTACATCACAAAAAACACAGGAAAACAGATCAGAGAGCCTACTATTTTGGCAGCACCTGCTGTCTCTGAAGAGGCAGATTCTGTCAAAATATCAGCCTCTTAACCTCTTTCTTTTGTTATTCTGATGGATTGAATTAAATCTGGGGTTTAACACAGGGTGCCCTTGCCAGGATTCTTTGCTGACCATTTCATGCAGCCTGGGTTTGCAGTTGCATTTTTTACCAAACTCCTCATTGCATAACCTGGCAAATGTCATTTTCTTCCACAACTGATCTAAAGGATGTGTATAAACAACATTTCCGAAGTTTAAAGTTGATATGAGCAAAAGAGATTGGCAGAATGTACAGAACTGGCAGCAAACAACATTTTATACCCCAAACCCTCCTCAGCATAGCGGTGTGTCCAGGACCTTCATTCAGTCTGAGCATGGGGGACCATCCCTCTTTGGGGATGTGTCCTTTTGTGGCTGACCTGAGGCTGCACAAGGAGCCCAGCCAGGGCTGATGCTGGACAGAGGTTCCCCAGACTGCCTGAGCTGAGCTCCTCCTACGGTGCTTGCACCCCAGGCTTGAAAAAGCTGCTGAACTCATGGCCTTTTTCCAACATAATGTAATTGCTGAAAGCTTGAGTTAAAACCTTCTCAAATCCATGTCATTAAACATTTAATATCAGGTTTTGTTTTTATGATGCACAGCAGCAGACACCTTTTTTTCTCCTGCAAATGGGAACTCAGCTGGAGTAGGTGAACAGGCTATAGTGCAATATTTGACCTAAAATACTACTTTCTGTTGAGCTGGGCTACACCCCCAGAATGACCATTTATGCAATTCAGATATTTCCTGATATTTGAATTTGCCATGAAAAAACCTGGAAGTCGGGGGGGGGGGGGGGGGGGGGAAGGGGGGTAGGGAGACAGGCATCACTGTAATTAACAAAAGTAAAAAAAATATATATTCTTTTCTGTTTCTTCTGAAAAGAATAAGAAATCCCACATACTTAATCTGAGACACTGTGGTATCATTTGAAACAGTGGATACTGAAGCAGACGTAATATCTGCACTAGGCTGTGAAATAAATAGGCATTTGAAAGTGTGTTAGGATGTGAATTTCCATAGTGCCTTGAGGGATGTAATTTTTGCATTATGTGAGCAGTTTGGCTGAGAAGACCACGCAGTGAAGCTGAACAGCTGTATCCTGCCCACACATTGCGAAGTGAGGGAGAGGCTGGAAGCCCGAGGGAATCCTTGTAAGACACCGTGTCCCTGAAGTTTCTCAACAAAGAGGTTGTGGGGATGTGCTGTCTAGAAAGGAGCTTAAAGGGACTATTCCCCCTCCCTGCCCCATGCAACGTAGCATAAACACCAGCTTCTGTCTGCATGCTTTTGTTTATTTATTTTGATATAAAATACTGCCTGTTGCTTTGAAGTCCTGGGAATGATGGGTTTCATGCCTATTTCATATCCAGCTTGGGGTTTACTGCTAAAGGTGTGACACCAGGCCAGGAGGCAGCAACAGGTTGATGCAGCTGTGCATTGGCCCCAGGTCCCTCCTGTCCTTCCTGGGGTGAGCTGGTAGGGAGCCAGCTCCCTGAGCTCCCTGACAAACCGACCTCCTAAAGGCTTTTCTTCTTAGTGGAAACCTTGTGAAAAGGGAAGCAAAGTTTTACCAACCCTGACACCTCCCAGGGCTTGGGATAGATTTGTCACTGTGCATCTGGCAGCTGATTTGTGTTTAAGACTCTGAGGAGCCCACACTGCAATCCTTGTGTGCTGTTTGTGTAAATGGAGGATCATTTTTAAACTAGGTGATAAACTTCCTGCCACTTGCAAAAGCTACTTCTCTGTGGAAGAAACAATCACAACAGCAAAAACAACAAAAGACAAGATTCTCTGAATTATTTAGAGTTGCCAAAGGTGTTGAGATAGGAGCTAATTAAAAAAAAAAAACAAAAAAAACAAAAAAAAAAAAAACCAACAAAACCTATCTGCAATGCAATGCCATAAAAGAATAATAAAATTCAAATCTCATTTGTTCCACTTCATGTTCCTCATATGCATAAACCTCTATAAAAGGCAGCATTTGTGTTCACATTGTATGCTGAAAAGATATCACACAACCACTAATTCAATTGACATTTTTAACTGCTCATTGTACCATATATTTCCGTTTACTAGGTTCTTTAAGTCCTTTTAAGTGCGTCATGTATGGAAGAGGGTAAAATACGATAGAGGCATTTACTTCCATAATGAAATTGGTGGTGGGAGATGACAGAGCACTGAGCTGTCAATTTGAGCACCAGCCATACTTGCAGGATTTAAAATAGTATTTGAAGCTTTTCTACCAGCCAGTGATTGTATTTATGTTGTTATGTGGATTTGTGTTGCAAGGAAAGTATGATGGAGCATTATCTCATTTGAACCAACAATTTAGAGATCACTCATCTGTTGTGATTTGAATTGAGATATATTATAACATCAACATTGTCCACAACTAATAAAAACATATTTAGCTTTGGTGACAAAACCTAGGTTTTCTTTTAATTTTCGGTTGGAGGTGTTCAAGGGTGGTTTTAATATGCCAAGATGTTTATCTAATGCAAATAAGAGTTGTGGGTTCCTTTTTAACTGTGGGAGGTTTTTTTGCTGGGTTTTTTTGTTTGTTTGTTTGTTTGGGGTTTTTTTTTTTTTTGAGGTTTGGGGTGTTTTTTTAATGCTTATAGCTACAAGGCAATCTTTTCTTCTGACTGTTGTTCCACATGGCAAATTCACAATGAAATCAATAGGAACGATTGGTTTTTAGATCCACTGTAGGATTGGCTACAAGCATACAAATGAAGCTGGAGAACAAAGTCACCTGAGCTCTCTTGCAAGGGTGAGATGCAAACACATAAGGCTCAGAAGTGGCCTCACTGCCTCCTTTTCTCTTTCTCTGTTGCCCCCAGGCAAAAGGAGGGAACACTTCCAGCAGTACCTGCAGCTCGGGGCCAGCCCAGGTTCTGCAGCTCGGTGTGCCAGCAAGGAACAAAAGCTTTTCAAAGAAACCTTTTGTCACCCTTGGAAGAAGAGAAGGCTTTATAGTAAATGCAGTGATTTTATGGGCAGAAAAAAAATGCTGAAACATCTTTTGTGGTGAAAATAAAAGTGATTATTTCTGGGTTTATATTTACTTTTTAAAACTTAATAATGAGGGCATCTTTCCCAGCCACTGAGTTTTTAAAAGTCCTTATCTATTCTCTCAAAACAGGGCGCCTGTTTGGAAAACAAACAAGCAACCCAGAAAGTAAATTTGAAAGATGCTCGCACTCCTCTGCTTAAGCCCGAGGTGAACGGTGTAAGTTCGGTGTGGAAATAGAAACACCCGGGGCGTCTCTGCACTGGTGGGGAGGTGCAGGAGGGAAGAGCCCGTGTCCTATCGACCCACCTGTGCAGCGGGCAGCGTCTGGGGCGGCTTCCTGCACTTGGGAAGAGCTGAACTCGCTGTCCATCCCTGCCGGAGGGCAGGCGGCAGCCGGCCCACCCTGCAGCGCTGGTTTGTGGTGGGCAGGCTCGGGAGCCGCTCCCAGCCCTCGGGGGCTCGGGGGGACGGGAGCGGTGTGCCCTGCGAGGGACAGCGGCAGCAGCTGGCCCCGGGAGGCTGCGGGATGTGCTCCGCAAAGCGCACCCATGCAGTGATTTTATGGGCAGAGAGAGCAGAACCCACTGCCGGGGAGAGCGGAGCCGAGGTGCTGTGTGTTAAAAGTAGGTTAGAAACTGTTGGAAAATAGGTGATAGTTGTTAAGCATGTACTGTTAGTTTGGTTGTTATGTTGTTGAAGGGTTGAGAGGGTAGGTATAAGAAATACGGTACTCAGAGTACCGTATTACACCTAAGCAAAGTGCATCACCCCCTGCGAAACGAGCCGGCCTGGACAGAGCTGTACTGGGCCAGGCAAGCGCCTTAAACCTGCATGCAAATGAAGGAGCCGAAAAGAAACTAATCATCGCTGCTCAAGGAGACCCAGCGCCGGCCCTGCAGCATCCCCGACGGGAGTGCTCCTGCCCGGCCCGCGGGCCCCCACGCTTTAGGCCTTTCTTTGTCTTATAAAAATGCTGAAATCAGCTTAGCGCCGGGAGTTGGTCCCGTTTTTAACACTGTGTGTCCATGGCAGAGCACGGCCGCTGACCCCTCTGGTCCTCTCACACCCGGTCGGGACAGCCCCGCAGAGCTGACCCTGCTGCGGAGTCTGGCCATAAAACGTCAGTGTCCAAGCAAACTCTGCTCGCTTCTCCTGGAGAATTGGCTGGCAGAGCTGTGACTGTCTCTGCTTTTTCTTAGATGCTTTGGGAATGACCTTACTCTTCACTGCCTGCCTGGCAGAACAGGTCTCTGCATCTATTACTGAACCTGAATTATATTAAACCTAATCTAGGTGATCCTAATAGCCTTTTCTGGCCTTAGAACCTGTGAAATGTATTAATCTCTGCTAGATGAAATAATATTTTCTGGACTAATATATTAATGACTCTTTCTTTAAATATTTTAATACCTAAAACTGGCAGTCTCTGTCACTTTCATTTCATTTTATCTTTCCCAGAATAATAAAAAAATAAAAGTGTATATTCAATCTACACAGAAAACCACCCTTAGGAATTTTTTGCTCTCCCCCTTTTTCCTTCACCCTCCTGGGACTCACCAGCTCAGCTGGCCATAATTTTTGATAGCTGTTGGATTCTATTAGCTAGCACTGCAGGCCTTTGAACCTCTGTGTGCATAAACCAGCTTCTCAGCCACTTACTTAGCTTCTCATGATTATCTCTGGGAGAAGGTGAATCACTCCTCAAAGATGCAGCTGTTGGCCAAAGCATATCCCATTAAATTTACTTAGCACTAAGCCATTACTACTGTTCTTGGCAAGTCTCTTTCCTTCTAAATCAATTATATTTGACTTGTACAGTGCAGCCATGAGGAATGAACAAGCACATTTGCAATCCCCACCACCAGTAAAACCACCACAAGGTAAACACACATAAATGTACACAAACACACACAGGCACACACACACTGATTCTTGCCAAAACAAAGGAAGCTGATCCTGAGTTGAATATAAAATCAGACTGAAAACAGTGTTAGCTTCATTAATTCTGGCCTCTTGCTTACTGGGATTTGCCATTCTCTGGCAGACCCAGATGCAGATGATCTGAAGATACTGGAAAAGCTGAACTCCTGTTTCTAAAGACCAGAAATAAGCTGGAAATAAAAACAATAATGCCTGAAAACCTGTTTTTGTTGTGTTTCCAGTTTAGTTTTAGTAACGCTTAGAGAGCTGAATGACAGCCCAGGAATAAATAGCCCACATTTTGGGGTGCCTTTTTGATCTTCCCACTGCTGCTAGTGATACACTTTGGCATCCCAGCCCAAGCTGATCAGAGGACAACAAGCAGTTCTTGAGGTTTTGAGACCTGTTTTCTTTCCACATTAGAGCAAAGAAAAATAAAATAGAGGTGAGTTGGAGGAGGGCTGTGGATATGTCTGAGTGATCTGAAAGGATCAGATGAAGGAAGGAAAGTGGGTGGGAGGGAAAAGCAAATGGACCATGTTCTGCCCTACCAAGTGCAGGTGGCCTCACATTTGGTCCTGGAGGAGAAGCCCACACCCTGGCCTGCTGACAAGCACTCAGTCCACTCTGGGCTTGGCCACTTTCCAAGGGATGCTTTGGTGGTAACTTTTCACCAGACATAATTACAGTTCCCACAGTGCAAGTGATGGATACCACTATAAAACTTTCTGAGCTTGCTACCTTTGGGGATTTTTTTTCCCTTTCTTTCTGTGTAATCCACCCTTCTGCTGTCCTGGGTGATTCACTGTCATGCAGAGCTCAGAGGTGATATTTTTCAGAAGCCATTACAATGATACAAAACTCACCAGAGAATGACAAGCACTTTTATCTCACTCTTGTTCTTGGAACCATGGTGCTTCTCTTTTTTCCTCCTTTAGTCAATCATAACTATCCATGGGACTGTGTACACTGAAGCAGGATTCCAGATCTTCTCAACTTTTGTGCTCATGCTAACAGCTACCACACACTTATACATCGTTTACATGTGTAATGAATGGGTTTTTTATGTTACATGAAATTACTTCAAATTACTTACAAATTACTTCAGCAGGGCTGATTAAATATCACTCTTCCTTACGTCCTTCCAAGTTCTAATTCTTCTCCTGCTGTTGGCCCAGCTGTGACTGAATGCTGCAGGTTCTGATTCCCTCAGACAGGAGAGCTTTGAACTCAGGTCCTCTATTGGTGTTTTAACCTGTAAGATAGAGAACAAGAAGAGGATGGCATTTCCTTCTGGTCCCTGCAGATAAACCCCTCTGTCCCCTACAGCAAACTGCCTTTGGTATTCCTCTTTCTTCTTTGTCATCTGAATCTCCACATCCATTTTGGGAGGAGGTCTAAGGCAGTCAATGAGAAGTGGGTGGGTGACTAAAATCTTAAACTGTTCTTTATTTGTCACTATGTATATATATTTTTTGTCCACTTCTCCATCCACAGCAGACCAGCTGAGGCTGGGGAAGGAGAGGGACTGGTGGGAGTGAGGGCTCTCTGTATGGAAGCTGCATTTACCCTTTTCAGGAAATGAAACAAAAGAAAATAAGGCCAAGAAGGTCTCATTGGTGTGTGCCTGATTGTAACCTGCAAGCACAGCAATGGGGCTGACTGATCTCAAATCCAGTTACACGTCTCCCCAGAAATCTAGAAGACTGAAGAAAACGCTATTAGTTACCAACAGAAATAGCAGCAGGCAGATTGTCTTTTGATAAACAACAATTTCGTGCTTTGATGAAGCAAAAGAGAAGAAAAAAGGGGAAGTGAAAGCATAAAGGGGAAGAATAAAAATGGCAGGTTAAGATTGAGGAAATGCTATAAATTAACAAAAGATTGATCAAATGCATTAGTTATTGGCAGACTTTAGGAAGCCACTGCTACTTAGATGCTAGAACACTCTGTTTTAGGGAGCTGTGTGACAGCTAAGCTTTTCCAGGTGTCAGGGAGTTCCCATGCTTTATATTTCTGCACAGACACAGGGGTTGGTCACTACTTTTTTCTGTCTCTCATCACCAGTTGGTGGCAGATAGATCAGGGTTTTACTGGAGCTGCCCCCTGAGCTGGTGTGGTGTGAGCCTCACACCCTAGGAAGGAAAAGCTCCCAGTGCCAAGCTGGTGCTGTCCTCTTGGCAGGAGCAAACCAAGCCAAGACAGATTCAGACTCGGCACAAACATCAGCCCTTTCTGCCATACCTTGGCCTTAGGGTCAGGCAGTTTGGGTCTGGCAGCCCACTGGGAGGGAACAGAATGGCTGAGAAACACTTTTGAAAGCTGAAAGTTAAAACCTGGTAGTGAAAGTCCTGTTGTTCTTGCCTGACTTGTGGTTTGTGAATGGCTCAATGTCCCATCCAGCCCTTTTCACTCCAGCTCAAAACAGCACAGGCAAGTCTGCTGATAGTTTCGATAGCAGCAATTTTCAAAGCCTCAGCCACAATGCAAACTGAGGGCCTGATCCAGAGATAATTGAAGTGTTTCCCTGAATTGAATCTGAGACTGAAATATCAGAGCCAGAAAGGGAAAAGTAAACTTTACAGAAGTGAATAGAAATATACTTGAAAATGAATTCTGGAGGCAGCTCAGTCCAGCTGTGTGGCCTTTCCCTGCCTTTGGTAGTGTGGCTGCAGGCACTGAGAGCACCAAGGCTGAGCATTAGTATGGGATGAGAGGCTTTCTCTAAGCTGCCCCATCTCTTAATCAGAGGTGCTCCAGGCACATTCCCACTGCCCCATTACCAGGACAGATGTCAGTGAGATGGAGCCATGCTCAGGGAGAAGAAATCTGTTTTGCACCCCTTGTAAAATTGCTGCCCCTCTGCCTGTCTGCTTGCTTAATGGGTTTTTTCCCCCACCATCAGGAGTAAGTACAGCAGTGAGCAAACTTTGAGATTGCTGTTAACCCACATAGATTGCCTGCTTATTTTTCCCACCAGGCTAAGAAAGTTGATTAACTTTAGATGGACTAAGGCTGATTCAAAGCCTGCTGAAATCTGTAATAAATCACTAAAATGAAAATATAATTTCACTTATAACAATGACAAAATGCCCTTTGACAACTGTAGACAGGCCAAAATTCCACTTCAGGTACATGCATACTGAACTGCAGTTAATGAGGGAACATATATATTAGCAGTTAAAAAAAAAAACAAAAACAAAAACAAAAACAGAAAAAAAAAAAAAAAAAAAAAACCGAAAAAAAAAAAAAAAAACCAAAAAAACCAAAAAACCAAGGAGGTTGAAAAACATTTTTGTAAAAAATTAAGCAGATACCAGTTGTTACTGCAGTTTATTTGTAGTCTTTATGCAGGATAACTTTCCTTAACATAAGAGAGAATCCCAGTGCATTTTACAACCTGGAGAATTAAGTTTGCATATCACCAGCATGGAAGCACCTGATTTTAGGGTGCATGGAAAACATTCAACACAGCTGTTGCATTTCTGCAACTGTACTGTCAGACCTTTGAATGTTCTCTGCTCCCAAAATGGAGTGGGTTTGCAGTGTTGAAGAGGCATAATTTGTGAGAAGGCTTGGCGGGGGGGGGGTGTGCATGTGAACGTGTGTGTAGGGACACCTTTGTCCCATTTGCACTTCCATTTATGCAGCAGATGATGAGTCATATTGTATAATTACATAGATAGAAAGTTATTTGATGTTTAATTTTGCCTAGACAAATGTTAGTTGCTTCCTAAGCAGTATTTTCTCCCTATCAGTGTCTTCCTAATAGCTGTGGATTTTTAATTACTGATAATTAGTATTTACATGGAGCCTTTAGCAAACAATTCCTGAAGTACTTGTAGTAATTACATATGTAAATTTTTATGAAAGAAAAATATTTGCAGCTTGACAAAAGCAAAGCTGGGGAAGTAGGCAGAAAGCAGAGGTCAAGTTTTGATGTTTAAAAATGAAGCAAAAGTAGGATAAAGTTCCATGTTTTTCTACACTGTCATATAAAACAGAACCAATCAATCAGGAATTTCTGTGTGACTTTGTTTTTTTTTTGTGAGAACAGAAATGAGAACAGCTTCTGTCGATTCTGATTTATTGATGCTGACAGAAAGAGTTGAAAAATACCTTTGTGATGCCTTTTCTTAGGTGGCCTTAGCAGTCCTGGAGAAGGGTTGGAGGAAGTGTCTTGCTGAGACACTGGACTCGTGTGACACTGTCAGAGAGCAGATGGGTTTATAAAACAGGAGACAGATGAAACAGAACTGAGAAATTTTCTGCAGATCTCTCAGTTAAGCTTCCCTGGGCAATGCTGAGCTCCCAAAGTCCTTTCTCAGATTTTGGACAGGGCTGCATGTCAGAAATGTCAATCACAGACACAGTTCAGATGGATAACGGGAGATAACAGACTTACAGCACATGTGTGGAAAGAGATACAACCCTCTTTCTGTGCTGCCTGCACAATTCTTGCCTATCACATCTGGCACTTTCTTCAGCCACAGCTCTGAGACTCAGACCCCCAACAGCATCTGTGACCCCTAAAACTCTGCATGTCTCTTGGAGCTGTGATTGTGTCTGCTACTGAGCCCTTCTGGGCTCACACAAGAAGGCTAATTTTTTTCTTGTTAGAAAGGAAAATTAGGTTTCATTACTTATTACAGAGATAAAAGCTGAAGTTTTTTCTCCTTGTGAATGTTTTAGGAACCTGCTGAGCTGATCAGCTCTGTTGTCTGATGAGCACTCTGCAGTGACATGAAGAGTAGATGAATTAAAGGCTTTGTCTGCTGCTTGTTCTTATTCTCTCTTTTTAACACCCTAAAAGTCCACTAGGGACAAGCAAATAACAGCCCAGCCCAGTCCTCTCTGGCCACATTTGCCTTGTCAAAAACTGCTCAGGAGCAACCCATATGACTCCCCCCACACAGATCATATATTCCATTAGTATAAATTATTAAAATGAAATATTTTACAAGTGGCTACAGACCTATTCTGAATTAATCCCTTTATTCCATTATGAGACAATAAACCTTTACATTTTTGAGAGCTCTTGTCAGACATTCTGCTTCACTCAGGAATAAATATATTCAAAGGTTGGGAGGCTCTTCCTCTATCCCACTACATTCATATTAATCAGGCTGACCAGCATGTAACTCTGCAGATAGCAATCATCAAATGTTCCTTCCTAGAGAAATTTGGTTTACAGCTCCACAGGCAGCACAGATCACATTAGGCTCAGGCCCTGGTCTTCTCCAAGGAGGTTTAAGTGCTCTGACAGGGCAAGCTGGACCTGCAGCTGAACTGAGCATAACTTCACAGAAAATAATTTGTTGTTTCTTGATTGGTGCCTGTTACATCTGTAGTGGGAGCTGATTAATCCAAAAGGCATGCCAGGCTTATCAAAACTGTGATCAGAGGCAGGCTAATCTCTCTGGTAAAAGCATGGAAAACTGAGACTGAGCAATGAGCTAAAGCTGTGCCTCTGGCTTCCTCATGCCATGAGATTCCTTTCTTCCATTGTTGTACTCAGATGGCCAGTATTGATTGCTGCTGTAAAGAACCAGTAAAGTGATAAACCAGCTCTATTTCATTCTATATCTATAGGAGAAATGCTTTTCAGACATTTTATGCAAGTATTCTTATTTGCTTTTGGGACACAGCATTGCCACATCTATACAAGCAGGATCTTCTTAGAGCTAAAAGAGGAAGATATGGATTTAGAGAGAAATCTGAGTGAGTAAACTCTAAATTGGGGCTTTTAAAGTACATGTTTCAACATGTCTCGTATTGGGAGTGTGTGCTGTGTGTAGATATTGCTTGGAATGGATCCAGTGGCAGGGTCCAGATTCATCAGGGATAAAGGGCCTCCCTGTCAAGTCTTCAAAGCAGTTTCACAAAATCAAAGGCCTTCAAGTTTAAGTGAAGGTATATTATCCAATTACCCACACACTTTAACTTCATGGTTATTTTGAGACGATACATGCTTTCATTAGGACTATTTTATTCAGGAGAAAAAAATGTGGGAGCTCAGAAATCTGACATTTCCTAATATTTGAGTGCCATCTAAATTCGTCTTTTGCACAGTTCTGAATTATATATAATAATTATATACAATATGCCATTGTATATAATTATTCCAGCCTTTTTAAGCAGTGGGAGACTACCACTGGTAACAATGTGCATATAGAAGCTGATGAAGTATGAGCTGAATATTTTTCTCTGTTGAGTACAAAGGAGGTACAGGAAGGCTGGACCATCAGACTCCCCCTTTTCCTGGACTTTAAATCCTATTATCTCAGGACTATGGTGAAACATCTTCATAGTTCTGCTACTGTGCACACCTAGACGCATCACAGCTTGGATCAAAGGAAAATCTGGGCACCTGCCTCTTACTCAGGTTATACTGAGGGTTGTAAGATTATACTGAGGGTTCCTGAGGTGCCCCTGGAATGTCACACAGGCCATAACCAAGCCATATCATGTCACCTGGTGGGGTTTGCTGATGGCAGCACAGGTGTGAGTTGGCTTCAGTCATTGCTGGAGTACATCTGCCTGCTCAACCTCCTTCCTGCAGGCTCTGCTGTTCAGCTATTTCCCTCCTACCGACCTTGTGAGCTGAGTGTGTGGGGCAGGGAGAAGAGAGAAGACACCTGGAAGTCTTATTTGCAGGCCTGAGACAACAAAGGGATGGAAAGAGAACACAAGATTTTAAATTCCTTCTTTCCATATTTTTTTCCAGCCCTGGCTCACCAAAACCTCACTCCACTTGGTTTGGCCATTGGGATGTGGCATCAGACTTCACCCAAAGCACTGTCTCCTGTTCTCCTGCTCTTTGTCACTGACACCACTACAGACCCTGATGTACCTTTGTCTTTCTGCACCAGGGATCAGTACTGAGCCTTGGGCCAAGATTTCCAAAACCAGCTAATGATAATGAGTGTCTTAATTTGGTAAAGTGTGGAGGAACAATAAAGGCAAATTCACGTGAGAAAATGCTGAGTAGAGTGTTACCCTTAGAAGATGTGAAGGAGGAGCACCTTGAGCACCTTGTCAATGTGTATCATGTCATCCTGATGTATAAGAAATTATTTTATTGACTTAAACAGAATAAATCTATTGGCCATTTTCACCCTTGTCCCAGCAGTTATTTACTGCAGCATGTCAGCTGCTAGCAAAATAAAAGCATAAGTAAACACATAATGCTCCCTGGCATCCTGTCAGCCTGCCATCCTTGGATAGCTGCTAACCTTACAGCATTTCACCTTTCTGTGGCAAAAAGAAAACTTTCCTGGACCTGACACCTGAAACAAACAGTACATGAAAAGATGGAGAACAAGTTCTCCATTCCTCCAAAGTGTGCCTTATACTCTTACTGACCTAATTTTTAGAGACTTGATAGGTTTTTAATGTAGCACCTGATGTCAAAAGAGAGTTTATAGAAAGTATTTTCATTAACAAGCTCTTAATTCTATTCCCTTTCAGCAGATCCCTGCTCTTAGGGCTGTCTTCATCATAAATTTTCTCCAGTCAGCCTACTCAGCTTCCAAGCAGTGACAGTATTTCTTTTTCTCAGATTAAAGTATTGATAATCAAATCAGCATTTAGATAATAGAGCCCTTAATGTTATGAGCAATTTTAGACAGCTGAGGCAAACTTTGCCATCACAAGCCATGATTCCTTACAGTAGCAAACAATACATCCAGGTCTGAATTAAAATGAGGCTTGTCTGATGTGGGGTGGGAATGTAGGCAGCCAGCTAATTGAAATCTCCTCCATGGAAGGGAAACAAGGCTTTTTTTAACCAAGAGAATTTCATTAAAGAAAAAAAAAAAAGGAGAGGAACACTCTGAGAGGATGTTGGTTGTACATTTATTTTCCATGAATGGTTTGTCTCTTGTCATATTTACACACAAGTGAAACTCAAATGCATGTCATCAATTGAAGAGTAATCAGCAGAGTAGTGCACCTCCTTTATACTGAGGCCCATAAATCTCACTATGTGCCATTATTGGTGTAAATGGGACAGATGTATTGATTATTTGCACCTTTGTTCTGACTGGAATATTTACTGCAGTCCTCTGGCTGCTAACAAAAATTGTATGTGATAAATTAAGATTACGGTTCCGTTCTATCTAGCAAGTGATTGCTTCTGTGGAAAACAGAAATAACCATCAGAGCTATAAACAGATTATAACGGATGAGTCAAAATTACATTTAACTCATTTTTACTAGCCTGACTATAAAAAAATTCTAGGAAAAGAATTATTCCCCAATAGGACTATTTTATTCCTGATAAGACAGGCATTGCCAATTAGTGTTTACTAGGGTTTAGTCTATGAAGATTAAGACATGCTTAAATTAAGTGCATTGAAGTAAATTTACAACAATTCCTTTTACTAACAGGAATATCATATATATATATACACATATATATGTGCCTTTGTGTGTGTAATTATACATGAAAAATGAAAATGTTATTTCTTTACCCATATGTGTATGCATAGCAATTATCAGGATGCTTCCTATGTGGTGCTCTGCATTTACATGACGATTGGAAGCAGAACAACAGCCTAGCTGAAGGCTTCCTGACAGCACATCAAAAATTGAACTTGCAGCTTAAGGTTGGAGCAGAGGATCTTGCCTCCTTTCTCCAGGAAGAAATTGGGAAGATAAGGAGGTGAAGTAGTGCTAGAGGGCTGTGGAGAAACTCTAATGATATTTACCTACGTGCATTGCTGCTTCTCTGTGTGTTGAGAGAGTGGGAGAGGAGCAGGTGACTCTTTCCTCTTGGCTCTTGGAGCATTTGCCCCATGGCTGCTTTGCCACCTCCAGCACTGAGGCAGCCCCAGACCACTTGGCCTCTTCCCACAACTAGTCCAGATGCAGGAAACCTGTCAGTCTTTCATCTGTATCAACTGCTTCTGGCATTTCCAACTCATTATGCAGTTTCAAGCAGACCAAACATTTAAAACAAATATGGCATTGCACACATTCTCCTTTTTGCAACTCTTTATCCTAAATTTATCTTGAATGTTGAGTGATACCCTCAGACCTTCCACGATCAGAAATAAAATTATGAGCAGAGGAACTTCCTAATAGTGAAATATAACTGCTTTTACTTGGCCTTGGGAAGATGCATAATGTGGTCATGATCAGAGCAGCAAGTGTTTTGTACAAAGTCTGGCTGTGCTGCAAAAAAGTAGAAATAAATAGACCTCACAAAACTAATACTGATACAAATCAAAACTGTTTTTCCAAATGAAGCCATAGATTTGTCAAAGCCTGGTTCTTGGGAAGACAGAGGCAGAGGACACAGGTATTCTCCATCTCACCTCAGTGAGGTGGAATTTACATGTTGCATTCCTGTCTGTGTGCAAGTAGAACAAACAAACCTGGCATATGCCTGATCACACCAGGTGACCACCAGCAGCACATGTAGTGCTGATATTTTAAGCAGAGATTGAAAAATGACCTGGGTTTATCTGCTCTGAATACTGGATCATAATTTCAACATGGATTTTGAAAGTATCTAAAAGGCAGATGCCAAAGAATAAGTGGATTAAAATGCGCATGGATTTTGTCAAATAGGAGCTCGTATCAGGCTAATCAATGACTTTCTCTGTTAAAATCGTATTGTAGATCTTGTCTGTCTTGAGTCAGGGAAGGGTATTGGTTTTACTATCATGTGGGAAATATGGATTAATGAACATGATGGAGATTCACAGGGAAATAAAAAGAAATGGTAGGACCTGGCTTCCAGGGAGAGAGCAACAGAGAGGATTAAAGGGGAAATGTAAGGCTGAAGAAGATTCATTAGCAGAGTTCCTCAAGGATAAGGTCTGGTGTTAATTCTGCTCACTATTTTTATTAATGAGCTTGGCAGGACTACTAGGAAATTAATATCAAACCAACTTACTGATGCCAAGGTGCTGGGAGGCACTCTTAGTGGAGAGAAGGAGTGAACTGGCATGCAGAAACTGGACTGACCTCAGAATTACATTCAAGGGCTTGAAATCAAGGTCATGCATAAGGGAATAGTAATTCTGCTGCACATGAGGAGTTCATAATTTGGAAATGACTTTGGGGCAAAAAAGAAGACTGCAGAATATTACCATAATACAGCAGTAGGGTGGTCAAATTCACTCTAAATACATATGAGCAAGTGTGTTTCTAACAGTGAGAGGGAGGCACAAGCAGAGCTGTGCAAAACCCTTGTGCATTGTATGCTCACCATCAGGAGAGATGATTTCTGACTGCTGTAGGGACAGGGAAGGCAGGCAGCAGGGCTGGAAAAAGCAGCACCTACTTCATAAAAGGAGACCAAAATGCTTGGATTGTTTATCTTAGTGACACAAAGAATGATGGTGGCTGCTGTGCAGATGCATTTATGGGTTCAGCATGAGGAGGGAAAACCTCTTTTCAAGGTGAAGGAACTTCTTGGCATAAGCCACATGGGAACACACTTTGGGATCAGAAGATTGTATCTGACCAACTCAGCAAACAGATTTTGAAAGAGCGTCTTGATTACAGACAGAGAAAAAACCTAAGGTTTTCAAAGGGTCACTTGATGCGGCATAGGTGGGGACTGCATCCCTGAGGACCCTTTCAGTCTGTCTGTCTTTCTGTGCTCTGCCAGGTCTGTGTATAAAAAAATGCATTCCTTTCCAGGAGTCATCCTTCAGGAATATTTATGTTTAATGCCACAAATCTAGAAAATACTCAGAAGTTATTTTAAAGCAAAGAACTGGGTCTGCTTCTAAGTTTTTCAGCCAAAAGATGGTCTTGAAAATTGAGTATTGAAAAGATACCTTGGACAGAGCAAGGAAGAACACCTGTCTCAGCTGTATTGTGTCTTTTCTCTAAGCTCCTGTCATGTTCAGACTGCTAACGGAAGCAATGAACACAGGTTTCCTGAGTTAAATCTAATCCCTCCTCTCTGTTAAGAGAGAAGGGTATACCAGCTTTGAAACTCTTCTAACTGCTCTGAAGGCCACCACCTTTTTTTTTAGCTCCCTTGAAATAAAGAAATTCTGTTGAAACAACTTAATCTTTCCCCATGGAAAGCTGTTAAAATGGGATCTGTGAACTCCATGAGCAGATGAAGTTATTTGTTTGCAATTGCATGCACACCAGAGGTCAGATAAAAGGGATTCTTTCCACTTCCTCATAACTCTGAATAACCTCTATAAACTCTCTGAAAATCAGCATCTACTTTGGTTTCCCAGCAGTAACAGCTATGAATATTGCAATGTCTCTTTCTAGACGTACACTCATGAGTTAACTTGGCTCAGTAAAAGGTAAAGACTACATGCCAGTATATATCTTTGGTGTAGTGTCCAGGAATAAAACCAGAAAGGTGCCAGACACACAAAGAATGCCAGGATGCTGCTAATGCCACTCATCCAAAGCAAACCAACTGCTAAAGACTGACATAAAACCAGGCCCAAAAAGTAATAGAACTGTTATCTATTCCCTATCAGCCAGAAATCCCAGTGTGCATGAGCTAACAATGTGGGAAATGTAAACCACATTATCAGTCACATTTAGAAGTTATTATGATCCTCTTTCCCTCACTGTACAGACAGCCAAGTTCTGATAGCTCTGGCTAGTGAGCAAACTGCATCACTCACCATAATTATACATCACCCCACAAAAACAGAGATATACGCTATAGGCAAGGCTGGTAGCACAGTCTATTTATTAATGCTGCCTGGCTTCCTCTTGTTAGAGCTGCATTTGGATACTCACAGCTTTGCCAGTGTTTAATTCTTCCCAATGAAAATTCCAGGCCTCAGGTTTCACATACAGAAAGTGTGGGGAAATGTCACAGCATATACGTCACATCTCATCACAGCTGACATGGCCATGATACACAGAGTATCACCATGCAATATCAGAAAGCTTCAACACCACTTCAGAAGGCTTCAGGTATCTGCCCATACGAAGTAACATCATCTCACTTCAGAAGCCTGCAAGCATCTTGTTCTTTAGGTCCCCTTTTATCCCCTCACGTTGATGCACTGCCCCTGTGTGCCCTCTGTTCCCTTTGTGGTTGCTCAGTGCCCTGGGCACTCACTCCATGGCTCAGTGCTGTCAGTGCTGCTCACCTGCTGCTCACAGCGGTGCCCACTGGGGGTGAGGCCCAGCCCAACTCCACTCCCAATTACCGCAAACTGGGTATCTATAGGGAAAAAAACCCCCCCAATTTCAAGCAGTTCAGCTTCCTCACTTACACTGAAGCCAGAGCTCTGCTGAGGGTGGGGTGAGGGACTGATGAGGTGATGAGGAGAGATGAGGAAGGATTGAGGCCTGTCCCATAGTGTGCTGTGCTCCCTATTTTTGTCCTTTCACCTTCATCTTTGTGCTACTAAGAGCTGTCAGTTGGGTGTGTAGGTTAAACGTGGCTTTGGGATCCTAAGATGCATGAGGAAGCGGTGAGCAGGGCTAGAGGGGAAGGGGTGCCTAGGTTCAGCACTCCTCAGAGCCAGAGTGAGCCATGGCAGTCACAGCAGTTCAGGGATGCTGGGGAGAGCTGGGGGGCTGTGCAGCCTCTCCTCACCCACCAGCACCACACAGGAGTCCAGCCTGAGTGTGGTGACTGAAATTATCAGAAAAGAAGTTGCTATCTTGATTTAGGAAACTCTTTTGTCAGCTTGTGTTGCAAGGACCAGAGCCTTCTAGTCTGAGCTCTAAGCAAAGCAAACAAGTGAAAACTCAGATAGCTACAAGCTGTTAAAAGTGTGCCCTGCATTTCATGCTTTCTTTTCCCTTCTTATTTGTGTCCTGAGCATTACTGTTCTATCATAATAAATGTTTGAATGATACTATAAATATTGATCTGGAAGGAAGCTGATAAAAATGAAGCATTGTTATGAGCATGTCGTGGGGGTTTCAGAGTGAATGTATTGACTGATGTGCTTCACAGATTCAAATTACTGATATTCACTGGTTAGTTTTCAGGGGTTTGTAATCATATCTTTGAAGCATAACAAATCAATTGGATACATAAAAGACTTCTAGGGGGAAAAAAAATCACAAGGATACATTTGAACAAAACACAGAAGCCTATGTAGAATTTTTCAGAATCAGACACATCTAGGAGAGAAAATAACACTGCATGTCTGATCTCTGGACCATTGTGACTGTGATGAAAACTGTCTATGTTTTAACTTTATCTGACCAAGTTCTCAGTAAGATACACCCTGAAAAGGGAAGAAAAGTTTTATGGCCAGAGAGTAAATAAAAAGAAGGAAGAGTTTGAAGGAAAAATTGAAAGAAAACAGGGAAAAAGAGCTGATAATGTGTAGTGCTGGGAAAGATGGAAATAACTGAGAATGGGCCTGTCTGAAACTTCTTGAGCTCTTTCCTTGGAATTTACACTGGAAACAAGCAAAATAATTCCACAGTGTTGTTTCCAGCTGTCCTGACTGATCTTTTTACACATTAATTTGCTATTTCTATCAGCAGCAAATTGCAGGGTCAGTGTCTGAAAATGAAAAATCCTGGCTACAAAAAGAAAGATTGTGCTCAGCTGAAAATCATTCCAATAATGAATGCACTTTAACACATCTATTACATCCTCTACTAAGAAAAGTATTGCTTACAACAAGTAGAATGTTTCATCTGGCCCACTCCTGTGACCCTCAAAGACCTGGACCATCTATTTAAAGGCACATAGTCCTCATTAAAAGCATTCACTTCTGAAGGTTTTTCACTGAATGGTGTCTGTGTATGTGGGAGTTGCCATCAGTGCGTGTCCTTTGGTGTGGAGTGAGTAGGAGTAGTGAATTAACGACTTGCTCCTTTCTGATTTTGAGTATTGTGCAGATATTATCTTGGATGGGAGAGACTTTAGAATTTCCCTGAAGCCAGGTTTTTATCAGTTTCATTGCTGAGTAAAAATACTCTTTCACAGTAAGGAAATGACTTCTGGACTTCAGGCTTACATTGCAGTTCTGACAAACTGCAAGGGCTGTGAAAGGGCCGGATTTTTATTTGGGGGGTATGACAGTTGCAATATCTACTTGGTTTTACCATTATCCTTTAATTGGGGGAGAACAGTGTCCAGGGAGCCCTGCCTCAGTCAGTACACAAACACAGTACATCTAAGCTGTTTGCAAAGAACTGTCCCTGTCCAAGTTTAAATACAGGAATAAAAAGGAGTGATTTTGCTTACAGCAAAAAACCCAGTACTTCCCTAAGTGGTTGTGAATCCTCCAGCAGCTGTTGTCATGCTGTGAGGGGCAGCCTGGATGGGTGTGTGTGTCTGGGGGGGCTCTCTGTGTTCACCACACACTTATCTCACCTCCAGGCTCCCTGTCTCTGTTTACTTCCTGCTATATTTGCCATAAGAAGAGCAAGGACTGGTCTGGTTCATTTTCTGGTGGCGGCTACAGGGCCTTTTTCATGTCCTTTCTGTCTCCATTGAAAGCCTGGCCCCTTGCTAGGAATCCTGTCCCTTTTCTGCCCTGCTCCTCCACCAGCAAAGCATCAAAACTTTGCATTATGGATATTTTAGGAAGTGCATTATTTATATTTTACTATTTTTAAGGAAATGTCATCTAAAGCAGATGAAACATCTTTTTTTCCTGAAATTTTGGGGAAAATTATTAAAGGATATCTTTTATTATTGGAAAGGCTCAGTCCCTTCCTAACAGCATCCTTCCCTTACTCTTGTATCTGAAAAGAGAGCACAAACTTACCAGCTTGTGGATAAAGGTAACTTGAACAATGTGGTGTTGTCATCATATGTGTAGCTTTATTTTTATCCATATATTTCATGGCAGGTCAGCACAGATTAGTTTCCTACAGAAGTGTGGAGAGATCCCCATTAATTGGATCATTCGTGCAATTGGTTCTTTTGTGACAAAGCTCTCTCTGGATACCTCAATGGCAGTCATGGAGGGCAAAGGTAAAGAATCTATGAGGTGAGACATGTGTTGGTGGATGTCTCAGGAATCTCCAATGATCACATTTGAAAGCATGTTTTCACCCAACAAAATGTTTGTCATTCACACAGATTGTTTCCTGCTAAAATAATAATAATATAAAGTATAAATAACATTATAGTATTTGCAACAAGAACCAAAAGAAAAAAAATAGCAAAAAATGAGAAATAGTTTTTTATACAGTTTATGAAAGGAGTAATCAGAATAAATTTGCAATGTTATGAAATCCTCATTATTTGGGATCTTCAAACCTAGATTGGTTAAAACAAAAAAACTTCCTGTTGGAAATGTGTCTGCCCTAGTAGAGAGTTGAACTATTTGACCTAAGAGGCTGTTTTGATCTCTATCTTCCACAATTATACAAAAATAGTACAACTCATTTGAATCTTTTCTCTTCCTGATGAGTGTGTCTGCTTTCCTTTAGCCACAGGAAGCCTAAATCAGGTGGTTTTCCTAACTTTTCAATTAACTATCATGGAATTTGGAGGCAAACCAACTCTAGCCGATATGAAAGGTAGAAACTGTGGCAAGGAAAAGAGAAAGATTAGCTATTTAAATGACAATGGAGAATGACAAAGAGGGATGCTGACAGGACTATGACTTGATTAAGATGGAGCTTTTCATTAATTTTTGTATAGCAACTCTAATTGTTACAAAAACTATATTCAGCACTTTTCCATCATTTTAATTCTATTTCAAATGGATTTAATTTAATTTACTCAATGACTAATTTTTTGCTTTAAACACATTAATGAGTGGTCCAGTTTTTCCAAAGGGAAAAAGGGCTCTGGCCCCTGAGATGTGGGTTGACATTCATTTGTATGTTTGAAAGCCTCTGCTCATATGTTTAATGTATAATTCAATAATTTTCTACACATTAACTTCTAAAAGCCCTGTGTAGCTCAAACTTATTAGAAACTGTTATAATACCAATTTTGTATTATCACATCTCACTGGTGTTCATTGTTTCCCCAGCCAAGCCTTGCAGAAGTAACAGCACCTACCAGATACACAGTACTTAAGAAAATGCCAGATGATGTCACACTTAAATTTCTTCATGAAGTGGTAGCATGATCCTTATTAGTAAGTAAACTTGAACTGCTAAATTAAATTTGTAGAAATTCAGACACCTCTTTGTAGGAGTTCAGAGTTATCTGAGCATAACAAGGCTTTGTGTAAAAGTCTCTCTGAGGGATTATGGCCATTTGTTCAGGGTTGAGGTCTCCTGAGATTGGTCTCTAAACTAAACCTTTTGGAGGAAGAAGCGTGCTTTCTTACTGCACTATCCCTCCAAAATGTAACAAATATAAAGAAAGACTTTGGCTGGCAAAAGATGCATGTTCTTTGCCAGCTCCCTTTGGTAACCTGCCCCATTTGATTATCTGCCTCTGAATACAAAGTACTGAAGAGGAGAACCCCTTTCCCCATCCCAGCAGTTACAGACTTCTGATTGGTTTCATGTCATGCAGAATACCTCAGTAGAGCTCTACTTCTCTGTTGCTTCCAGTGACAGTGGAAGGACACAAAGGCACTGTGTGTTCTGCTATTGTAATTTCAGTGCATGAGAATCATCTCACTTTTACTTGCAGTGAAGAAGCTGTCCACAGTTCTATGTTAGTAGGTGGGAGTGTTGGGTAGAGGAGAGGTTCCTAGGTAAGTTTACTCTCTCTATATTTATAATTTTTCATAAAAAAAAAAAATATAATATCTTCAATTTTCAGCATAATGTTTCTCCACTATTATCTCACAGAATATTGACCTAAAAATCGGTTGCCACAAATATCTGATAATGAGAGTTTGAACTGTTTGTTCTGATAGGTCACACCATTTGTATCCTATTGATTCCATATGTGTACTGGAGGAGCACATGCAAGGAAGAGAATTTTAATGACCAAGGCCCTGAAGCTCTGAGGAAAGATAGGAAGTAAAACAGGGTTTGGGAATGGTACCTCACTCACTGTGTTTTCCTTTTTGGCTTGTGCAACAGGAAGTAAAAATCAGGTGACGTAAAGACTTATTGGCTGACAAGCATGGACATGGAATTTGAGTCCCTTGTATTCCCTTATATAAGGTATGTATTACATTCCCTCATATCACTTGCCTGTAGCAAGTAATCACATATGCCTGAGCAGCTAAAAATTGCTGTACATGGGCTTGCCATTGTCTGGACTTTGCTGAAGAATCCTAGAAGCTGTATTATGAAGAGATGCTAATTGTCATGGTTCCCTTCCCCAAAATGTACTGAGATCATTGCAGGGCTGCAGATTTTTTTCATGGCTGTGGACACAAATTCTTTGTCTCTGTGCTGGTTTCTCTGTGAGGGAGCCCAGTCAGCCTCTTTTTTGGCTCATTTCCTCACTCCATTTTAGACAGGAATAACCTTCCAATAGATCCAGTGCTTTTCCAGGACCAGACCCACAGTCTGGGGTCTGGATGCAACAGAAAATTTGGAAGAATATTGGCTGGGTCCTCTTTATGAGAAGGGGGACAAGCTGGGTGTCAGCACAGTGAACTCCTAGAACCGAGCACTTTTAGTGGTTTGCTATGCAAAGCATCACTGGGAGCTTAGGGGGCATCAACAGTGGGCTGGGATCTCCCACTTCAGAGCCTTCCCAAACCCCAGCAAGGGGTTGGAAGGTATTGCCCATGCTAAGGACATTCATGCCCCATAGCTACAGGAGCTGGAGCAGTTTCCTCACAAAGCTGAGGGTTTGCAGCACTGAAAGCAGTGTCCCTGGCACTGACAGCAGCCTTGCATCTACTGGGTAGTATTTCTCATTTTCCACGTTGATCCTCGTTGTGAGAGTGGCCGTGTGAGCAGATCTTTAACAATGCCATGCCTGCAGAAAGCAGTCAAGACAAAGAAATTACCCATTAAAACCAAGCAAATCCCCAGACAAAGAGAATGGGCTTGTTCCAGCAGTAATTTTGAGGTGCTTCTTCTCTTTTCTCAGAAATTTTGAAATGGTCATTTTGGTCAGGCAAAGAGTGAAAAAAAGAAACTGATAACACACTGGACAGTCCTTTCCTGTTAAGAGAATGCACTGTCAGTTTTTGGCTGCTCTTTTCCTCATCCTCTTAAAGCTGCAAATTGCACCTCATTTTACAATCTGTGCTGTGATGTGAAAGAGATATTAGACATTGTTGCTCAGAAAAGGTTGGGGTAAAGTGGCCTTGGCCTGTGCTTTTCTGCCTACAGCATTTTAAGGCATCTCAGGGAAAAGCATGGTGGGTATTATTTAGTCTCATTTTCTCAAGGCCACTTAAACACTGTTTTGAAGGGAGGATGGACACAATGACACCCAGAATCCTATTTTAAGATGTCCATTAGTGCCCTGGAATGTGTGGAGTGAGGAGTGTCTGGATTCCCTGGCAGCCCTGGCTGTATGAGGCACAGCTCAGCTCCCACCTTGCTGGCTCAGGAGTGCCCCACATAATTCACTGAACTCAGGGAACACAGCAGGCAGATTGCAATGCAGCAGCAGGAGCAGGGGGCCCAAATGGCCATGCTCAGATTGAGATACTTTTTAGAAATTACGGCAAATGGAGGCTCTCAGGCACTGGGTGATGGGGAATGGAGAGGGGGCCTAGGTGTGTGTGACACTGACACATGATAAGCTACTTATTTTTAATATTTTCTGCTGTGCTGAAATCACTTTGTTCTGTAAAGGCTCTTGAATGAATTGATTTACTTGTATGGTACAGACCATAATTGCTTACAGCGCATAATGTGCACTCAGATAGGTAAAACAAGCAATATAACCCAATGGGTGCCTTAATGAGATGTCCAAGTCAGGCATTTGGACACTCAAATTGGCACTTAGGTGCATAAAATTGACATTTACATGTCTAAGTGGCAATTTGGAGCATCCAGATTAGGGATTAAGTTTCCCGTGTTTGAAAACCGAAACCTTGTCTCTTTACTCTTGATATTGTTATCTGCTGGCTGTGGAGCTGCAGTCAGCACAGGCACAGTGCTGGGGGGATTAAATGAATGAGCACATGCAAAGTTGTGCATTATTACAGCAAGGGATGCAATTATTGTTTGTGGTCTTGACAAGCTGCGTGAGGAGAACACGAGCTTGTTTTAATGTGGGTATTTTGGGCACCTCCAATACGAGCTCAGTGTAACTAATGTTGGGACTAAAGTAGGAGTGGAAAATGGTGCTTGCGTGGGTGTGCCTTCCTATACTGCCTATACTTAGCAAGTTGAAATGCTGCTTCAGTATTGACACAGTCCTGTTCACAGCACTGAAAAATGTGTTTCTCAGAGGAAGCAAAGGACATCTTCTCTTCATTATGGGACTGGCAGATACCATCAGCATTGTTAAACCCCCTTATTGTATCCAAACAGTAAATTCTCAGTTTTATGGCTGCCGTGTGAAGATCAGGCTCACATCCCAGTGTAACTCCTGACCCATCAGTGTCATCAGCATCAGGCCAGGGGGTCGTTTGCACTGCAAAGAAGCAGAGGAAAGCATGACTGAGATTAGGAATATGTTTGATAAGTGTGAGAAAGCAAGTGACAGAGCGGCAGGCAGAGGCTCACCCGTGGATTAGTGCCCTTAAATGAAATGATAAAATATGCCTGGAATAAAAAGGAATCTCGCTGGGAACTTCTCCAAGCTCAAGCCCATATGTTACTGGCTAATCATTTTTCACCTTCATCTGCCAGAGTAATTAGACAAAAGTGAAGCAGTACTCTGCTTACTTTTCTTGCTACTGTTTCATAATACCCACTAAGAAATGGGCTATTTTAAGATTACCCCAAATACTGAGGCCCGCTGGGAGTAGCTCTTTGGTGATCTGGTAATTGGTTTAACTCACCAGTTACAAACAATACAATAGATTTATTAGGGCTTTTTTGTTTGCTCTTTAACAGGGAAAAATTATAAAAATATACAACATATATAATTGAATTTAGCTCCTGTTACAAATGAAATAATTGATTTGTGTTGTCTCATATGGACTGTAAATCTATGTAATTCCATTGAATCTACACCAGTGTAAAGTTGGAGCACAGAATTAAGTCCAAAATGCTTATTGGCACTTGAATAGAAATTGTCATCCATGCTCTTGGTATAAGCAGTGCTTCAAACCAGTGCATTCTCACCTGCATTAAGTACAGGTATGGATGTAACAAGCAGGTTATTCCATTATAGCCTTGGGCTTCTCAGCAGAACAGATGAAGTCTGTAGACTGAAGAGCACAAAATGATTGTGGGCTGGTCCCTTCCAGAGACTGGATAAGACTTAAGAAAGCACTTGAGAAGTTTGGAAAGGGTGCAAACAATTTACTGGTGTTACTCAATCCCCCCACTGTGGAAACCTAAGGTGGACTCAGACATCTCTTAGGATACCTAAATCCAAGATATCTGTGAGCAAGTCAGACTGGCTTCTGGAGTCCAGCTCATTACAGCTGATGGTGAGAAGGAGGGGTTGCCATCTCCTCACAGGGACCACTCCTAAACTGAGGTCCAGCAACCACATCCTGACTCCTGGAAGGTTAGGGTTAAACAGGCAGCCTCCATCCTTTATATATCTAGATCTTAGAAATCACACAAACCCAGAGTGCGCTGGCAGTGTCACTGTCTGAATAGTTTCAAAATTTTTAGAATGTTCTTTCTCTTGTGTACATCTAATGCCAGCTTTCTTCACCAAACAGCAGCATCTGAGTGGATACATGACAGATAACTTGGACACACAGTGCACCAAAAAGCAAAACACTCTGCAGACCTGCTCTGGAGAAAACCAGGCACTTCCCTCCTCACCACAGACAGGGAAAAAGGCTGAGGTATCTTTAACCACAGAACAACTCACTGAAGACAGAATTATAAATCAAATAGGGAATAGGCTCCACGGGTTGCAATGGCATGCTTGGCTTAGTTGTGGATAAAGTTAGTATTTTGGTCTGAATGCGTAAATGCAAAAAGAAGTTAGCACAGCTGCAATCCCAAGGCACTTTGGGTGTAGAAAATGAAGGGGAAAAATGAACTGTGACTGAGGCATGATAGGGAAGCTTTGGAGCAGGAGATTTATCAGCCAAGACTTGACATAGCTCTACTGTGAGGTCACAAGAGGAAGGATGATGTCTGCACATACCAGCCCATCACAGAATTTGTCTTTTAATCAAATATAGGACTACAAAAAAGGTGAAAAATCAGTAATATACTGCATATTTTATTCGCATTTTCTGGAAATCTTAAGACAGGAATGCCCCGATTCACAAAAGTCTGCAGTTTATGGCTATGTTTAAGTCTTGTTCTAGTTATGGTGGAGTTGGTGCATTAGGAATTTGACCAAGCAAGTGGAATTTGAGCAAGCTGAACATATGTCAGTTGTTCTGAAACCTGGAAAGAGTCTGCTAGTAAGTTGAAACTGAGTATCTGTACATGAAAATTCAGGAGTAAGAACAGTAATTAAAAAACTATAACTCACTAAAAAAAAAAAAAAAAAAGAGCAACAATTGCAAAACAAAAAATTATTTGATTATCTCATTTGTAAACAATAAATGTCAACAACATCCTAGACCCCTGTCAAAAGCTGCTTAGATAATGCAAATGTAGCCTTTATCTTCCCCTGCCCTTTATTAAAACAACTGTGTAGACTTTGTTGAGAAACAAGACAATTAAATGTAAATGATGTCATCTCCTGGCATTCATTCACTTTAACGAGTCTAGCCAATCACCCAGAGTAAACAGTAATAGCTGCAAAGCAGTAATATGCAGAATCATATTAGCAGACAACAAAGAGAAAAGGGTGACCTTTGTTTTTAACTAATGGTGCAGCCTCAACATGCTGTATGTAAAAGTTCTGATTGAATTCAAAGCATCAGTGTTTATTGCAGAAGCCCTAATGAGGTGACCATTTGTGGTGGTAGGTGATGAGTTTAGAGGTGAACAAGCAGCTTGTTCAGAAAGAAGCCAAGAAGGCAAAACTGTTAAATCTGCTCCCCTGATCTCTGTTCCTTCTCCCTGTGATGATTTTTCTCTCTTCCCACTGCCATAAAAGAACACGTTCAATCTTGGGCCATTTTCTGCTGAATACTTAGCAACAGTGGAGCTCAGTACCCCTCCTCTTATCCTCAAAATGTCTCTCTGCTCCCAGGCATTGTTATCTCCTTAATGTGTTTTCTCCCACATTTCCAGACCTTTTTCTTTTTTTTTTTTTTTTTTTTTTGATTGTGGAAATAAGGTACTGACTTCTCACCTTGCTCTTCTATATTTTACTTTACTCCATAGAGCATCCTGTCCTGAATGTTTTCAGCATTTGATGTGGGATACATGACTTCTTATGACATTCAGTAAAGAGTGTTTAATAGAAATCAGACAAATTTAACAGTCCCACATCTGCCTTACACCTACAAATTAAAGGACTCTAATGAGTCACTGACAAAAATTAAATGGCTTTTTGGTGATTTTTCTCTGTGTGTTTAGTTGATATTACTCAGCTGGTCCTGCCTCTGGATATGTAGAGTACCTTCAAAGAGCAAATGACTAGTAAATCTAGACAACGACTTACCACACAAAAGCACTTACTCATTTTAAGAAATCAGTTCCCAGACTGACCACTGAAAAGAAATTTCCCTTTGAAGCAATTGCATATAACTTTGCAGAGGATATTGCAACAGAAAAGGAAGAATAATTTTCTGAATGCCTGGCTGAAATGGGTGCTCATGTTCATCAGGGACAAAACCACTGCTAGTAAAGCCAACAAAGTTAAAGTTTGATTGAGCTGAGTGTTGGATCTCTGCTTTCAGTCAGACTCACTGCAGAATTCAAAGGCCAAAGCTCTTGCTTTGTCTTTTTTTTTTTTTTTTTTTTTTTGCCATGGAATATTTTGACATATTGCTGTATGGTGATGTCAAACTCCATCACACAGTGGGGGCACTGAAAATAAAGTGGTAATTTGATGGCAGTTTATTCTCATGGACATGTGCACACCAAAGTACCTTACCTGATGGCCCAAGATATTCAACTGATTTTGCTTAGGACTGCAATTAGGGGAAGAAATGATCAGGAGAATTTAGAGTCACAGAAATTAAGTGCTCTGTTGTGATCCAGACTTCAGTGTGGCCTTAGACACCTTAATTTACCATTCCTGGGGTTTGTCCCAATTTTTGGTGCAATGATAAAGCATTGCACCATCGACTAGGTGCATCAACCAGCATTTATGGTTGATCAACACTCAGGAAAGGGACTGAAAGCTACTGCTGGTACTACAGTAGAGGTACCAGACAGCTTCTCTGCTTTCTTTCCTTCCTTGGCAGGAAAGAGAGCAGGGATTGAAACGAGTTTGTGGTGCTGTGTCTTGTTCAGTGACAGCAAAGTGCCAAACCCTCAGGAGATGTTTAGTTCTCCTGAATTAGTCCTTGGTCACATGAGTCAGGGTGAGGATGGGGTTAGCAGTCACTGCTGTATAGACTAAGAAATAGGAAACACTTTCCCTCAGTCAGAGATTTTGATTTAATTTATTTTTCTTTCTTTTTTTTCCTTCCTGACATGTGTGCTCTGTAGATACACGAAAAGCATGTAATTTATTGCATGCATGAGAGCTGATTATCCGATTCAAAATCCCTTGCAATTGCTATTGGGCTGTGCTCAGCCTGTCTGTGGAAGGTGCCTCTGTTATCTACATTTAGGAGAGAGAAAAGGGAGCAATTCATATCACCACTGCCCAGGGCTGCCAGAGCTCTCCCCACTTCTCACCGTACTGGGGCTACCTAAATTAAGTATATCACCTATATACATTATATATACATATGCATATAAGTGTATAAATACAGATACACACATAAATAAAATATTTTAGTATATACATAGTTGCACACATATGTATCTAAAAAATTCTGAGACCTGGGCACCACAACTTTCCTAACAATGCTAGAGACACCTGTCACTGTCAGAGAAATCCTGAACTTATTTAAGCTGTGCTGTAACAGTGAGCCTTGATTCAGGAGTAGACTCACACCCCCAGGGTCAGAGACTGATGCCAATGTGTTCAATTCCTCCAATATCTCTGCTGAGTGTGCACTGAGGATCAGGCCCAAACCTTTCCAAAGGTGAGCTGTGGATAAATGTGAAGCCTGGAGCTGTCATTTTAGTCTTTTCATCTCTAGAATAATCACCTCTTCCAGAAACAGGACTCTGGGTAGGGTTTGCAATTGTTCCCTTGTAGCTGTTGATCTGTTCTGCTATTTTACAGCAAGTAAATTTTCTTCTCAGTGGGTGAACTGCACGATGAACCATAGGCAAACTTCTGAAAAACTGCAAACACTTACACGTTACTGCAAATGTAACCATAACAATTCAAAGTACTAATTTTCTACCTCATATAATATGTGTAAGTATGCTTTAGTAACACTCACGGGAAACATAATTTAACAGTGCCTCTGTCTTCCTTACCTCAAGATGGGAAATTTCTCTCACATACTTAACAGAAGGCCGGCTGTCTGAGCTTCCCATGTGTTTATCTGCTTAGGTTTTCCAGGAACATCTTGAGGGGAGTTTGTTTTTCTTTAACCCTTCCCTAGCGATGTGTCAGCTTCACTCAGCTAAAGAAAATATGATATTTTAGTTCTCAAGCTCTCCTGGGTTAAAAAGAAAGAGAGGAATGAAAAAATATAGGTTGGGCGCTCACATGAGAAGATCTTTTGAGGGAAAATGAGGTCTTTATCAATAGGAGATAAGCTTATCCCACATCAGGGACCACTCAGCACACCATGAAAAATCAGCAGCTGACTGTTTTTATGTGGTAGATAAAATTTGTATTATTCAGGCTTGTATTGAACATAATTCCAGGTTCACACATATAGGAACACAAAGGCTCTAAGAAGATTTCATTTTTAAAATGAGAAACATGAAGCATGAGGAAAAGGAATTATTCCTATTGCAATTTATAGCTGAGTATGTAAAACAGACATTGACTAGTGGCATTTAGGATTGTCAGTGATTTTTGTCATTAAAATCACTAGCAGGTCTTGAACAAGTGATTTTATGAGCTAATTCAGATTCAAAAGAAGGAGTAAAACTCAATGGTCTAAGTCGTGTTCTGCTCAGACAGTGAAGTCTGCATCACAGCACGCACCAAATTTTTATGCTCCTGAGTCCAAGAGTTGATGTCCTTGTTACACACAGCCAGCAGTGCTCAAGAAAGGTGAAGTCTGTGGGAAAATATGATGTTTTGTGTATTAAATTCAAGGAAGTGGCATTTAAAGATAAGACCCAGAAGGGCAGGCAAGCTGGAAAATCAGCAAAATCAGCTCTTCCTATACCCTGTTTCCATCAGTGCACTGTATCAGGTGCTTAGAGAGGTATGTAAGAATGAGGCAGGTATACACTGGTGTGTTCCTGATGCAATCATCCAGTCCACAGCTTCCAGCAGATCAGTGGTGCCATCTCTTTGGTCAGTATCTCCTCACTGATGAATTTATCTTAATGCACTTTAAGTTCATACAAACTTTTGTCAGCTACAGCAATCGGTGTCAGTGAGTGTCATGGTGCATTCCATATGTGACAGAGGACCTCCATCACGTTTGCCTATGTGATAATTTCATCAGGTTAATGTATTCCCCTACTGACCTTCTCTTTGCCTATAATGAAGTTCCATGAGTCCCTGCTAACCAGTGAAAAATATCCGAAATTCAGTGTTTCTTCAGGATTTGGATGTCTACACCTAGGCATTCATTCAGTATCTATGTAAAACTGGGGTGTATAACCCAGTCCCTTTAGGTGCCAGGTTGGTTTTCTTTGGATGAATAGATTATTCTTCCTTTACAGCACTGTCACAAAAAGAGACGGGGATATTTAACATTTCATTTAATGCCTGCTGCTGCAGAAATTACCAAGAAGTCAGACACATTTTCTGTATTCGGCCACATGGGATCTTTACCTTTTTCAGAAATTTTTTGAATATGGGATTCAGATGTGCTTTTCCTGTCCTGATGAGGTGCCCAAAACACCACACTCTGGGCAGTTGTGACAAAATTCAAGACTTTTACAGCAAAATTGTGGAGGAGAGAAGGTGGGACAGCAGCTTCCCTGCACTCTGCTGACAGTCACTTGCTGTAGCTGTGCAGTATGAGGCTATGGAGTGAGTGGGGAAGCCAGAGGGAACAAAGTGAGATTAGAGAGCGTGCAGCTGGGAGGCTGGACCTTGTCTCTGCTCCAGTGAGGTGTGTGTATTTCCCCAGTAAAGGTCTTTTTAGCAGGCACCAGGAAGTTAGGGAGGGATAACTTCCTGCAGGCAATGGGGTCTAGGCAGGAATTTTGAGAACTGTCCTTTTTGGCAGCTAAATCCCTCTTAAATTTTGCTAAGAGCACTGAAATGTCATCGAGGACCAGAGCCTGAATTTTGGGCTGTGTCACTTCCCCTGGGAACCAGTCAGTCCTGTCGGGGTGATTCAGAGGTGGCAGGACACAGCCCTGGGCAGGAGCTTCCCTGTCCCCAGTGCTCCAGCTGAACCAGCCAGGCACCAGCTGTCCACAGAGACTTCATTCTTGGGATCAGAGCTGGCAGGCAGGACATAAAATTCCAAACTCTAATCCCTTAGCATGTGAGCTCCTGGAGTGCTACTGGAAGCACTATAAGAGGAGAGGAGAGGAGAGGATTCACAATACATTGACTCTCTGAACTTCACCTTTGTTAATTACAGTTGTAATGCCCCTAGCATTCATTCCCTGGACAAGCTTTGCTAACAGAACTGCACTTTCTATGGACATGAAAATATTTCTAATATGAACTGTTTCTTGGACATGTATTTGGGCACAAACCCAGCTTCCTCTTCCAACAAAATTTAAAATAAAACAAAACCAACAACAAACATTTCCAGACTCAAGGCAACACAAAGTTGAAATCTTGCAAATGAGCTTAATCTTAAATCATGTCCCCAAATACAAATGTGAATCATTGAAATATTTCACATAATGGTTTTAAGATATTTCACTTGAATGTCTAACATCCTTTTGAAAGCTTTTTTTCCTAAAAATAAACCCACATTTCAAAATTTAAAGTAATTTAAAGTGAGAATTCTAAAGACAAAAGAACCCTTTGTTTTTGAAATTCCTAATGGATGTTTCCTCTCCTTCCATTCTCATCCCTCACAATTCCCTCTGCTCCAGTAATTAGAAACAGAAATTTCGCTGCAAAGCCCCCATTTAAAAAGTTTATCTCTCTTAAGTAGTTGCTCTGGAGGACATTTTTACTGTGTCTAGCACTGCCCTCAAGGAAATGTACTTGCTCAGACATTTGGTTCAAGCCAAGAACATTTTTGACACCCGCAAGGAGTCTGCCAAGTGACTGTGAGCATCACGCATTAGAGTTGCTCCAGGGAAACCTAAACCACATGAGTGATTGGAACCACAATTTCCTTGTGTCTAAGGAAAAATAAATTCAAGTTCATACCATAGCACTTCTGTTCTGACTGAACTGCCTATGAGAGGGCAAAATTTGGGTTATTGAAGAGAGGAGTTATTCACTGCTGAGCAACGTTAACCAAATAGTCACCACAGCATCGGCTGCATGATAAAGTTTCAAACCTCCTGTGCTTTAGTGAACCTGAGGAGCCTCTCATTTAAATGAGACAGAGCTCAGGCATTAGTCAGACAGGAGATGAGATGCAGTCCTATAAAATAACCACATTAGTATGAAAAATGAGACATAAAGCAAACTGTCCCCATATGTTGCTCTCCATATCTCAGAAAGACTTTTCTTGAAGTTTTACTGCAATGATCATCGAGGGAGTTTCCATGCCCTGGCCTGGAATTGATATTAATCTAGAAGAGAGGAAAGGGAGACAAACACAGACAAAGAGATATCCAGGAAATAAGGACAGAGGAGAGAGAGCTGCAACAAAGGCTGCTGGCAGGGGAGACAGGGAACACTGCACTGCTCTGCATTTTGGTACTGAGGATGGTGTTCTCCTTATGAACCAAGGCAAGCTGCATCAGCTCCTCCTTGCCCACATGCAATGCAGTTGTCTATCCTGCTGCACTGCTGATTGCCTGCAACAGCTTTTTAATGTAGTTTGGGAGATAGAGTATATGTATCATTTCTTTATTATAGCCTTTCAATCATCATCATGATGCAAAGAAAAACCATTGTTCGGAGCAGATGCACACTTTTATTTGCTAATATGTTCTTGGTTGACACTAATTTGCCACAGCAAAATTTAGCATCCATCTTCAAAATGCTGCTCACTAATGCCATTCCAAAAACCAATGGGTATGCAATAAACAGCATCAAACAACCCATAATAAAGCAGTTTTACTACAGATGTTCATTATGCACATGAGCCTCTGTAGCAGCCTGTGTATTTTGGAGAAATGTTGGAAATTAGTTTGGGAGAGCAGTAATTAAAATTAGTTGTCTCTCGTAAAATTCAGTAAGCTCTGAAGCACAGACCTGTCGCAGTGCTCAATTCCCTGAGGTGATTCCTCTCTCCCCATCCTTCAAAGCATGTCTAGTAATTTCGCTGTAGAGCTGGGCATTGTATCCAAAGCTACTCTGGATTCCAAAAGACATCATCCCAGTGAGGAGCAAATATTTGGCCTTCAGACATTTAGTGCCCTTCTCATTAATACTTTTGAACACATTTCTGATTGCCATTTTCCCTGAGAGCTCACTGGATACATGTAATGAATGTGCTGCCTGCTGGATTAATTTTCCTGTGAGCTCAGGGCCTGCCTAATTTCCTTGTGGTGCTGTGGAAAGTGTTGTGTGCTGTGGCTCTCCCAGGTAACTGGATATCTTATTGTCTTCATGATGACATGAGCTGACTTGCACTCTGAGCCTCACCACATGGACACAACTAAATCCACCATGAAGTGGGGATGGCTTCATTTTACATTTTTAAACACAATTTTTAAATTAGATTTTAATGCACATGTTCAGTGGCTAGATGAAGGTCTCCTGTTTGGAGTACAATGGTACCAAGCTTTCTCCTGGAAGTCTGCATGACCTGGGTAAAAGAGGATCATGGCCTAACTGTTCTCAGCATCTTTGTGCTCAGGTCACCACTTATAGCACTCACAGCAGAAATGAATAGGTCTTATACGAACTTATGAAAAGATTTTTTCAGCAGATCTTTTCTCAACTGAAGTGACAGAAAATTTCATCATGTTAAAGGAAAATTATAATTATTAGTCAGATTTTTTTTTCACAAGCTGTTTAATTTAATTTTAATTTTTGACATAATTTCAAATTGCATATTATTTTAGGAAAGCTGGGTTTACATTTTGCTTTTTTCCTCCCATCCCTCATCTGAATGGGGTATTTTTTTTGCAGTGAACTCTTGTCTAGCAGTATGTCTGGTGGTTTCATGCGTGTGGTCCTTTGTTCTTGATTTGCCATATTGGATGAGCAAGCATTCACTCTCCAAACAAAGCAAGCAGAGCATTAATCACCTCCTGTGGTATGTGGACCCTGACAAGATCTTGGGTACCCTGAGTGAAGGAGAAATGTGTTAAATCAAAATTGTCTCAGCAAATACTGCTGAATTTGGGCAAAATTGAGGTCTTAAATGTCAATTTTTTATTTCTCTTGAACCCAGCTACACAGGAGTTTGCAAGAGCAAAACCCCCATCTCTTAGACTGGAGTTTCAGGAATAAGTTCCCTTGCTTCACAGAGCACTGGAGACTGCAGGAGGAAGCATGAGGAGATGGTATCAATCAGAGTTGAAGGTAACCACAGAATAGCTGCAGAATGAGTTCCCAGCAGTGGCTGTACATGCAGATGTGGCATTCATCAATCCCCAGTGACATCACTCTGTGTGTTGCAATATGAGGACACGAGGTATGATTGATTAATCTGTAGCTCTGACTCCATTTCCTGACCTAATAATTCCCCGGTCTCCAATACAGAATATGAAGGCTGAAACAAAAGAAAAAAAAAAGAAAACTGAGATCCCCTTCTTTTGAATAGGAAGATAAATGAGCTCCCTGTAGAATAAGGCAGAGCTTTGCTGAAAAGTGCTAACTGTATTTGGGAGTAGTGTGAATTTATATCCATGAAAAAAGACATCTCTCTGAGTCACTGATATGTGCAAGAGAAACATTAAATGCTGTTAAATATCACGTTAAAGACTGGGTTTGGAGAGCATCCATTACATGGCAGCTTGGCTTCTGGAATGACCTTGTGCCTGAAACCTGCTCCTCCACCCTCAACTCATAAAGGCAACTTAATAAACCTTCTGGACCTGAAATGAACATTTTGATGACACTACGAATACAGTATATGCTAAAGATCTTCTATTCCATTTTCTACAACCATAAACAGATACGCTTTAATGGTCTGATGCCTTTACCTTAAAAAATTCCAATTTAGTTCCCTAGAGCTATAATAATAAAAACTGCTGACATTCTGGTTTTATTTTTCAGAGTAGAACCTGTCTTATAAGGGCTTTTCAGTGTTTGTGGGCTGTTAAGATTAAGTTAGATCTTAGAATGGGGCAACTTTGTTAAGAAAAGCACCTGATAGAGATGTGATGTGGACTTTTAAACTTGACACAGAGTGACAGAAAGTCTTTCAAAACATGAAGCCTATTCATTTTTTGTCCTGAAAATAACTTTGTAAATGTTGGAGCTTAAAATTAATTTGGCTCATCTTTGCTTTCTTCTGACAGTATTTCTATCATTACAGATTTGAAGAGAGGAGCCGTCCATTCCTGTCAGAAAAAATGCACTGGGTAGGCAGGGAATCCCTTTTTGCCAGGCTTGAAGTGCTGGGTTACAGGATTTCAGTTCAGGGTTTTTGAAAACACGTCAGACAGAGAAAATAAGGTCTTAAAATTTCGGTTTTATTTGGTTTTTAAACTTACATGCAAATAAAATGCAAAGGGAGGGGCGCAGGCTGCATTGTGTCTAAGAGAGAAAATATTCTCTGCTGCAGAGCATACTGTCTCCCTCTCCTGTGGGACATCATAAAATGTCTTAGATACTTGAATTCAAATCTGAAATGACAATACAGAGCTGGATGTGGATGCAGCATTTTGCTGCCTATTACAGTAAGTGTTGGCATTGAATTGAAAGCACATTTCTTATATTGATCTGACAGAATTCAATCTTCAGATATCTCAGAGCAACCATCATGAGATTATTCAGCATGTGCACAAACCCTATTTTAATAGTTTCACTAGGAATGATCATGGCAATCTTTCACAGGCTTACATTTTCTATTTTTGCTGATTATTTTCTTTTTTTTTTTCTCTTTTAGTATTTCCTCAAGTCTTTGTGTTCTCTTCCATTGGTAAAACCTTTCCAGGTTTCAATCTCTTTACAAAATCTATAATCCAGTTCATCTTTCCCCATTTTGTTTTTTTTTCTCCTGCCAGAAAAACTTCTACCCTACTGATGTTGCAAGTTGCTTTTTCCTCCTTACACAGAAGTGGGGGAACAGGCACTGTGGACATCACAGCTCTGTATCCTATCATACAGTGTCCAAAAGTGAGCAGATTCCTAATGAGCTGTGAAAGACCAAAACAAGCACCTTGCTTGTGCCCCTCTGCAGAATATCCTTCCAGTGGTCTGTGTCCAAGGGCGTCCCTGAGGCAGAGAGGGTGGAACTAATAACAGAAAAAACAGTACATTTTTTCTTCCCATGGATTTGTCCTGTTCTTTCTTGAAGAACTACCAGACTACCACAAATGTGATTTTAAAATTCATTTTTAGAGAGGAATACATAGCAATGAGCCTACAGAAAAATCACCTGTCAGTTTTTGGTTTGACTAAAATATCCTTTGAAGCTATTCTCTTCTGTTCTGTGTATTGAATAGCAAGAACCTGGGGCTTGTCCTGAATGTTTGTGACAGCAGCAATTGGGTCTGAGCACTGGAGACCTTTGCAATGTGCTTATGATCTCTGGGGTCAGAGGTTTATTTGGCTAAGGCAGAAGGAAAGAGAGCAGAAAGAGCTGGGAAACCACTGAAATACAGAAACTGTAGTGAAGCTGGCCATGGGAGCACAGGTTCAACCTTTGAGACCATTAAATCTGTCTGCCTAATACTGAATGCAGGCAGCACTTTCTGTCTCTGCACACTGTGGTGAGAATGTCAAATAGCCAGGGCAAGGGTTGTAAGCACAGGTATTAGCCTGCTGGAGAAAAACAAACAAACCAACAAATGCTCTTGCAGGCATGTGAGCCTCATTTTATGCTGAAGAGACTGAAGCAGAGGTTGATAACAGCATGTTCTTGCACTGTTATGGTTGGTATTCCACTCTGCCATTTTTCCCTGCTAAGAGCCCCTGAGGAGGATGGTAATTTAAATCACAAAGCACCAAGAGCAGCTTCATGAAAAACGACCTTCCATGTATAAACCTGAATTTTGTTCAAAGCTCTAGAAAAACTTTCTATCCAAACACTGCTGGTTTTGTATCCTGTTTCAGACCAAGCTTCAGCTGGAAGTTAGGTTTAGAAAGTCTGAAAGGCACGTCAAAGGCACACCTGAGATAGGACCAAAGCCCTATCTTTGCAGCAGGTGAGTTTCAGCCCCAGATATCCTGAATCCTTAAAATAATTTAACCATGGTGCAACAATGGAACAACAGTTGGAGCTGGATGCCTCTGAGGAGGGACCCTGAACAAAGGAAATCCTGGGTTTTTTTCCCCTTACAGTCTAATTGCCCCAAAATCTAGAGTCATTAGCTCCTGCTGTGTCTCAGAGTGTCTGGGGAAAGCATCAGAGGTGAGCATGAGGAAATGAGCAGCTCTTGAATACAGAATCCTATTTTAATACTTGTGTTCCATGTATTAAAGTATTAATACTGGAGGAAAACAATCCCTCATTCAGAATTTTTCCCATCACATGTCGGCACTTTATGAGCCATTTGGCATTATAAAGACAGTCACCATGATCTGTCCTTCACGACACTCTTGGGGCAGCACTACCAGACTTACAAGTAGGGAGTTTAAACCAAAAATCAAACCTTTTCATACAAGATTTCAGCTGGATTTTCTAGCATAAATGACTCCCCTCTGCCTCTCTGTTCGACTGTAATTGTTCAGGGTTGGGGAACGTTTTGGTACTAATGTGCCACATTTTTGGCACTAAATAAATACTAAGGGCTCATGTATATCAATAGCTTCTTTAAAAATAACCAGCAAGTCATATATCCTCAGGAACATTTTCTGCTATCTTTTATGACTGTTATCCACCCAACACCTGCATCAGCAGCTTTGGATCAACCAGACACCAAAACACTTGTAAGGTGCAGCTAATGAAATCTGTTCTGTTACTTAATGGTAAAATGTGAGATTGGTTTATATACAGAATGCATCCTTGGTGAATATATTGGAAAGACAAAAACCTTTTGTACAGACCTAGTAAAAGGTTAGTCCAAATAAAAGGCAGATTTCAAGATGCATGAGATTTCAGACTTCATGTCCTAGTTTGATTTTCTCTCTACAGACAGCAAAACTAGAACAACCTTACAAAGTGCTGTCCACAACTGGTGGTGAGCCTTGTAGTTGGTGTCTTCTATTTGTAGCACAACAGGATAAAATAATCTGGAGATAGATACTCAGCTGCTTATGTGATTTATTCAGTCTCCATTTTTGTAATTGAAATATTGTGGTCCTTCTTATTGCATGGAAGAACAATAGAAATTACCCCTCAGGTGATCACACACAACCAGTCCTTTGCCTCATATTTTATGCCTGATCTGACAGCTCTTTCCCCGTTTTTGTCTTTGGACTGAAAACCATCATATGAGACCTAGGACCCAATATCAGAGAGTACACACACATTCACAGCAAGAAGAAATTAGTTATTCATTTTCTTTCTGTCACCTGGGAGTTCCTCATAACTGAGTGATTCTTTGCTGCCATATGCTACAGCTCCATAAAACAAATAATTTATTCACAAGATATAATGATCACAAAGAAACAAGAGAATGTGAGCTATGTAAGAGCAGCTTTGAGCATGATCAGCACAAATGGGGAGACAGACCCTCCCTGGAAACACCTTTATCTGAGGTCCCTGCAGGACTCACACACCTCTCTGCCAGGACAGGTAGTGTTACACTGGGAAAGGGGGTTTCTGTGAGCTGTGGGAGTGCTCCAGGATGTGAGGCTGATGGGTCTCTGACTCGGGTCCAGTTATGGCTCCAGTTCAGCAAAGCACTTAAGTCACATTGACTTTGCTTCAGTGAAACACATCTGTGTTTTGCAGAGTCCCAGCGGCTGAACTGCACCTGGGATTGAACACAATGGTAGTTTTGATATATTTTGGGGATGTTGTCAGTTTTAAGCATATAATAAAAAACCAAACCAGCCCCTGAACACCGAATTTAAATGACAACTCCAATGCGCTTTCCATTTCCATGACTTTCCATTCATCCTGCCAGAGAGCCACAGTTTGGTGTTTCTCTGCTTCAGAAATGAAAGAATTAGTCCTTCTTGCTTCTGTTTACTGCCTGATCCTAATTAATTTCCCTCAGAAGTTTTCTTCTGTCAGCTCAATACTCAAAGTCTCAGCAGTTGTAGATGTTACAGAGAAACACTAACAAAGATAATTTCCATTAAGAGTTAAAGAAATTGTTAGAGTGCTTGTTTTAATCCCAAATTGTTGCTCTAATTAAAAACACAAATAATTTCAGTCCTACCCAACTTTTAACTGATTAAAACCAAATCCTTTACTAACTCTTGGAAAGATTTGTTACTCTGTGCTCTAAACCTATGTGCTTTCACCCTGCCTGCAATTCACTCGCCACCTATAAAATCTGCAGCCCTCACACTTTGCTCAGCGCGGCGTGTCTGACACACCATCAGCACCTGCCCTGGGCCAGCGTGTAAAAGAATGAACAAATGCACCAGAGGGCCCCAGTCCGACCTGGCACCATCCCAGAGCAGAAATTGAATATGTTCTGTGACTAATTCTGGTTCATTTTCCCTTCTATAAAGGAAAGATACCTTTTCCATTACACCACCAAGGGGAAGGAGCTGGTTCCATTTCAGACCTGTGTTACCACATTTCAGTGCATCAATTAATTTCTCTACTACAGGCAACTACCTGTGATACAGGCAGTATTTGTAACTATAGTGTAATAATCCCTTTTATCCACTACTCATGCCAGATTCTGTTTTGAGGGAGGCAACAGTTTTATTGTATCCCTAACATTAGCATTTCAATAGTCTCTCCACAAAATGCTTCCAATTTACCTGTGCAGAAGTTAGGTATTTCTTGATTTATCATCTAAGGAGACTATCAAGGTTGCCAGCTTTTTTTCCCCCCTTTTTTTTCCTTTCTTTTCTTTTTCTTACGTTAGAATTCTGATGGAAATTAATCTTATATTTCCATGGATATGGAAATAATATACCTTCTATTTGCCAGGAAAATTTTTGAAATGTTCTTGAACAACTAGGTATCCAAAGCCCCAGACAATTTGGTTACTTGGAAATTATTATTGTCTTATACAATTAAATTTATCAGTTATTTGGTGATCCGTTTGTGTCTCTGAGCTATGTTTCTTAATTAGAATATGCAACCCATAATGCATCACTTTTCTTCCCCAAGAGAAAAGACTTGGGTATATCACAAACCAAGAAGAACTGTGGAGGAAAATGTCCAGATCAAACAGCCACCTCAGGCTCAAGTTCCCATCCAAATAAAATCTGTTTCTGTCCAACTTTACTGCCTTCTTTCTCCCAAGGAGAGGGACTATACTGTGGCATATGAAATACAGGAAAAGTCATGTTTAAACAAGAAGGCAAGAGTGCCACATTTTTAGAGAGGAACAGTTTTCCCCAAAAATGTTCAGTGCTTGAACTAAAGTCTGAGCTACAAGTTATGGTGGAAAGATTTAGGAATTCCAGCCAAAGCCCATTTTTCAACCAGCCTTAAAGCTGTGTTTACAAATCAAACCTTAATGCTAGTTATTGACATTCTTTTCCCACAGGACATTGATCCAGCAGATGCAGTGTTGGAAGCTTGCAGAAATTGTAACTTATAGCTAAATTGCTTGACTGAGTTAGTGGGGGTTGTGTCAATAAGGCAGGACTACACATTTGGGGAAGATGCTCCAGAAACTCATGTTTAAAGTTAGATTCTGCAGAGTGATGGACAGATAACTTTTGTTTGTAAGTTCTGACAGAAGAAAAAAGTTAAAAACCCCCAAAAACCAACAAATGCCAGGAATAGAAACACAGAGCTGGGATAGAATTGCAAGATATAGCCAGTGTCAAGGCAGGGCAGTCAGAGCAGCTGCATTGTCTCAGAAATGGGGAAGGAATGTGCTCCAGGCACTCCAGTTACCATTGACCTCCTGTGTCCCCCTCATTCAAGGAGTCAGAGGCATGGTTTATTGTATGCTCAAGTGGCCAAGCAATGAATGTAAAACTCCTGCTGGTAAATCATCTCTCAGGCGGGTTTCATTCCAAAGATAGAGCATTGCAGAAACAGGACAGGTCCTGTTGGCAGCACATGAGAACTTTCTGCTGTCTTTCTTGCAATGCAGGTACAGACCCAAATGAGTATAGGAAGAAATCCCCTTGCTTTGAGAAAGAGAACTCTTAATTCACTGACTTTTTTTAAAACAGAGATATTACTCTGCACCTCACTTCCTTGCTCTGTGCTGGAACTTTTTGCAGGTCTATCAGCACAGAAACTGGCTCTTTTGGTACTTCCCACCTCCCTGCACTGAGCCCTACGGAGTCCCTAGGCACTGAGGCAGGAGAGCCCACTGGACTACCATGTCTGCTTGATCAGGAGCAAGTGTACAGCCGAGTTCCCTAAGAAACTGCATTAGTCTGAAGAAAAGCTCAAATTCAAGACTGTAACTGGACTGAGGCATTTTAATCCACCTCCTTCCATACTCCTTCACCAGCTCTCACTGATATAAAGCTCCATCCTGGCCTTGACCAGCTAATGAAGGGGAATAGATGCCACTGCTCTGCTCTGCCTCTGTTTTTTTCATGGTTTAACCCCAGCCAGCAGCCAAGCCCCACACAGCCACTCTCACTCCCCCACCAGTGGGATTGGGGACAGAATCAGAAGGGTCAAAGGCAGAAAACTCTTGGGTTGAGATAAAGAAAGTTTAAAAGGGAAAGAAAAAGCTGCACAAGCAAGCAAAGCAAAACAAGGAATTCATTAATTGCTTCCCATGGGCAGGCAGGTGTTCAGCCAGCTCCAAGAGAGCAGGATCCTATCTTGGGTAATAGTTACTTGGGATGACAAACACCCTCACTCCACATAACCCTTCCTTCCTCCTTCTTCCTCCCACCTTACATACTGAGCATGTGATATGGTCTGGAATATCCCAGAATACCAGTTTGGGTCACCTGTCCTGGCTGTGTCTCCTCCCAGGCAGCCCCAATCTCCTCACCAGCGTGGCAGGACAGAGAGCAGAAAAGGCCTTGGCTCTGAGTAAGCCCTGCTCAACAACAACAAAAACATTTCTGTTGTCACCACTGTGTTCTGCACAAGTCCAAAACACAGCTCCATACCAACTAGAGGGAAGAAAATTAACTCCACCCCAGGCAAATCCAGCACAACATTCCCATGTGAGCATTTTGCAATGCCTGCAGCAGACCACACTTCAATTTCTCAGTCACTGTGAAGTGAGACACATGCCACTGCTGGATCAGTGCAGTGCTCCATGGGAGAGCAGCAGAGCAGGATCTGACCCAGATCCTTGTTCCCAGTTTCCTTGTTCCTCTGCCACCTCAGCATCCTCCTGATCAAAGCTGCATTGTCCCAGCAGTGCTGCTCTCCACGGGACAAACATGTCAGGCAGTGTGACCCCCGTGACCCCTCAGGGACCCACCACACCTCACTCTCTGCCCAGCAGGCACTGGCTCTGCTTTCATGTTTCTGCCCTCAAATTCTCCTGATGTTGCCCCATTTTTTCCATTTCCTCCTCCTCCCACCGTTTCCCTCCCGAGTCTCTCCCTGCCCACACCCTCACTGAACATGTGTCAAGCTGGGCTTATTTGATGGGGCAAAGCACTTCATTGAAAATGCCTTCAGCAGCGGGGCTCTGTGTGGTCCACGAGAGGAAGAGCGTGTGGATAAGGCAGGAAATCTGCTGTTTGGCTTTTGCACCGCCCGCAGTCCGACTCCAGGCCAGCCCTGTTTGAGCTCTCCTCTCCCAGACAGGCCAAGGCCGCTCTCCGCAGGGAGGGTCCCTGAGCATCCCCACAGTGGGGGCAGAGCTGGGGGTGCCAGGCTGAGCTGGTGGCCATCCATCACAGGCTGCTTTCTCCCTCCTCTCAGCCCGACCTTGGGCAGCTCGTTTGGAGCCACCTCAGATATCCAGAGGCTCACTGTGTGCAGTGTAAATGGGAGCTTAATCCCATTACAGGGCTGAGCAAGCCCACTGAGACCAAGCATCTTGAGCTACCTAAAATACAAATGCAAGGCAGGTCTTCATTACACCCTTTTCTCCAGTGTGTGAGCCAGTTTGGATTGCTCCCTACTTGAAGCTGGTGGCATTTTCCACCAATTTACTGTAGTTCCAGGTGTGAATGGCAGAAAACCACTGAGTGTGGCAAAGGAGCCAGCCCAGAATCAGCTCAGAATCTGGCAAACAGCTGCAAGGACGTAGTGCTGTTAAAAATAATGCCCTCAGCCATGTCACTGATGGGTAACACTTACAGGTCCTAAAACAGGAGGGACTTTAAACGACTGATTTATTTTCCATTAGCTGAGTTGCTCTATATCCTTTGCAATTCTCCCAGGCTGGGGTGTTGAAATAAACAGTCAGGTTCACTTTCATTCAGTGCTGATTTCCAGGCACGGTGCTTTACTGGGCTCTTGGGCTCAAACCAGCAATAACTGCAAATAAGGGAGAGAAAAACAAGGAGGAACAGAGAGCTGGGAATGTTAAAACTCTCAAACTATTCTTGTTATTCCTATATTTTACAAAGAATTTTGGACCA
Source organism: Pyrgilauda ruficollis (assembly GCF_017590135.1). Classification (NCBI taxonomy): domain Eukaryota; kingdom Metazoa; phylum Chordata; class Aves; order Passeriformes; family Passeridae; genus Pyrgilauda; species Pyrgilauda ruficollis. The sequence continues at coordinate 5,962,677 of NW_024525267.1, forward strand.
AAATGGCTTCTAGCAACACACTTTGATATTTTTCCTCTCCAAAAGGCAGAAATAAATAATTTTAAAAGTGTCTAAAAGCATAGGTAAACTCTATCTTGTCCAATAGAGCTGCTTCTTTCTCCTCAGGTGAGCTGATGTGCAACCAGTTAAAGAGAATGTGGTAGATCTATTTTTTCACTTTAAAAAAAGAAAAAAAAAAAAGGCTCATTTTGTTCTTGCCTTGCACTTTTTTTCTCTAACACAGAAAACATCTGGTCCTAAAATGCTAAACTTATAAGTAGAAATGGTACTTACCTGGTCAGGTATGCTAAGGCTTGGCTTGCATTTGAAGGAAATCTGGCATTAGTTTTGCATTGGGTTGTTGGTTTCTGTGATCTTGACTCTCATTTCTGAGTACATTTCCTTTTGAGGTAAAACAATGAGGAATGCACGGCAACCTTTTATCATGCAGCTCTCTGCATTCCTGGGCAATGTCACTGTCTAGTGTGTGACTCATTTATGGTCTCTGTGAAGCTTTATGCTTCCATTAGAGGCCTCTTCTCAATCTGCTTTATTTTAGACAAAATTAGGTTCCAATGGACTTCAGTTTTTAGGAGCCATATGACATAAGTGGAAGGAAGGATAGCACACTGTAGGATAAATGTGGCCACCTCTCCTGTCTGTCTGTACTTTTATTACTGAGATAGATACTGGGAAACTCTAAACTTACTGAGAAACAAAGCTCAAATAGAAAAGAAAATCCTTGTTATTAATTTAAATCAGTGATACTTGCATTACAGCTTCTGAATGACCCTGGACACAGCAGTATATATTTTAAAGTAGAAGTGTATAAGGTCAAATAAAAATCACTAACCTTTGTTTGTTTTACAAGCCAACTCTAATTAGATGGTTAAATTAGTGGTGTGTGTGTAAAACAAACTGGTGAGGTATCTTGAGGAAGGCAAAATAATGTTATTATTTTATCCCATGTTGTTTATCCTTTATGCATCATGTTACCAGATCAAACACCTGCAACATCTGGGAGTGCAGAAGAAGGATAGATGAGAGAAGGATGGTCTCCGTAAGAGACTTTTCTGTAGAAAGGTAGTGTTAAAGCTGTGCAAGATGTGTAGGATAAATAAGTAGTTAGGTCTATATAAAGGGAAGAATGGAGGATATTTTCTAATAGATATATTAATTTTTAATTTTGTGTTTTTCCTTTGTGTGAGCTTTCACTGTTTCACAGTATTACTTCCATGCTTTGATACGTGTGACGGGCTGATGAGTAAACCTTGACAGGAAGCTTAATTTTGCTTCAGTTCTGCTAAGGATTTCCTAAATGTGACTAGAACATACTGAATCCTTACCCACTATGTCTGGACTTCTAATCTAAAGAAATGATACCACCTAGGGATGCCAGGAGGCCACCCTCAGGAATATTAATGTTCTCTTTCATTAAGGTACTATCGGATCAGTAATATGGGGAAGTTCCATGTGCTTTGAGATTCAAAAGAAATGTCCACTTTGTGCTTGCTTTACACGTTTCTGTTGATTGCAGCTGGATAAAGGCAGGGTAAGAGCAGGACTGGTTTGTCTTGATCATTGAATCAAACATAATGCCATTCCGCTGGGATAGTGAACAACAGAGAAAGTTAAGCGGAATTAACAGTAACACTGGGCTTCAGTAACAGCCATACAGGGGCCAGAAGAAAAGAGTTCAAAGGTGATATTTGTGAGAAAGCAGTGAACAGGGTCAGGGAAAGGTAACTCATGGTAAAGATAACCAGAATCTGTGACAGTCTTTCATTGCAGGGGGCATGGAGGGTACAAAGGAAATGTTCAAACTGCATAGGAGCAAAGGCTGATAAGACTTGCAATACAGAGATTAAGGTATCAGTTTCCAGCCAAAGGGATCTGGGGATTGGATCATTATTGTGCTATTAGCTGCTGGCTGCAGATAAACAAAACAAATGTTTATTCCCAGGAGAAACAGCTCTTAGAGTTTAACTGACTGCTAATTTGAAATTCCCTTGAGCAAGAAGGCAGTGTCTCTTTGGAGCTGGAGTCTTCAAAAGGCAATTTCAGGATAATAAAAAGAATGAAAACACTTCTTTTTCGGTACACAGTATACGGTGATTGGTCCCTTATCCTCTGCAGGATTGTTTTCTGTGTTACTTATCTTGTATTTCTCTACACTAATATAGGATGCTTCTCACTAATATAGGATGCTTCTCAATATTTAGGGAGAAGCCATCTGAACACGTGAACTCTCAGGCCCTGGATAACACCTTCAGGAGTTCTTATTATCCTGTTTCCTATGTTAGCTAAAAGGATTGCAGAGAAGAAGAAAATGACTAAATTTCTCAGTGGGAGTACAGGGACACCCTTGAACACCAGAAAGTCTCAGAGCTGTCCAGGACTGGGGGGACACCAGAGCTCACCAGGGCCAGACTTTGGCTGCCAGAAACTAGGAAAATTTCACTGCAGATCTGGGCAGCATTTTCTCCTAGACATTCACCAGTGACCTTTCATGAGAATTATTTTTGGAAAGCAACAAGAGAAAAAAAGCAGAGCCAGTGTCATCTCTCATTCAGTTCAGGCTGCAGAAGTTGTGCTCGGGAGAGGAAGGCTGAAGTTCAAAGCTTTGCCCTGGTCCCTGACAAGTTGCAGGGCACTAGACAAGGATATGCTGGCAATGAGGAATTCTGTGAATTTTTTTTTTGCAGTAGGAGGATCTTTGAACTTAAGATGCCAGCAGCCTTTGACAATGCTTTTTATTTCCAGAGTGCTGTTCTGCCAGCAGAGGAGGGAAGAGTCTTGATTTCCCACCGTGAGGAATAAGCAGGCTGCCCAGTGAGACAAATTACAGCAGCATGGCTCTGATAGGTCTGAGTGAGCCGGGAGAAAAGCCTGGACTGTGCAACCACTTCCAAGGAAGCTATATATTCATTATAGTAGAAATATTTTTTTTCCTCACTTCATAATGACTAATGCCATGATTAACATATCAGATTGTACGTGGAGTCTCGGCACAAGACATCAAAGCCTTTCCACATTGGTTCTTCTCTTGCTCTCTCTTATTAGTGTGTATGGTGCCCCGAGGATATAACAAGCAGAGCTGCAGAATGCCTCATGAGGAGTTTACATCTGAAGCTCTACGTTTGCTCCAGCCCTGGAACAAAAGAGAGAAACATTGTTTACAGCAGAAACTACCCAGAAGCCCCAAAAGTCCCCAGGACACCCTTAAATAATGTAACCCAACCCAAACAAAATGATGAAAGAAAAAAAATTTTTTTTTGGTCCCATTCTCTCTTAGGAATCTCTTTGCCATAATTATCCAGGAAAGTTTTTAGGCTGGACCCTCAATGCATCAACCACCCTTCTGTGCCACCAGCAACTGAGTTTCTTGACTGGAAATATCAAAACACTTCAGCAAGCCTATTTAGCATCTTTTCTACACATATCCAACCCCTCAGGGTCTGAGTTCTGCACAGTGTAATCCCACTTTCTTGAAAATTGCTCTGCTGGTCAGCTCAGCTGCACTAATTTTCCTGGTTTGTGTTTATTAAAATACCTTCTCTACTGTCCACAGAAAAGCAATCAACCTGACTGCATTTGTGGCAGTGGCGTTTTACCTTCTACCTGTTATTGTATCTATTTATCTCCACCAGAAGTCAGCATGTGGGTGGTTTGGAGGGAGATTTACACACTGATATTTTATTAAAGTTCCTTTTTATTCTATAATTTAACTGGGGAGATTGAAACATTGTACATTATTTTGCCTGTGGTAAAATAGACCTATTTTAGCTTCTCGTTTCCTCCCCTCTTTCTGATTGCTTATTAATATTCAGAATTTATCTTATCTATTCCCCTCTTCATTTGGTTTGTAAATTATTCCTTTGCTTGCTCCTTTATTTTTAAGCCTGTTTTCAACTTTTGTTTAATCTTCTTGGTGGCTTTTTTCTTGTTTTGTATTAAATTTTGAGTTAGACTTTTAAGCTTATCCCTTTTCATATTCACTCCTTAAAACTGCCAGCTGCTCTTTTTCTCTGTCTGCTACAGAGAGTGTGTGAGAGCAGAGAAACAGAGCTGCACCTCCAGCATAATATAGATTGTTAATTTTGATGGAGCTTTCTCAGGGACAAGCAAGGGACAAGCAAGGGACAAGGACTCTCATTCAAGGTGGAGTAATTTCTTTCCCTAGAAATTACTCCATCTTGCTCTAAATGGACAGACTCCGGGTACTACTCCAGCCTTTGGGCACTCTCAGGAAAGCACTGAACCTGTTTGTCCTTGGGTGACCACCTCATCAGGGCCTGTTTGGATTCATGTCATATTTATTTTAATTAAAATTCCATTTATTCTGATTTGCTATCTGACTTGTCTTGTATCTTTTCAGTCTTTGGATCTATTTGCTTTCCTGAAAACCCTCCCCTTTTCATTCCAAATAGTTTTTAGATCTGAAAAAAGTAAAAGTTGCCTTCTTGCTGTCATTGCTTCTCTTCATTTCCCCCAGGTCTGCCCCTGCGGTGTTCACTGTTTTGCAGAGAACTGCAGACAACAAGTCCCACTAGGCTCTGTGTTTTCTATTGTTTTAATCTTAACTCCTCTTTTTTTTTTTTTTTTCTTTTGAATTTCCTCTATTAACCACCAAAGAGCTCATCTAACACCTTTCTCAGTTGCCTCTTCAGTGTCTTCAGCAAAGTCATGCATGTCCACAGCAGGCGTCATCTTTACATCATCCTGGGTGGGTACAAGGTTAGATTCTGAACTCAGCTCTTGACATTATTTGAATCACAGCTCCCTTCTCAGTGCATGATAGCAGTCTTTATAAAAAAAGAACACAAATGGGCCATCTTGAGAAGTGTTTTGGCTGTGTTTTTTCCCCACTGCACCATAGCACATGTTTAAGCATGCCTGTGCACCTGACCTCGTGCCTTGCTGCCTGTGCCATGCAGTGTCACGTGTAGCACAGGAGCTCCAAAATGAAAGTGTAATAATTGTGTGATTGGTGAGAAGCACATGGTGAAGTTGACATTTAAAGGAAAATGGAAAAAATTTAACTCATGAACATTATGTTTTTTAGTGATGGAGGACAAACAAAAGCCAAGACAGGCAGATACAATTCTTCTAAAATGCCATACATTTGTTGGGAGCAATGACAATACTGGATTCTTTCAGTGGCATTTGTCACTGTCAGAGGCAGGTCAGTAGACAAGATGGAGCCAATTGTGATCCATTATGACAATGACTAAGCCCCTGGGGACCAAAATATTCTCAGGGTTGCTTTGTATGCAATTGTGATAAGCCCAGCCTGTGCTGTACACTGGCAAGGTACTGGTTTATCTTTTATATAAATGATCCACCTGCTGAAAACTGAAACAGTATTTTTGTATTCCTAACTCACTTTGACTCTACATGATCCGTTTGCCTTCTTCATTTTGTGGATTTGGCACATTCAAGATTCTGCATTTCAGTTGTCCAAAATGTGCACTGCTTGCTGTGGGATCATAAACAGCATTAAATTTTTACATCTAAGTGCCATAATTATTAAAATATTTCTTAGAATTAATAATTATTAGCTATTAAAAATTACAAATTGTTCTTATTGGCATGGATATGGTTTCTTCTTTTCTTGTAGGTTTATGTGAGCTTGCACAAATGAGAAGCAGAGTCAACACTTCCTTTTTGATGCTGCTTCTGGCAGGTTTGGTTATATTGCTGGAGCCTAAATTCAGGTGGCATTTTCAAGGTATAACCTTATCCAAAGGTGAGATAGGTAAAAAGTTGCTTCCACTTGCTGCCATGGGTTCTGAGTGATCAGAGCTGCTATAGGCAGCTGTAATTGAAGTGTTTAGTCTTTGCTAAATATGGTTATTACCTGAGGGTGCTTGAAATACTGTTTGCATTTTTTATGGTCATTGGATTCTCCTGATTACCAGATGTAATAGACTTTTTATGCTACAATGCAACTGTTGAACATTTTAATTGGAATGCCATGTCAAATTTTTAAATTAAAAATCAAATACTCAAAGCACCAATGCTTTTCTGATTACTAAAATTAAAACCTAATTGAATTCTCCCACCAAAAAATATCCTGTGGAAATTTAATTAGAGAAGTGTAAAAGAGCCGATTTTTAAAACATATTATTTTTTAATTAGGAAAAATCTAAAAGGCAAATTAGTAAGTTTTAAATTTTCCAAAATATGAATATGGAGATTCCATTTGGCACAATAAAGAGGAGACCCAAGGCCTACCTTCCTAAAGTGAGGAATACCCACTTCTGTTGTGGATTCTCATAAAAACCCTGCATACAATAACAGCACGTTAAAAGACTATGGTGAAAAGTTAAAGTAGCTTTAAATGAATATTTGGAGCAGGGTGCAAAGAGAGAGGCTAGCTGGTTGTGTACAAATAATGTACAAGGTACTCCCATGTCTTCAATGACATCTTGCATGGCAAGGCAGTCTCTGCAGCCAAGCTCTTGATATGGGATCATAAACAGCATTAATTTTTTACATGTAGGTGCTTTAATCCTTAAAATAGTTCTTAGAATTGATAATTTTTTGCTATTAAAAATTATTAATTCTTCTTATTAGCATTAGCATGGATTAGATCCCATTCCTGGGTCCTTTGCTCCCCTGATGTGCTGCAGGATGCTTGACTCCAGGGCTCTGCACTGGAGACCAGGCACATTGCATTGCTCTGTGTTGCCCTGCTTTTCTGTGATTGACCATGGTACACCCAGGAACATTCACACAACATTAATAAGGGTGAAGAAATCATTGACAGCCTAGGTGGGCTCAATTTGGCCTTGTCAGGACATTTCCATTTCCCATTGATTTTAGTTGTTTGTGGTCGCACACAAAGTGTCAGAGTTAGTGAATTAGAACAGGTGACAAGGGCCCTTGGGAAAGCACAACACCATCATTAGGTGGATGGGAAATGATTGCAGCTCTACTTCTTCCTTAATCATTTTTCTTTCTTAAAAATGTCTATTGCACAAACTACCTCTCTATTTTGTGGCACTGTGTAATTTCATGATACAGCAGTTAGGAGATAATTTGATTTAAAGAAAAAAAATAGAAATACTAACTACAGCTCTCTGGAGACTCAGTGCTTAATGATATGCACTTAAAAGTAGAAGCAATAACAAAATGAAGAGGAATGGTGCCTGCAGGGTACATTCAGATCTGGGTTATCTCGCTCTCTCACAGCTGAAGGCGGGCAGCGTGTGACAGTCACTCACAACTTGCACTCCTGAGCCTGAGGAGCTGGGGGACACCTACCTGAGCAGACCCTGCAGGGCATGGGCTGACTTCAGAGCTCTCCAGATCATCCTCCTGTGTTCATGACCTGGAGCATGGTGCCAGTCCCAATGATTACTCACTTTTATCTTGGAAAGCCTTTCCTGGCTTGGAGAACAAAGAAGAAGGAATCTGCTCACAGCTGAGATGCTCAGCTAGGAAGGGGAAACTGAAACAAGAAAACTGTTTGGATTTTTTAAATTCACTTTTTCTAAACACAAAAGTACAAAGTAAGCTTATTTCTGTCCCTGTTGTTTGCTTGAACTGGAGAAATAATATTTTTTCCCATGATTACTCTGGTGCTAGTGACATCTTTCTTGTCAAAAGATGAGATGGGAGAGTTTAAAATGTTCATGTCTCTTTTCCTGGGTGAGTGCCTTAACCAGTCTTGTACACTAAATGGATTGTAGACTGTCTCTCAACGCACCTATATCAAGGCAAGTGTAAGCAGAAGGTGCACCCCATCTTCTTTATGAAGATTGTGTTATGCAGGTAACAATGTGTGGTTTCTGACTGATTAGAGGAGAATTTTTTCCCCTGAAAATCTGAATTTGGTGTCAAAAGACAAATTCTATTTCAGGTTCTGGCAGTGAAGGGGCTACAGGGGTGGCTCCTGTGAGAAGGTGCTGGAATTTTCCCCTTGTCCAACAGGGTCTATGCCAGGCAGCTCCAGGACCTGCTGCTGACTAAGGCTGAGGTGATCAGAGGTGGAGAGGGGCTTGGAGGAGCATCCCCAGCCAAGGCAGACTCTTCATGCACACTCCAAGAAGGGATATATTAGAAGGGACTGATTTAAAATGGGACTGTGGGACAGGACTTTTATCATGATTGACTGTCAATCACATATCTCCAGGTCAGCTGTGTCATCTGGGCATTTTTAGAAAAGGATATTTTACCATATCTGCCACATCTTTACCTCACTACCAGGATGTTTGAGTTTGGTGTTAATGAGTCAGGCTGATTTTGGCACAATTCAACACCAAACCAGCCTGACACAGCCTCTCTCACCCCACCACTGAGAGCCTTGCAAACAGGACAGTGTGTGATTTACATTCCAGGCAGAACATCCTGCTGCACAGGGGGAGAGCTTCTCACCCTGAGGAGGGAACAGCACTAGAAAGAACATGAGATGAAGTGACCATAACCCCCATTCCTTCCTCCCTGCCTCCACTTGCCTGGGAGAGGGAGGGGCAGGAGGTAGAGAACTAGAAATAAAGTTAAGACTGGGAAGGAGGGAGTGGTAGTGGGGAGGTGTTTTTTAGGATTGCTTTTATTTCCTGTAATCCTACTCTGATTTTGATTAGCAATAAATTCAGTAATTTTCTCCAAGTAGAGTCTGTTTTGCCCATGATGGTAAAAGCTGATTTACCTCTGCCCATCCTTATCTCAATTCATGAGCTTTTGTTGTATTTTCTCTCCCCTCTCCTGTTGAGCAGGGGAGTGATGGAGCAGTTTTGGAGCAAGTGTAAGCAGAAGGTGCACCCCATCTTCTTTATGAAGACTGTATTATGCAGGTAACAATGTGGTTTCTGACTGATTAGAGGAGATTTTTTTTTCCCCTGAAATCTGAATTTGGTGTCAAAAGACAAATTCTATTTCAGGTTCTGGCAGTGAAGGGGCTACAGGGGTGGCTCCTGTGAGAAGGTGCTGGAATTTTCCCCTTGTCCAACAGGGTCTATGCCAGGCAGCTCCAGGACCTGCTGCTGACTAAGGCTGAGGTGATCAGAGGTGGAGAGGGGCTTGGAGGAGCATCCCCAGCCAAGGCAGACTCTTCATGCACACTCCAAGAAGGGATATATTAGAAGGGACTGATTTAAAATGGGACTGTGGGACAGGACTTTTATCATGATTGACTGTCAATCACATATCTCCAGGTCAGCTGTGTCATCTGGGCATTTTTAGAAAAGGATATTTTACCATATCTGCCACATCTTTACCTCACTACCAGGATGTTTGAGTTTGGTGTTAATGAGTCAGGCTGATTTTGGCACAATTCAACACCAAACCAGCCTGACACAGCCTCTCTCACCCCACCACTGAGAGCCTTGCAAACAGGACAGTGTGTGATTTACATTCCAGGCAGAACATCCTGCTGCACAGGGGGAGAGCTTCTCACCCTGAGGAGGGAACAGCACTAGAAAGAACATGAGATGAAGTGACCATAACCCCCATTCCTTCCTCCCTGCCTCCACTTGCCTGGGAGAGGGAGGGGCAGGAGGTAGAGAACTAGAAATAAAGTTAAGACTGGGAAGGAGGGAGTGGTAGTGGGGAGGTGTTTTTTAGGATTGCTTTTATTTCCTGTAATCCTACTCTGATTTTGATTAGCAATAAATTCAGTAATTTTCTCCAAGTAGAGTCTGTTTTGCCCATGATGGTAAAAGCTGATTTACCTCTGCCCATCCTTATCTCAATTCATGAGCTTTTGTTGTATTTTCTCTCCCCTCTCCTGTTGAGCAGGGGAGTGATGGAGCAGTTTTGGAGGGCACCTGGCATCCAGCCCAGGTCAAACCACCACACAACATATGTCCCTAAGCCTTTTCACTGAAGTGAAAGTCACACACTGGAATCCCACAAGTCTCCTAACTCCCAGGTTTAGGAGAAATGGTCAAAACCACTGTGAAGTAACATGGTAATTCTGCAATCTATATCCTTCCCATGGTGATTTAATAGGCTTGTAAGCACTTGAAAATGAAGGAATGAATATGTGATTTGGTTATCACGTAGGCTGATGAAGATTCCTTTTCTTCAGAGGTCAGTTTTGAAGTCAGTTGCAATCAAACAATCTTGTTATCTTTCATTTAATTTCCTATTGCATACTTAGGCAATCTGCTCTCTATAAGCAGTTATTATTACAACCTATTTGTTTTCCACTTATACCTAATAACAGTTTACTCATTCCTCAAAGGTCTCTACTTATTTTAATTTTTTATAACAAAATGAGAAACAGAAAGTCTTTTCAGAAAAGTAGCTCTTAAAGAAATGTGAATCAAGAAGGACTAAAGGCTGGGGGAAAGCCTTTGATATTCAGATATTTGTATCAGGATGGAGAAATTGATGAATTTAGAGTTTGTGTGGTAGATGCTTGGTTTACCTTGGTGCTAGCACTTGCCCTCTAGATAGTCATTCAAGATATTACTGCTTTCTGTTTACTTGATATTGCCTTCACAGCTGAGCCTTGTTAACATGCAAAGTCAGCCAAATTACTTCAAAGAGCTTTCAGATCTTCAAGGACATGCCTGTTTGCCCCTCTTCTGTGTTTCATTTTGTTAAAGTCAAATTAAATACAAAACAAAAAATAAACCAAACTAAAACCTAAACAAACAAGAAAAACCCCACAGGAACAATATATGTTTGTATGAAACCAAAAACTGTCACAAGATAAAAATCAATGTGATCCACATGAATCAAGTTTGTCAGGCACTATCAGGAGGAGAGAAGGTTTACAGCTTCCCTACTTTTCACCCCAAAGAACAAAACACGCAGCCCTTCTTCTCTGAGATTATTGAGTTACTGCCCAGTGCACCTCATTCCTTCAGGAATCAGGATGCTGATAAGACTGGCAATTCATCTGATCCCACACTGCAAATCTTGTATGGCCAGCCCTGAAAACATGGAAATGTCAATACTGAGAAAAGCCAAAACCCTGCAGAGGGAAGGAGTTTGGAAGTGGAAAAGCATCTGCAAGCCATGCATGGTAAAAATCCTCCCCTAAGGAAGAAAGTTAAACAGCAGCATGTGAAGGATGGAGGAAAGTGCAGGAGTTTGGGCATAGGCTGAGCATGGGAGTCCTTTAGCAACCTTGGCCCCAGACATTTAGAGCCACACTGATAATCTGATTGTGCCATATTTCAGCCTCCCTCCTCTGGGTAGCACCATCAGTGGACATCTGCTAATGCAAGATTGACTCTCAGGTCATACGGGGCCCCTCTGTGTGATGTGAGCTAACTTGCAGGTGAGTACTTTAAAATTAAATGGTCAGATCAGTCAAGTTTGGTAAAAGGCTGTTCTCAGCAGATACTGGTTGGAGTGACTCACAGAGTCTGAAAAGGCTTGGGAGAATAGAGTTTGAACCAAGTGAGTTAGGCAGAAAGATATTGATCAGTTTCTTTCACATTACCTTAATTTCATGTTTGTCTAATGAAGGGTTATTTGTAATAGACTAATAGGAAGACAGGATTGTGACATAAAAATTTCCAGCTGAAATAAAGCAAGGCAATTACAGGTTGTCCACTGGGTTGATGTAATAATCTTTCATTTCAGAACAGCTGAGTTGTGCACCCCAAGTGTAGCCCTCTAGCAGATGCCTCTGGCAGCAACATGAGCCCTGTTTCCACCTGTCTAGAGTAGAAATGCTGGCAAAACACAGGTTTTTTTTCTTTTCCACACAGGTGGAAAAGAAATATCTTTTTGTGAAAGAGATATTTATTTCCTGAATATGGGGAAACTAGGAATTGATTTATTCTATCAGGTTACATCAAAGGAACACAGAATTCCTTTCCATTCTCCACACAGATATAGGAATTTATTTGGAAAAAAAACAACAAAGAAACAAACAAGGTGATACATATGTATTTGCATAGTAGTGAATCCAGATAATATATTGTGGCGCTTTCAACATTTGAAAAAATAACTATTTGAATTATTATGGTTCTGAATTTTTAGATCTCACTAAAATTTGCTCACAATGTTATGACTTTTTTTTGGTCATATTTATTCACAAAAATTAAATTAAAAATGTATCAGTTAAAGTGTACTCAAAAAAAAAAAATTAAGAAGTATCACCCTAAAAACAGTTTCTGGTCACTCATCACCACATTTGTCTGTAAAGCAGAGCTTATAGCATCTGTCTGGGATATACAAAATCTCAGCTCACATCCCCTCTCTAGGAGATGTGAAATTCTGTGCCTTATATTTCTGGGAAATGTTTAAGAAGTTACAGATCTCATTTCTCTGCCAAAGGCTATTTTCTTCTTACTTTCTGCCACTGAAATCAAAGACAGTCTGGGTTTGATATCTGACTCTACCAGATGGGGTGCAAAATATAGCAGCAGAAACATACAACTTCTGCTTTTATTCAGGATGTCCCAAAGGAACAGAACCCTCTAACTTTTTCCTATAGAACTTTTTGTCTTAAAGCTAAAAAACCCCCAGAGATTTCTGAATATCAAAAAATTAACAATTTATCCTTTCAATTTGGAAATATTATTTTCCCCCAAACCTTAAAAAATTCTCTTCATCCCAGAAATCAATAACCTCCCCTACTCAACAAACCTCTAAAATTTCCTGTCTACCAAAGTATGGGGTACATCCTCAGCTTTATGCTGGAGGAAAAAGGAGTTATACTGAAGTTAATTCCCTACTTTTGACTTCATAGAGTTAAATCTGTGACTAATTTCTTTGAGTGAAGCTGAGCTTTGAACATGAGGCTGGCCCCATTGCAGTGGCTTAGCTGATGTTCTAAAAGCTTAGCATGGTCAGGAGTGCCTGACTACACTGAAGCCACTGGAAAATGGAAGGAACAAATGATAAGCAAATCCTGAAATCTTAAAAGATATATACCAAAATGTGCATACTGAGTACAGAACAGAACAGTCTCACAACTACATTGTGTAATAGACACCTCACAATACATAGAGAATCATGCACTGAAGAAGAGTGAATGTGAAGGAGCTATAAAAACAGTCAGCTGTAAATAAAAAAAAAATTGGTTTGCAACCTGATCTTCCTTCTGTTTTTGACAGTGGTGAGGCCACAGCTCCTGTGCTGTGCCCAGTTCTGGGCCCCTCAATTCAGGAAGAACATTGAGGTGCTGGAGTGTGTCCAGATAAAGGACCAGTCTCCTGGTGAAGGGTCTGGAGCACAAGTCTTATGAGAAGCAGCTGAGGGAGCAGGGGATGTTTAGCCTGCAGAAAAGGAGACTCAGGAGGGACCTGACTCTCTACAACTCCCTGAAAGGAGGCAGCAGTCATTTGAGGGTCAGTGTCTTTTCCCAAGTAACAAGTCATAAAAACAGGAGAAATGGCCTCAAGCTGTGCCAGGGGAGATTTAGACTTGATATCACAAAAAATATCTTCACCTTAAGAGTTGTCAAGCATTAGAACAGGCTGCCCAGGGAAGTGTTGAAGCCACCATCCCTGGAGGTAATTAAGAGATGTGTAGAGAGGGCACTTAGAGACATGGTTTAGTAGTACACATAGCAATGCTGAGTTAATGGTTGGACCTGATGATTTTAAAGGTCCTGTCCAGCCAAAATGATGGTTCTATGATTCTGAGAGGCCCTGACACACATTTAATGTTTACTTATCCAAGTTGCAAATCACTGTTAATTTATGCTGGGCCTAGCTCTACACAATGAGGATACTGAGGCAGTAAAAATTTTTAATAATTGCACAAGGCTAAGTTAGGAATGGACAGTGTTGTGGTAGTAAACCAGTATTTCATTATGTTCACATCAGTTCCCATGCTGTGTAGATGCTTAATACTGAACAGAGAAGGGTGAGGGGATCGTGACAAATGAGGAGTATGGACCTGGGACCAGATATGGACCCAAGGCAGGAGGGGAAGCTAAGAGGGGACAGTCGAGGAGGGTGATGCCTCACTGACAAGACCCCAGTCTTGCACAGAAAGGCCAGTTTCTAACTTTTGTTGAACCAAATGACAGTAAAATGCTGTTACAGGTGTAGTCGCAGTGCTTGGGAAATGGCACAAAATAGAGAGAAGAGTAATACTTCTGAAGCTTATATTTTGGATTCAGGTTTTGTTTTCCAAAGTGACTTGCACCGCTGCCCTGGGTCTGCTGTGGACTTTCATGAAACTGTTAACGTGCTCCTTTAAGCAGATATTCATGCAAATATATGCATTAAGTGATCTGTCTTATTTGCTACCCTGAGAGCTTTCAGACTTGGTCCTGACCCCAGGCAGTTTCACGGGAGTGAGGGATCTTCCCATATATAATCCAGTGGCTGTATCAGGCCTCCACTGTGTTGCCTTCATGGAGGATTTCCAGTGGAATTAGAAGGGCAAATGTCATCCTTTAAGCACTGTCTGCATGAGGTTATTGGCCGTGATTCCTCCCCGTTGCTGGGAGCAATGGACTGGGCATGGCGGTACCGCGAAGGCTCAGCTCCGTGACCCCGGCCCTTCCATTGCTCTGGCACTCCACACATTTGCGGCAGCTTTCTTTCACCAGCTCACTCTCAGCTTGCTTCCTCCCCCTCCCTCCTACTTGCCAAAAATGTGCCAGTTACAGAACAAAGGGATGATCGCAGGGGCGGTTTGGCTGGAGAGCTGCAGAGCCCAGCAATTACCGTGTGCTCTCTCACTGGCTGTGCTCTCTGCCATGTTCATTTCACATTTGCATAGCTGTGTGTATCTGCTCTTTCATCGCTGCTACACACAAGCTGTAATCAGTTCATTTTATGGCTGTCTTCAGCTAAATTCTTTGTTGATTTTAACATGACAGAAGTTGAAAAGATTACATATTATAAATAGATGATTAATATATCAGCACAGCTTGTTGCTCTCTGTCTCTCCATCTCTTTAGGAGAATCGGTTTTAATGTTTCCTCTGCCTTTCTGTCCTCCACGTAGACAGCCTGAGAATTAGAATGAAGCTTGACAGCTTGATTAAAATTTCACCTGCTATATTTCTCTTTCCATAGTGGATTCCTCTGTTTTGAATAAATGGGTCATGTGTAAAAAATGAAATCACAGTTAATTTCCAAGTAGAGCAATTTTTTTCCTAATTATACTTTTTTTGGTTGTTGTTGTTTAGTTTTGGCCATAGCTTGGGGATATGTTTATATTCTAAGATTTTCATTAAACTATACATGAGCACTTCATAATATTGGTGAAATTATCTTCTGAATGTCATTTGGGGAAGAGGTGTACCATTTTCAATTTTTCAATGGTAAGCTGAGACACTAGGTAGATTCACTTGCAGATGAGTTTAAAATTAAGTTCCTGCTCCCTGAAATCCCAGTCAATTCCTGCACATCCTTCTACTCCCAGTCACAATATTCACAGCTAGCACAACAGAGAGCATCAGCTTTGCTTCATCTTGGAAAGTCTTAATAATTATTCCATAGATAAAGTAAATTTAACCTCCCAAGTCTGCTTTTCTTAGCTACCATCTATAAATCTTGTAAAAGTATTTAAGGGATCCTGAGGTTTTGTGGACATAGTATGGAAAACTAATGCAGCACAAGCCACTTTCTGAGGTTCACAGACTTTTTTGCAGCTTTAAATAGGGAGAAGACATAATGCATAAATCTGAGAAGGGAACTAGAAAATAGGACACAGCTATCTCTACACCCTTTTTATGATTCAAAAGTCAGGTCACTTGGTAAATTCTGTGCTTGTCAATGTGAAATTTTGTTTCTTTTTCATACACTGGTGTGGGGAGACTTATTTGTGTGCGGCTGGAGTAACTCCAGGGTGTTTCAGAGAACCAAGGGGGAGCAGAGGGACCTTAAGTGCCTGGGGCACTGAGGATATGTGCTGGGGTAGATTTACCAGGACCTATGAATCCAAGCCACATACTAAAATCTTTCTGTGACCAAGACCTATAAAACAAATACTCCAAGACTGAAAAACCAGAAGTGGATCAGTGGCTGGATGCTGACAGTACAATCTATGGGGAATGGGGAGCCATAACTGCATTTCCCTGACCATGAAGGTGTTTGGGGAAGGTGTCCCAGCACCATTTGTGATGCTATCCTCCTTATCCATCCCTCCTGGGCATCCTGGTCCATAGCACAGGGTTCAGGAGGTACCTTGCAGAGACCCAAAAGACCATGCCTGATTTTATCCTTAGCCAGCTTTTCCTTGTAGTGGAATCTCATTGAAATCAGCTGAGACAGAAGTGAAATAGAAGGTTTTCCCTCATTTTATATTTCCTTGCAGAGCACAGCACATCAATTCCCAAAGGTACAACAAAAATGCATGACAAGGATCTCAGCTGAAGAGCTCTGTATGGAATAACAGAAAAGGGATTTCAATATGGGCAATATTTAGTACCTGAGAAAAGTTAGCAGAGAAGCTGTCCTGTGTTTTCCTTCACACATAAGGGGATCCCCAAGCCAAAGCTTTCACCATCTTGAGCAATTTTCAGAGATAAATGTCATTTGAATTGTCAGGATTTAGTTTCAATTGACTAATTTTCTTCTTCTGGGAGTCAGATTCTGTCCAGAATTACAACCTGGCTAAATCTCCTTTCAGTGATGCAGTAGCTAAATAACAGTGAGGATGCATTGCCCTAACAGGCTGTGCCCATGAGGGGTTTTGAATACAGTGTCAGTAGTCTTAACACACAACCTGACTTCAATATTGCTAAAAATCCGTACATAACATTCACATTTATAACACTTGAACTGAGTGCAAATGTATTTTAACTTTGCTGGTAGGTTCCTTATACTATATAGTGATATAAAGTGATATAAAGACTATAAAGTGATATAAAATGTCCAGTGTAAATTGTGATCAGTCTTGATAGATTTAAATTATATTTTGTGGCAGTTTCTCAAGGATTCTTCCTTAGAAAGAAATTTTTAAGAATGCATATGCGCAACTTAGTTGTATAAAAGTACACTGTATGAGTTCCTGGTTTAAGGAAAGAATCCCTAAATGCTACTGCATAATATCGCTCAGGAGACACTTTGAAAACTTTCTTTTCTCCTTAATGAAAAAAGCATTTCACAAAGAATCTCCTGAAAGGAGGCTGCATTTGTTGCTAATGCTTTTGGCCTCTGTTAGCAATTCTGCAAATCTCTGATGTACTGTAGTGCAACAAATAGACAGCCTTCTCTGTTTTGCATTTTGGTTCTTTTTGCCTTTAATGTAAGATAAAACAGCCAGCTTAGTAGGAGGAAGATTTCTAAAGGTTCCTGGAAAAACAGAGAAAAAGGCAATAAATAATTTTCAGTAGTCATATTAAAACACAAGCCAGGAAAGGCTTTTGATGGTTCTCAAGCACTCGTATGCTGAAAATATGTGTTTGGTTTGTTTTTTTTTTTTGTTTTGTTTTGTTTTGTTTTTTTTTTTTTAAAGGCACAACAACTTCTCTGGATGTGTTTTAAAAGTTCAGAGCTGTCCTTGCTGTACCATGAGTCACAGTGATGATGAGAGTAAAATATTGCAAAGTTGTTATTCAAAGTGCACTTCAAACTCTCAGTGCCCTTGACCTATCCTGCATTTAAAATGGAATTGAAGGCTAGCCTAGTTTATAGAACTGGTCAAAACTTAGAATTGCTTTCACAGAAGAAACTGAAATATTTTGACATTTCTTTTGTACTAAATCAAGGAATGAAAAGTGCAAAATTTTGCAGAAAAGAAGCATGACATTTATTAAAACATCGATGTGGAAATCTCAAAAGACTTCATTGAAGTAGTTTGTTCGGGGAAGGTTGAAAACCTTCATTTGTAGTTCAGCATTTGATTTGGATAAAACATACTGATAAGATGGAATGGAGAAACACAATAATAATTAAAATAAAAGACCCTGTTCTGGTTATTTAGGAAGTGTAAGATTGTGACACATTGCAGAGAATTCCAGCTACAGCAGAAGCCCAACACTGACAAGACTTGGTGCTCACTGCAGCTGTTTTGGTGAGGTAACAGACAACCATTGAGCTGACAGCATGGCATGTAAAAGATAATTAAGCCTTGTAATTAAGGAGATATTAAGTGCATAATCACATTTATTCATTTAATTAAGTTTGGCAAGTTTGTCCTGTGACGTTAGATATCAATTGCTAAAGATACACATTTACATTTAATAAGTGTAATTTCTGACTTGCCTTATTTTGTTATTTGCCAAGTGAACACCTAGAGAGCCCTTTTAAATGGATTAAGCAGGAGTATAAGCTTAATGCATTACAAGAGCATAATGGTACTTTTATTGCTCATTAAATTTTGAGTTAATTATGTAGCAACCAGGTTTATGTTTTATTATATCAAACCTCAATCCGTGGGCTCTTAGAAGTAGGCTAAGGGAAGGAAAACAACTTCAAATCATACTGATTTCAAGACAAGATGTCTTTCAAATGTATTTACTTGAGGAAATGCACAGCTCTGCAGGTAATTGATGGCACCCAGTGCTGGGTTCCTCCATCTTCCTTTATCAGGAATAAGACAATATTTTCTTTCTTTTCTACTCAAGTTTTGTTACATTTTGATTCTTCTTTTTCTCTCCTATGTTTTTTTCTTTCCTCTGAGCAGCTAAAATAATCAATGTTTCTTGCTGTAGGGACTAGTCTGACCTGGGTAAAATCTTATTCTCAAAATAGCTATTGGAAATTTTGATGTCTAAAGAACTTTCCAGGAAAGGGACCTATGCCCAGAGAAGAGTTTTTGCCCTAATAATCTTTGACATCTCTTTTGGAATTGGAGATCCTGCTCTCCTGTATAGAAGAAACCCTAAGTGGCCAAGTTTGGGTATGTGGTTTATGTTAAGACAGTAAAAGTTAATGGAGAACAATCTTTGCTAACTAGTGGCAATGAGACACGGGCATGAAAGAGAGAAATTCTCATCAGGTCTGCCTCAGAGTGAGACTCTAACACCTACCCAGGGGCTCTCTAGTTATTTTTTTTCCCCCATTGATTTCATTAAAGCTATTAGGTGTTTTGTTTGCTCTGAGTTTCCTCAAACCATGTGAATTAGATATGGAATATGGGATTTGAAATGAAGTTTCAATGTCCTGCACTCCTGGTTACACTGAGCTTGGGAAAGCTGCAGGATGTATGAGAGAATCAAGCAGCTCTGGAAATTTGCTGTAGTAAAAGCTCCAGTAAAATTTAAAGAATATCCTCAATGAAAAAGTAGATTTCTAATTTACACACCCAAACATTTATGGCTTCCTTTGTATAGCTGGAAAAGAAAGCACTCATTTTTAGAAATAGACTTCCCATGTGACTAATTAAATAAATTATTCAAGTGTGTGCAATTCAGTGATATTCCATGGGGATGTATTTTATGGGACAAGTACCTGGAAGAAAATATCTCCAGTTTAAAAGTCTCTAAATGTGCAAGACTAGACTAAATCCTTGTTTTGTGGCATTGAATCTCTGACTTCTAATTGTGATTGACTGACTTTTTGAAATCTTTTCTCCTCATTTTAGACATGCATCTTTTTGGTGGAACCTGTATTAAACTCAGTGGCCTGAATTTCATTATTTCAAAAGAACCTTTGCCAGATGCTGTACATAGCTGAGGGAGATTTTTCACAATTAAAAGCAAAATTGTAATGCCTCTTCCAACTGTAAAATGTCATGTGAATGTTGAAAAAAATCTTAATGATGCCCAGCACATGGAGTCCCCCACACGTAAGCTTTTGTTGGATTAACCTTCAATCCAGAATTTAATGTTATCTGATTAGGTGTGAACAGAATTTTAAATGAAGCAGAAAACAGGACACAGATGATCAAACAGTGAAGTTAAATAAAGATAAGGCAACTTTGTTGCAAAGCCAAAAAATTCCATTTGAATAATTCCAGTGCAGCAATTTTAATCCTGCTAAACCGAATCTCTTAGAAAAGTAACCAAAATGAATTTTTCTGTCTCCAGCTAACCTGGGTTTTGTTTTGTAAACTATGTAAGATTTTATTAGGTTCTATGGAAATAATCTCTTTGAATTTATTCAAACCACATATTTATAATTGTGCCTGGGATTCAAACAGTAAAACATTTCAAAATGCTTTTATCAACATAGAAACATAATTGTTTTGACCTCCTCTCTGTAAGAACTTCCACCAAAGCCAGTGCTTGGCATTGACTCAGATTCCAGAATCACACCTAAGCACCAGTCCACAAAGCAGAGCTGGTTTTTTATGGATTTGTTTGGAGGAGCCATGAATTCATTTGCAACCTGCACAATAGAAGAGTATGATTGTACAATGAAATGCATGGGAACCCTGGAGCAACATCATGTCTGACACAAATTCCTTTAACAGCATCTCCTGATGTCAATTTATATCAACCAAGAATGTGACCATATCTTCCTTTAGGAAGAAAAGGTTACATTTGCCAGTGGACAAGTGATTTCAGGAGAAGACTTTTTGGAAGGAGCTGCATTGTGCAGCTCCCTCAGGTAGCACAGGAATTAAAATGAGGTGTCAGAGGCTTGACCATTGCCTGGTTACCTGAGGAAGCTCACAGAGTCTCCTGCAAGTCTACAAATGTGCCAGCTTGCTTCCCCCCCTCTTCCAGACATGACTTCACTCAGTAACTTCCCATTTCTTTTGATGCTCTAAAAATTTTCTGTCAGGGGAACCATAAAATGAGTGAGCTCTCCTGCATCATCCTTTGCGGAATCCTCAGGAACAGTACGATGATTATTATTGCTATTAATGCCTTAATCACACTAAAAATCACGCTAAAAAGGAAACCCTCCCTGAGCTCAGAGTCACTGTGTTGTAATCTTTGTGTTTCAGCCTGGCTCAGTCACCACTCAGTGAATTCTGCTCCTTGTGCCAGATCTCGAGGACTGTGCCCACATCACCTGACAAGATTCTCTCCCTCATCTTCCCCTCCAGCTCCTGTGGCTGCATTGATGGACTCTGCCTCCACTGGCAATGCTCTCCTGGATCACTCCAGAACAGCAAAAAAGGAACCTTCCACGTTAGGTACAATTCCTCAGTGGTGTTTGTATTTCCTGAACCTTACTGCTGTATTTTGATTATGTGAAGTTAAAGGGGGGAAAAACCATGACAGGAGAAGTTATGGTCATTCTGATCTTAATACTAGTATTGTAATAATCAATACACAAGTGGCAGAGGAGGAGCATACAAATGGAAATGAGAGGAAGTGTTGCAAATAGCTTAGCCCGTTGTTATGCTCAAGGACTGGATATGTTCTTGGTGGTGGCTTTCATTTCAGTGGTCATGTTTCCTGAAGACCTGGTTTTAAGTCCCCTGAAAATTTCTGTGTGTATAAGATTGATAGAATAGATGGGATATTGGAAGCCTGACCACACTATTTGTAGATCCTGCTCTCTGGAATTCCCCAAGGCAGGGTTAGAATAATAACATTTTCATCTAAATCTTCTTTCTGATTTTAGTGTAGTGCAAGATCTGTGGTTCTAGTTGTTTTTTAAAAGCTCTTCCCTGGACATATTTTCAGCTTAAGTCTTAACTGGTACACAATGATAACTGGAGGTCAGGTAGCAAACAGAATACTGTCAGCATTATTATCTCTTGGCAAAACAGTGACTTTGGCCATCTGAAGCTTGTGTGACATGATTGGGCCATCCTTAAATAAATAATCTGTGGTTGGAAATAAGATCATCCTTATAACAACAATAATTGTGTGGTCACAGCTCAAGACATTTTGGGTTAGAGAAAGAAATGAATTTCCTGAAAAGTGATAGAAAGACTATATTTAAAATTCAACACATAAATATTAATTTTAAATGGAAAGGGACAGTGATTTATCTGGCTCCTGTTTCTAGATCAGGGACATTATTTGCATCCTTTATTTTGCTGATGCTGTTAAGCTCAGAAGAATGTACTGTATTATTGAACTGATAAAATGCTTGGTATAAAATTGAGAAATTTTCACGGTGACTGGACAGCTGCTGACAAAAAATTACTTGGAGCAGAATATCAAATGTTCTGTGATAGCTTGTGGTAGGTGATGGGAGCTGTTCTCTGCCTCAGCATTTGTACACAGAATTGACAAACTGTCACTCATTTTTACTGTTGTTCTCCCCATTGATCCCCATTTTTTTCCCAGCTACTAAGTGGTTTTTACCTGTTATGACCACTGATAAGACAATATATTATTTTGGGTTCCCATTTTTTTTCCTAAATCTTCACTAGTGACATGGAGAAATCTACTTGCTTTTCTGTAGGTTTTCTGTTAATATTGCCAACTCTTACTACCAAGGACATGCTTTGTAGAGAAAGGAATCAAGTCACCATCTGAACTGTAAAAATATATTATATTTGGATAGGATAGCATTCTTCTCATCAAAGCAAATAATAAAAAGTCAAAGAAGATTTCTCTGTCCCTAATCTCCACATATATCTGCATATATCTGTCCCTATTTAGTCATCAGCTTGCTGCCTGGCGTGGATTTGCTCTGTACATGCCAGTCATGGCCAATGGACAGAGCACAGACCAGAGGCAGCTCCAGCTTCTGGCTGCTGTCAGCCTTTCTTGGCAGGTGTTTACTCCTGAGCTGCTGTGCCACTTGCCTTCAGGCATTTGTGCTATGCCTTGCTTTTGGGAGGAGGCTTTGTGGGTGAAAGGACAGGAAAAGACCAAGAGTAGTGGTGACAGGGAAGCTGGGGTAGAATGCCACTTGGCACAAGCCTGGGGTGGGGGAGGCTGGTGTCAGTCTTGGTGCAGGTTGGAGCAATCACTGTGTCAGAGCACGGTGGGACATAGCCAGTGTTGATAAAAAGGCCTGCATTTTTCTACAACTACCTCTCAACAGCAAAATCCTACACATTGTGTGTGATCTTACAAGCAGGAGGAGCTGGGTGGTTAAAATCTGTTGCCTTTGTGCAGCAAACTGCTCCATTTTGAGTAAAACTGGGCATATAATTTACAGGAAACTGAAATTATGATGAAGAAGCCAAAGTGAATTCCTCTGCTTTTCATCTTACAACATGAGGCTTGAAGGCAAAAATAATACGGCAATATGAACTGAAAGTAAATAACTGAAAAATGCTCTGTAAAACAGAATAAGGACTGGAAGGCAACCTGTTTTATTAGACTTTAAATCAAATTGTACATATGGTAGGGGATATCAGTATTGCAAGTGAGTTTATTTTAGTAAGTTGGTTTTTTTGCTAATGGATTAGGATAGTTTACTTAACAAAACATTAAAAAAAAAAAGAAAAGAAAAAGAAACAATCACTGTACTGAAATATCTTGAAGAAAGAACTAGGCAGCTGTATGCAAACAGAGAGTTTCACTGAGCCCTGTGCACACTGACAGAGTAACAGGGATTCAGAAGACAGATCTTTGGCTGGTGCAGCTCTTTCAAGGAAAGTGTTAGGCAGCAGGCAGATGCCCAAGTGCTCCCTGAACTGAGATTCAGACAGCTGAACAGGAAAACTGCTGCACATGACATGAGAAATTGCTGGATATGACAAAGAGCAATGTCAGAAGGTGACAGAAGTAATGGACTGGTCCATGGAGGATGGCTGTATCGTACAGGCAGTTAAGGGGAAGCTGTGCAAGAAACAATGGAACTTCAACAAGAAGTGGAATAAATGAGATTTTGAGTGGGCCAAATCTTTTACATCCAGGAGTAAACAGATAACTGTATAACACATAGGAGGTAAAAACTTGATCCAATGATACATCCAGGAGTAAACAGATAACTGTATAACACATAGGAGGTACCAAATTTGGGTATGGACATAGCAAAACTTGATCCAATGCAGAATTATTTATGGGTTGTGGCTGGAGTGGAGAAATGGAGATATGTTTCAGATATTCCAAGACTTGTCATTAGCTCCTGAAAGAAAACATGCACATACAAAATCAAAACCACCAAAGATTTAATTTGGGATTGGACATTACTGCTAGGGTGATGTCACAGCACTTAATCAGACTTTACTCTCTGAAAGCAATTTAAAACTTTCCGGTCTGCTTCAGGGGCTGAAGCACAGGTTGGGTGAGCACACTGCAACTTTTTTTGAAATAAGGCTCCTGAAAGGAAAAGAAACAGTGAGGAAGAGAACAAAGGGAAGTGTGCACAAGCAAGATTGTGGAAATAAACTCTGTGGAAGGAAATGAGGTTAAGCTAGAGATATTTTAATTTAGGCATGTCCCTAAATACCTTGTTTAATTGTACAGGACAAAGTCCAGGAAAATATTCAAGCATCTCAGTAACACAAACTCATGCTTTCATTTATCTCCTTTCAGTCTGGCTTGAGTCTTTAAGTTTTTTCCAGCTTCTGTAAAGGACTCAACAGAAATGTCACATCACCCCTCACAAGTGTTTTGATTCTATAAACAGATCCTGAAGTTGGAAGCTGCATGTGGCCAAATATGCCTCTTCAAAATGCAGATTACTAGAGTAAGAGTTCTGTTAAAGGACACAGGGTAAGGTGCTGAAATTATGACACATAGCTCATGATGGATTTTCTTTCTAGGAAACTAAGGAGCTTCATTGTGGATTTAAAGTGTCATAACATAACACAGTATTTGAGGAAAATGAAAAATCTCTGAGTTTGTATGTTCAGGCAGCTGATAAGAGATCTCTGTGGAATATGTGTGGCATTCATATTTTTTATTAATAGAGGAAGTAAATAGTGATGAATGTTATAGATTAATGACCAGATTCCATCTGATTATAAGGAGCAGCTGCCTCACTTGAAGTTGTTATCATGTCATATCTCATAAGCAGAAGTTCAGGGTCTGTAAGACTCCTAAATTGCTAGAAGTGATATGGCTAATCTTTCCTCTAACATAAAATTGGACATCCTCTAAGTCATAGAGTTAACAGGTTTGACTTTCTGGGCCATCAGCAGAGATGTAAAACTCAAGTCTCTGTAACCAGTGCTCACAAAGCATTAAACTGCACTTTTCATGAGAGAGTAAGGATAGGAATCCTCTTTGCATTGCATGCTGAATGATCACTGCCTGTTTGACTGCCTCACATTTTCAATTGGGTGGGCTGGGCTTCTGCTCTGACCTGAAGCTCTTGGGCAGAGTTGCCATGTGCTGTTAAGCAGTAATGCTTTAAGCAGTGCATGAAACAGCCCCTGCTCTTGCTCTTTGAGGTGCTTTGGGGAAGAGAAGAGTTACATACAACTGAGGAATGATTGTGATCAGTGTCTTCGGTTTTGCACTCCTCTTGCTTATCCTTTAAACTGGCTTGGTTGAAAGCTGGTGGTTGCATCAGCCAGGTAGCACAGCCAAGCAGTTCTGCTGCTCTTTCACTGCTGCCAAGCAGAGAAGCACCTGAGACAAAAGCTCATCATGAGTGCAACCTCTTGTGTGCAGCATCTCTCCACTGACATGCTGACACATCAAAACCTGCCTGTGCTTTATCACTGCATGCACTCTACAAGAGAAAGATTTGATTTGATCTAACAGGCAGTTGTATGAATAGACAGGTAAAACACATAAATCCTCCTGGGACACCCCTGTGCTTTGCTCTGAACTCTTCCAAGTCACCGTTTATTCAGGTAGTTTGATCTAAACCTTCTCCTTTTGTGTGTTGTCTGGAATCACTTACCTGTTTGTAATTCTTCGTTAGAACACTTGTCTGCTTGGATTGATCATGGCCTCTTCCACTTGTCTTTTATCTGTTTATATATCCCAACATACTGGTATTTGCATTACAAAAAGCAATGAAGAGATTGGTAAATTATCAATCAATGTCTTCAATAAGTGGCCTACAAATACCTGAGGCAAGCCCATTTCATCCTCCCACAAAGAGACCTTTTGTCTGCAGCATTTCATCAATAGGATCTAATTATGGTGAAATTTTTTTCTTTGCCATTGTGTGGTTTGAGGTCTGGATTGACAAATATCACATCAGTTATTAGGTACAAGAAAAAAATATTTCAGACTTTCTTATTACTAACTCAACCTTCTCCAAAACCACCCTATGTAGTCAGCTGTCCGAAAGCCCACCACAGGATTGGGGACAAAAATATTTGCCCTAGGAGAAAAATGGGAAAAAAAATCATAGTCTGGATAAGGTGACATAACAGTGTCACATTTATGATGCTGCTCTTTTCTATTGTTGTACAGGTTTGAAGTATTTTACATATTTAACAAGCAGCTTTTGCTATCCATTTTGCCTTATCTCACTGATCATTGCCTTCATTATTTTAGCAGAGATGAGCAATTTTTTCCCTAGGTTCGCTTTCATTCAAAATGCTGATTGGTCTTCTGGAGCAAATTCATTGTAAATAATTGTGTAAATTCAACTCTTTCTGTGCAAGCCTGGGTGATGTAGCATTAGCTGCAATAGTTACAGTTGCTGCCTTACTCATTTCAGTGTTTAATATATTCTGTATTTCACACTGAAGGGCACCTTGCCTTGGAAACTGCCTCTGTGCTCTCAAATGAAAACCAGAATACAAGCAAGCAAACATAAAGATGAAGAGACAGCTTCAAAAATTGTAGCTCCAAGAGCTTTTAAATAAAGGCTTGACTGGCACACTCATGTTACAGAAAACCACATTAAAACATACTAATTGCAGGTTACTCTTCTTCCTTGGACTTCCACATGTTCAGGAAGGGATCTTTCTCAATCAGACCTTGTCATATCTTGTCACTCTATATTTATTCTCTTCTTGCTGAAGGAGCATTTATAGAAATAATGGATTTATCTGTGATTCAGTAGTGTTCAGCAAAATATTGGGCAATAACCAAAGTCGTCCCATATAATCAAATAATCAAAGCCAGACAAAAGTCTTAAAGGGCTTTACATTATTAACAGTTCAGCTGATGTCAGTGTTTACTTTGTTATCAGAAATATCACTAGCTTTCCTCTTAAAATGACAACAAATTATACTTTGAAAATAGTTTGCTTAATCAAAGGAGGTTTACCTGGACTTCTACAAGGACATTTACAGACACTGCATACCCAAGCAATTTGTACATAAACAGCTTGGAAAAAAATGTATTTACATGACTATTCCTTCTGCAATAAAAAAAATACTTCTGTGTAATTTCTCGCTTTTTTTTCTTTTTTTTTTTCTTTTTTCTTTTTTCCTTTCTTTTTTTTCCTTTTTTTTTTTTTTCCTGCATAACTTGCAAAACCAGCAGGCAGTCAAAAAAACCCACTCTGCACACAAATTATTTTGTCTTCTGAGGAGGATGAGGTGCCAGGCTGCCATCCTGGGAACCTTGTGACAATGTTGGGAAGGCTTTAGCACCAATGTGTAGAAACGAGACCAGCTGATGCCCAGCAGACCACCTCACAAAATTAGCAGATGAGTGGCAGGGTTTCACTCATCCAGCATAGCATTTAAATGGAAATGTGCTCACTATAAAAACCAGATGGGTGCACAATTGTGAATTTCTCCAGACCAAAATATCCAACTGATCACCCCAGCTGAAGTGATGGGATGAACTCTGGCACAGATACTTCAAGGATGACATCCTCTTCACAAAGGTGATGGCTTGGTCAGAGGTCTAAGGCAGCTGCAGGCGCTCCACGTCACTGGCTCTCCCTAATGCTGGATGAAAACCATGTGCCTCCCCTTGTTGTGGCCCTTGGAAAGCCCACTCCTCCCTCAGTCCCCTGCCCCTTACAGCAGTAGGATGCAGCCCAGCTCACCTCACACTTGCAGTGTGGCCTGTTCAACTCCTATGGATAAACTGTTCAGGAGACAGAGGTAGGCTTTGGCCATGAATTTCACGTCTTTTTTTTTTTCAAAAAGCAAGGTTACTTTCTTTTGCACTCTGGAATTAAGTAAAAAATAACAAACTAAACCAAACAACCAAAAAGGAAAGCAAAA
The DNA here is from genome assembly GCF_017590135.1 of Pyrgilauda ruficollis. Lineage (NCBI taxonomy): Eukaryota > Metazoa > Chordata > Aves > Passeriformes > Passeridae > Pyrgilauda > Pyrgilauda ruficollis. The sequence continues at coordinate 5,990,396 of NW_024525267.1, forward strand.
CAAAATGAAGCAAACCCTGATTAGTATTCCAGGCCATCCATTTTATGGTTATAAAAAGCCTCCGTGCACATATTCACGCTCACACTGTCCCAGGAAGCATTGGCGTTCAGCTCACTAGAGGCCTGCATATAGATCACATTTCTTTGCAAAAGCAAAGTATGATTTTATTTTTCTTAGGCAATGCTGAGGAGTATTTATTGTTCTCCTGGAGAAAGAAGGGGGTGTGTGTGTGTGAAATGCAGAGAGAGGATTCTGGAAACAGCCTGGCATCGTTAAAGTAATGCTGCCGTGCATTACAACGAAATGCCGTACTGGCGAAAGTATGTGACATTCAATATCCAGCAAATTCATTGTTATTACTGTACACTGAAAGTCAAATGAATTCATAATGGTGTGGATTGAAGGTAAAATATTATCTTGGGTTCAAACAATGCAGTTCCATTGAAAACTCACACGAGGTATTAGGGCAGTGGATGGCACTTTCAGAGCTCCTCTGACAGGATATTTCAGTGCTCCTGTTAAGTCACTTATAAAAACAAATGGCCCAGGAATGGGAGCGTAATCCAGAGCCACATGAGGTCAGTGTGGGTTTTTCCTTTTACATCAATAGGCTGAGGATTGAATCCACGGGGTGGAGAGGGGAGGAAGGAAGGAAACAATGTTAGAAGAGAAATCAGTGAAGAAAAACCTCCATCACACTTCCCTTGGGTACTTTTTCATAAGTTTTTTTTTTCATACTTTTTCCAGTTTTCTGGCTGGATTTAGCATTCTGTAAAGGGGAGAAAAAGCCCTACAATAGCAACTTGCTACTGCAGGAAAAGGACAGAATTATGTTACAATCCATTGCTTAGCACAGCTAGAGAATTTAATAAAATCTCTGTTTTTTATTTTCTTATGCCCATCATGACTGAAACAGTCTTGGGGGAGCATCTGAAAGGAGAAACTGCTCTGTGGTGTGCATAGGCAGAGCCCTGTTGGAACAATTACACCTGTGAGAAGGACTTACTCAGCACCTCCACGTGGGAGGAGTGCAGTATGTACAGAATATCCAGTGGGGGATGTAAGAGGCATTGATTCTGAGAGTGAAGCTGTTTAGAACAAGGTTTATCCTTCTCTACTGAAAAGTGAGACTGGTAGGTTATGCTAGATGATTTAGAGCAGTTTGCTCTTAGTGCATTATATCATCAAATGGAGTGGAAAATTATCTAGATTGCAGTAGAATGATTTTCTTCTTTGCTTAAGAATATGGATTGCATCACATACTCACTGTTGAAAAAAAAAGTTCAGCAGGCAAAATAGGCCCAAACAGAATTATTACAATGTCTGATTTTCTATCACCAGTCTCTTCATTTGCTTTTAAGAGTTTTTTTTTCTCTCCTTTATCGACTGTCTCTATTTTTCCAGTGCCATTTTCCTTTTATACACTTTTCCAGAGCAATCACATGGGCAAGCTTTATATTTTCCCCTACCCTCCACTCAAAATTTTAAACATCTCCTTCCTAGTTTGTTCTCTGCCCCTTATTGATGTTCTCTGCAGTCTCTTATTGTGCTTTTGTCTCTCAGCACTTCATATCAATTAAAAAAAATGAGTCACAGGTGGGACAGGGCTTAGCTAGGCTGTGCAGTATGAACAGATGACTCTATCAAGAACTGAGTCATTGGCTCACTTTATATAATTCTCACACACCCTCCCTCTATTTGCTGCTTCAGGAGGAGACCAAGCCTTTAGAGACCAGCAAGTATTAGACTCCAGTTTTCCCTTCCATGATGAATGCATTGTCTGTGGTCTCATTTACCTCAACTATAAAAGCAGAGGACCAGAATCTGCTCTCCCTGGCATCCTGGTAAATCTGGAATTGCTTCATTGTCTTCGTTGTAATTATGTGAGGTTTGTCCTGATGAGAAACAAGACAGAACTTAGCCTGGAGGTGAAGTAGATTGTGGAAAATGTAGCACTAGTTCCTAGTGTGGAAAAGGGATCTGTTACACTACCAAGAAGCTGCTTTATCCTCAATTTAGTAAGTCCATGCTGGTGGTTAAGGATGTTTTTTCCTTTACAGTATAAGACTAACATGATTGGATGACCTGAGGCTTGATTGTTGAAAACAGGAAGCCCACTCAGCACTTCCAGAGATTTATTAACTATTTATAAAACTTCCTAGAATAATCTATGGAGAGGAAATTCTTTGTACCTTTAGCCTAGGTGGAATACTGTGCCTGCAACTCTGTTGAAATTTTCACTCCCATCAAAGGTGTGTAGTCCATGTCCCATGAAAGTAGACTCATGACATCTTGGCCCTGCTGAAGTCAGAGGGTATTTTGACACTGAAGGTGGAATTTCATCAGTACTCACCAGAATGAAGAACCTCTGCCAATAAATATATTGGCATATACATTGGCATCGATGATTGGCATTGACATCTAAGAAAAGAAGATATGAATGGACATTAGTTTAGTACTTAACTTTATCGTTGTCCCATGGCATGCACAGGAATTGCCATAGAATCATAGAATCATAGAATGGTTTGGGCTGGAAGACTTGCAGGTCCTCTGTTTTCCCTGCTGGGGAGCTTCCATGACTAGTCAGGGAACTAGATCAGGGCTCCCCCAAATAAAACTGTCCTTGGCCCTGGCATTTATTCAATTACTTCAGAGAAAGCTCAGCCTTTCCTTGCATGTTCTTAGAAATATGTTTACAATAAGGGAAGGCCTGGAAAAGTGCTACACTTTAAACAAAAGACTGGGAGTCTAGGAGGAAAAAAAAAAAAAAAAAGAAACCAAAAAACCAAACAAACAAACAAACAAAAAAACCCAAAAAACAAAAACAAACAAACAAACAAAAAAAAAAACCAAAAAGAAACCCCCAAAAAACCCCCAAACCTGTTACAAACAGCAACAATGATGAATGAAACATTACAGAAAATGTAAATTAAAACAAATTTTGCCATATATCCATGACAGTCTGCTAAAGGCAGAAACCTTCTTTTGTGCACCTGCAAAACAGGTACAGACCTTCTGGTATTTACTCTACTAATGCAGCTGGGTGGGGTAACCCTCCACAAAGACCCAGTGACAAAATGTCAGGTGTAAGCTTGGACAAAATCCTTCCTCTGTTGATGAAAAGTACAACAGTTTTCAGGATTCTGGCTATTTGTGGAAGAAGGCATGCAGAATATAGAGGATAACTATTTTAGTTGTTATAACAAAAAAATTGAGAGGCTTAGCAATCCACACTGCCTGAAATGTTGAGTTCATAACAGCGTTTCTCAAGGCATGTCATAGAAACAAAGTACCACAAGCCGTATTTTTGTCAGACAGGGAGTAAGGTCAGGATGTACTTGGATTCAAAACCCTCCAGGGAAAGTCAGTTTCTGTAGGCAAGTCCTGACTCTCTCACTCTAGTGGAAGAACATGCACCATAAATCCCAGTTCTGACAAAGTGAGCAAACACAGGCATTGGGCTCAGCTCTTAAATAACAGTGTGAGCCAGTGCTAAACAGCAGCCCAGTGTATTGCTGGAAACTGCACTATGGGAGGATCAGAGCTACTGACTTCTTGCTCAGACACTTTTTTTTTACTGTGATGCTCTTATAGCTGCTTCCAAGTTGGGTTGTTAAGGTACCTATAGAAAGGACATTTGTCTTGCACTATAAAAGAACTGAAGTAACTTCCCAAAAGATAATCTGTAGTGCAATGCAGACTTCTGAGTCTCATTCAAATACTCTCACCAGTGGATGAAACAGCTCCCCCTCTTCTTACTGCAATGAGGAAATGATCTTCCTGTACTGCTACTCCAGTGACCCAGCTTATGGTCTCACCCTAGGATCTTTCTGGACAATTTAAGATGGGAACTCAAATGAATGGGTGTAATCCTTTAACCAAGATACATTTCTGAGCAACAATAAACTTTAGAGTTTTTGTACTTCATCATAGAAATTAAGTTCAAACCCAAATAACTTCCTATACTGACTCACTGATTTCAGGGCTGCTTCATCAAAACTAACTATAACAGGCTCTAAATCCTAATTTTCAAATACACATGGAGCCAATTTGAAAATCGGAGTATACCAAGGCTTTTAATTCCCCCATGGGGCACATTTAGGTTAGACTGAAGGAGATTCTGAACTCGGTAGACTTTCCAGAGGGTTTGAGCTGATGTAACACTACCTCTCTGGCAAGTAAACTCATGTCAGAATGGCCAACCATTTACTATTATATTCCCTGCCAGCCTTCAGAATTGTCAGCACACATGCTCAAATTCCCTGTCAGCACTGTAAGCTGCTGGTGGATATTTCTAAGGCAATCACAGGGGACCTGAGACAATCCAGTCACTGCAACAGGAAGCCACACTTAAACCTCTGTATATCTTTCACTACTGAGACAGACTTGCACAAGTTTTGACTTATACCCTAAAGTTTCTGGTCTCTTGGGTACCTCTGTCAGGTTTCAAAAAGACTGCTGTAGTCAGTATTTATGTTTATTTTGTTTATTGCTAAACTGAACTGCTGCAGATAGCACACATAAGGCAAGGATGTGGAAATTGTTATTAGAAATTGGTGGTACCAAACTTCTTTGGCTTTGTAGTATTTTCTTTCATTTCAATATAAAAACATTTTTCTGCATGCACTATATTTTTCCTTTTTATTGTTTCATTTTGACTTCTATTTTAGCTCTCTTACCCACTCACATCTATACTATCTTATTCTCTGCAGAACAGAGAGGGAGGAAAAGGTCAGAGCATTGAAGACCAGTTGCTGTAAAGAATTAATTAAAAAATTGAGGTGAACCTCAGAACTGAACAAGTTCAAGCAGGTTGTTCACGGAACTCATAAACAACCTGTAACATAAATAATTTGACATATTTACATATCTGAAAGCTGTAAGCTTTCTTGTCTAACTCCAGATGGTGAAATAAGCTTAGATGGAGTAGATGTTTTACCACAGGTTTCCCAGGAGCTCCTTGTTTGCAGCCATCCTTGACCTGGTACCTGGAGCTCAGAGCAGTGCTGAGCCTGTAGCTCCAGTTGATGAGCAAAATCCCAAACAGTGCACTAATTTTCATACAAATCCAGCTCATGCACAGGCCTCACCTCACCTCATCCTGCACCGTCCCAGATCCCAAGCTGTTTCTAGATCCTAACGCAAGCCACTGAAATCTTCCTTGGGTTGTGGTCTGAACACAGTGGGTGATTCCTTTCTTGTACACATGGTTGATTCACCTATACACCCACCTGGGATAACTGAGACACTGAAAACATTTTCTTCTGGTATTTGCATCAGAGTAGGGTCCAAGTTAACCTGTGTCACTTGTGTGCTTTCCTGCACTGCTCCAAAACCTGGCAGGGTGAAGGAAATGCTGAACTGAAGTGTGAGGGATGGTAAAGGAATGAAGTCATCTGCTACATTACCCTTGGTACTTCAGAGGATGTGGGATGAATGAGATTTTAAATGAACACAACACAGAGTTTTGTCTGTACATGTGGACAGTGCAATGTCCAGTTAAAAGCTGTTTCTAATCCCTGCTACATGTTACATTTCAGCTGCGCTTGATACATGACACATTTAGCAGACAGTCCTTCCTTATCAATACAGCCCTGTTTGAAAGGCTCTGTGCTGGCCACAGAGATGGCAAGATATTCCAAAGGGATTGCTGCAGCAGGCCAGGCTGTATTAGCAGCAGTAACACTGACACAACGCATCCTGATTAGAAGAGTGCAGCACATTTACAAGGACAGAAATGTCATCTCTGTTCTGTGATGTAGTGAGCTAAAGGGCACTTAGGAATGAAATACTAATTTGAAAAGATGGCTCTGATGTATGCTTTTATATTAGGCCCTGCGGTGGAAGACATGATCCTAATCGTGCCCACTCTTACCAGAATTTGCATGAGGGTTTGCACCAACACTTGTTACAGCAAACATGTTATCTATGGCAATGGAAACCACAGAGAAACTTGCTTTCTGTCATTCTTCCACGCCTGTGAAATAGAGGTGTCAGAGCTTACCTTTCTCACAGGGAGAACTGCAGAGTTCATGCTGCACAATCAGTCAGCAGCAGCAAGCTCAAGCTTTTGAAATTCAACACTAAATTCTTAGCTAGGGCAGTGTTCCTGTTGCACTGCTTCTGTGGGACTTTCTGCTGAGCAAGGAGCACAAAGTCAGATCTCAAGTATTTGCACCTCATATGACACTTTACGGCACAGTCAAGGAGTGTGTAAGTGTAAAGTCTTGCCATTCACCTCTTACAGTGAAACAACTGCAGCCATAGGTTCTTTGTGTGATATTGCAGAGACTTTTACACTGCCCATCACCCCTTTAACCTTCCTAAATATCTAGCGTCTTCACTTGTGAAGAAAAATCCAGCATTTTGACTTCCAGGTGGAAATGCTGATTGTTTCACAATCCTGACTAGGCAATTTCCCTGAGAGAAATATTAGGAGCCGAGCTGCTTTGTCCTTTCCTGCATCTTGGCTGGAGCTTGGCACTGCAACTATTACTATGCTCTTTCAGAGACAGATATGGTAGTAATGAGTTATCAGCTGCTAGCAGATAATAAGAAATATGCAATTTGTTAAATGTGCATGGACTGTGTGTAAGAATCAGACCACTCTGCCCACTGCTGCTGTTGGGTGACCAATGACTCAGCACCAGCTGATTTTGTAGCTGGACCTGGCACAAAGATGATTTCCTTCAGCAGCTACAGCTGACTGACTTGCTGTGTACACACAGAATTGCTCAGAGTTAGTCAGAATGGCTAGGATCACTGCTGGGAGAATGCTAGATAGTGTCTTGACCAGCAATTCAACTTCTGGAGGTGCCTGATTTGCTCCTGTTGGTAGCCTGAGGGCAAAACTTGACCTGAACTGTTCAGGGATGGAGGCAAAACAGTTTTTTCTGCCCGAAGAGATGCTTTGGTGATGGCAAAGGCAAAAGAGAAAGATTACTTTTAGGAGCAGGAGATGTATATGAAGTGGTTGGGCATCCCTTTGCCTCCCAGAGTAGCCTCCACAGCAGCACATCCAAAGTTCCCCCTTCAGCAACCAGCCTGGCATAAACAAAACTTGCTCTCTTGGGGTACCTGCATCTGCCCAGGAGCTGATTCCACCTCCCTGAGCAGCCAGTCCTTGGCAATGGTTGTGCTTTGCACCAGGAGAGAAGCCCATTAAGGGCCTAGAAAGAGTCTTCAGCAAGATTTAAATACAGGAACTCAGAGGGAAACACAGGAAAAATAAAAATGACAAAGTTTTTGAGTTAGTGCTGTTTTGGCAGTTGCTATGGGGACCTGCTCTGCCCTTAACTGGCTGCTGCTGAAAATTCCAGCTAATATAAATACCCCATAATAAGGAAAAAAATTGGCTCTCCCCCCAGAATATGAGACATCACACCCTTTGAACTCACCTGTGGCTGAGTCTTCTGAGTTGCCAGAAATTGCGAACATTAGCCTGAGGTATTTTGGGTGGGTATCTCATGTGTAGCCTGCCTATTGCCTGAGTCACAAAGAGCCCATGTACAATTGCTGAGGTGCACCACTTCTGCATGCTAAATACCGGGCAGAACACTTTTTAATGAATTGTGTGTTAATGCTGCAAGCCACTCAGCCATTTGTAAGTGGGGTCTGTGTGAAGCTCCTCCACTGGCTGCTTCTGACAGGGAAGCAGCAAAGGAAAAATTCACTTGAGGATTTCTCACTAGGTCAGGCAGAAAGGAAAAAAAATCCTAAACAATGTATCTGCAATACTTCAGAGATTCATATTCTCTTCAGTCTTCCTCACAAAAGGGAAATTTCTAAGGAGTAAATGTAAAGGAACTTTAGACTCTCCCAGCAGAATTGTCCTTATGTCCAGGGGTGGAGCAAGCTCAATTTTCTAGACTTTATCTTTCCAAACCTGGCAAATAATGGCCCCACATCAGCCTTGATTTTTTTTTCAATACATGTTTATTTATAAAGGCCAGACTATGAATGCTACACCAGAGTATTGAGGATTTCAAGAGTATCTTGCTCTGGTCCTGACACCTCTGCAGTGTATTGAGGTTAAATCATGATTTAAACTGAAACATTGTCTAACATCTTGAGACTGTGTTGGTTTTGTTTTGTTTTTCTCAAAAAATGGTAAATAAATAAATAAAAATGTGAGACAGCCACCCCTTTCATGGGATCTTGAAACACCAAATTGAAGGCATGTGGCCAAGTGAAGAGAGTCACTGAAGGACATTTACAGCTAAAAGTTTTGAATGGATAAGAAGAGTATGAAGAGGATAATAAAACAAGTGAGAGAAGGAGAGGTTTAAAAAATCAAGGTGAGAAAAAACTCATTCTTCGGTGACAGTCATAAAGCACAAGCTAAATGTTTTGTGAGATGAAACCTTAGGTGAGTGACTCCAGCAGAGTCCATGAGTTCATGTGCTCTGGTTGTCAGTTCCTATAACCTGACAGAAGAGTTCTGGCTAGCTGTAAAATCAAATTGATGTTACTCTCTACCTTCCACAGGCATAAAGTTACTGAGTTTGTTGGAAGCAGCAGACCTCACAGAGAGCTTAGTGTCACACCAGAAATGACCCTGCCCTGGGATGTTCTGGAACATCCAAAGAGGACGGAAGGAGATTCCATTATGGAGCTACCAAAGAGGGTGCTTTGCCTTCTCCTCCTATGGAAGAGGCATCCCATCCTTCCTATCCACCAAAAATAAGCGCTCAGCAATATCCTGAATCCCAGCTAAAGCACAGCTCTCTAGCTTCTTCCATTAATCAAACTGCAGGCTGTATTTGGAAGGTTTAGCTGAACTCATTGAACGAGTGGATATTTTTAACAGTAAATAATTTTGGTTCCTGCAAGCATTTCACATGCAGTTTTATTTTAAGGTTGGTTGGCCAGCTCTAGCCAATGCTGAACAAACAAGCTGTCTGTCTCTGTAAACAGTATCAGGGATTTCCCTCTTCCGCAATAACATAACACATGCACGGCAGGTGGAATTTTCCGTATTCCACAAAAATGATAATTTAATGTGATTTTCCAACAGAAAATGGAATCCAGGGTACAAAACAAGGATTTTCATACTATTTTTGAGCATCTGGGAACTTATTAGATGGCAGTGCTGGAACCCTATTTTTTTTCCCTAATGCTGAACAGCACATTTTGCTAGACCAACAAATTGAGGCAGAAAAATAAATCTGAATGAGTGCCTACCTGAAATTTGGAAAAGTATGTACTGTGTGCGATATATCAGAATACTGTGCTGAGAGTATTGAATTCCCCATTGAGGATCAGGATTGCATGTCTTTAATAATCTCCTTTGCCAAAAGGAAATAACTTTAGCACAGGTTAAAGTGATTTCTTATTGTCCTGCAGTGACTAGACCCATGTCCTGTTCCTTGCAATAGCCACTAGAAGGGCTTTACCTTCCCAATTAGCCCCATCTCCTGTCATTCCTTTGCTGCAGAAGTGACCCTGGGCACTCCATTGCTGCACTGAAGATGACAGATGAATCAGGAACATACATGATGCCAATCCTGTGGCATCTAAATGAAGGAGAGGAAGTAGTAAAGTCTTTTTCTTTCTTCTGGTAAAAAACATGCTTGTTGTGAATATTATTCAAATTCCTTGTTTTGAATGGATCTTTAGCTGCTTTGGGGGAGGAGAGATGGAACTGTTTTAACAGGAGGACTTTGATATATTTACTTAAGTCATTCAAGCCATATTGGGCAATACCAGCTGTAAACCTAATCTCTAGACAGGATAGTTAAATTTCTTAAACTGCATGTAAAAATAGTGATAACATTCATTTTTACTTGGTATTGAGTGTCTCTAAGCACTTTCACAGACAGGCTGGGTGTCATCTGTGTCTCATCTGGAACGACTGAATATACCATCTGAAACCCCTGCAGCATGAAGCACCAGTTACTCCTTTTCTGCCAGAAATGTTAGTGGGGCCACTGATGTAGCCACTGGGATATGTTCCAGTGCTTCCTAATAAAAGAGAGAAAACTAAGCTCTCAAGACATCTTGCTTCTGGGCTAACTTGCTGCAGCCACATGATTTTCACATTTTCTGCAGAATGAATTAAATGATCCACATCGAACATCAACAACAGGAGTAACTCAATCTACACTTTAAAGAGCTGGGTGAAGCCCACGCTTCTCTGGCTTCAGGCACTGATGAGAGATAGGCAGACTTGTAAACAAACCAGGAGAGATAGCACAGTCCTGTTCCTCTTCATTCCCCTCCTGTCACTACTCCTCCTTTTTCCTGACCTGGATAATCTTTATTCTGACTCAGGTACCTCACCTCTATTATAGCCAGAGAGAAACATCCTCATGTATTTCAAATGAAACAAATTGCTTCAGGCTACTATGGATAAATAACAGATGACTCAGAGTCCAACCACTGGATTTGGCTCTAGATGTGAATTGCAAATGCCTATAGAATTGTGGATTTTTTCTTCCTTGGTTCTTTAATAAGAATACATTTCTTCAAGAAGAATGACAGCATATGCTCATGTCCATTTTGATTCAAGATGGTGAATAAACATTGTCTGATGTGTTGCCATTTTTAGAGGTTTGTTTTTTGCATCAGGATCAGTGAGAAGTAGCTGCTACCTCAAACTCTTTACCAAAGCTCATGGCTAGGGTGATTAGAAAACCAGTGCTTTCTCTTTGCATTTTGAATCAGATTGAAGTTAAAAAACATCAAATAAAAATCACTCATGAGCCTTGAAGCACCAAAACAAGATGGGTGAAGGCAGCTTCAGAGAGATCATCCATGTCTCTGATGTGTGATCCATCAGCGGACAGCATGGAGCAAGTAATGTGCAGTGTTTGATTCTCCCTTCTGTAATGGTTACACAAGGATGGGCTGCCAGGACCCTGGCAAAACCTGGGCTTGACCAAAGTTCATTAACCCAGAAAGCTTTGTGAATCTGCATTCTTTCAAGAAACAAACGTTTCTGCACAAAGCATGAATTTTACCTCAAAAAATCTGGATGTACTTGTGACTGTCTGTGCTATACTCTTGGTTCAGAAGAAGCTCCTGCAATGATTGATTTACTTCTTAACACAAAGACACATCTCTAAAGAAAGCTTGGAATAACAATGTGGTTTTCTGACGCCAACTCGGGCTACAGACCTTCCAAGGCTATGGCCATCTGCTGCTCCACAGCAGTGTGAGGCCACGTCAGAGTCATCCCACAGGCACTTCTGTAATATTCATGATTATCATTATCTTCTTAACTAATACCAGATTTATAGAGCTTTGAAGTTTTGCTTTCATTGCTGGCTTGGGAGAACAATAGTGAGCAATGGAGGCCTGGGGTTTTCTTCAGTTTCTTTCTTTAGTACAGAATTGCAAATCCAAAGCCAAAGTAGTGGAGTGATTGTCAGCAGTGAGAGAAGCCAGCCCACACTCACTCAAATCCAGTGATCATTACCCAGTCTTGTCTTGTACTTTGACAAAAACTTAAGCAAACTGACCTTTGCATAGTCTGAAATTGATTTTTTTTCCTTGAAATCTAAGGGGGGAAAAGCCTCCCTAGAACAGAAATTTAACTCTTGCATTGACATTTGGTTGGATGTTAGCACTTAGAACACAAAAAAAGTGATTCATTCATAGCAAATGATTTGCTATAGCTGACAAGCAAGTGGAGGAGCCCCTGAATTTGTCACCTAGAAATCATGAAAGAATGGTACTTTAGATTTTTGAAAGCATCATAAATCCAAAATCTGTATAATCACTGTACAAGCTTTAAAAAACACAATGAAACATCATTTTACTTCTTGTTGAAGGGTGCCTCTGAAGAAAATGCAAACTCACTGAAGCTTCTTTTCACCGGCACATAAAAGATTTGGTGAAATTTTCCTTCTGAAAGTTTTTCAGGAGACATGATCTTACTTGTCAAAAGAATCATAGAATGACTTAGGTTGGAAAAAGAACCTTAAGATCATCAAGACCAACCCTTAACCCAGCATTGCTAAGGTCACCACGAAACGATTTCCCTAAGCTCCACATCTACACATCTTTTAAATACCTGGGATGGTGACTCCACCTCTTCCCTGGGCAACCTGTTCCAATGCTTGACCACCTTTTCCATGAAAAAACTGTTCCTCACATCCAATCCAAACCTCCCCTGGCAAAACATGAAGCCATTTCCTGCAATGTTACTGTAGAAAAGAGACTGCCCCAACCTTGGACAACCTCTTTTCTAGAAGTGAGACACTAAGTTGGATCTTAGATTAAAAACCAGAATGTGAATGAGAAAAAAGCATTGTGACAGGTCTATTATAACTCTTTTGTTTTCCACAGAAAATTTACAAATATTTCAGTTAACAAAGAGGAAAAATAATAAAAATCTTAAGAAGTTCTGAATTTTTTGCCTGACTCCACTTTAAGTGGAGAGAACAAGTCAGACTACACAACACAGGAGGATTGGAAGCAGAGAATGCCACAGGGAGAATTTTATCCTGCCACAAACATGCTGTTGCTCATACTTGTCAAGGACACTGGAGCTAACTACTGCTCCTCCTGGGAATATCTTTGGATTTGCTGTGAATGTAAATGTTCACACAAGTCATCAAATCTGTTCTAAGTACAGCGCCCAAAACTGCCACCAATAGCAAAATGCTGCTGCTTCTGTGCTCAGCCTATGCATTGAGTCCGTGGCAAAACTGCAGGAGAAATAAGATTCGTGTTAATTTGTGTCTAGAAAAAGGCAGCCTGTGAGTTTGGGATGGCTACAACATAGTGGTTGTGTATGAAGAAGTGTTCAACTATACAGATTTCAGGATTTCTACAGACTATACAGGATTTCAACAGAAATCCTGGCTGACAGCTGCTGAGAATATCCTCCGTAAAGTATCAGCTGCTTTTTTTAACTGTGTCATCTGAAAAGACTGAGTGGTAAATTTTAATCATTACTTCTGGAAGAAGGTGAATTCTGCAAAGCAATGCCTGACAGTGTCAGAAGGGGTAGGACAGCTGGCTGTTTCCTTTTCTTTTTCTTCTTTTAAAGAGAGGGTTAACATAGATTGTGTTCTGTGGCTCACCTTTCTATTTGTAAAACCTTATCTGGTGCTTCACTCATGGAAAAGTCATTTGCAGCACTTTGTTACCACTCAAATTGAGGTCAAAACATGCTCATGTCTGGTGGGAAGGGCTGCAGAGTCCAAGCCATGGAACTGGAAGAGCCATTAAAATGCAGGTAACATAGAAACAGCCTGTGGTGTATAGGATAGGTTCCTGTGCTGAACTGCAATGAAATCATAAGGTGATCTCATAGGATGCAACCAATGGTAAATCACCAAAGACTGGTTAGGTAAGATGAAGCCAAGCATAACCATGTCAACAAGAAAGATGATGTGATTGGCACCTAGGCTAATTTCCTAATGGAATTTACTTCTTCTTTGAAGGAAAATACTTGAATGTGTATGGTAACATTAAGCCAAAGCAATTTATTTAAACAAAGCAAAAAGCTTCTGATTGCCATTCAGGATCTTTGCTGCTTTTGCAGTGTAACTCCAATAATGTCATTACCCTTTGCAGACAGGGCTGCTGAAGAGCAAGCCCATAATAAGTACACAGGCTCCTCAGAAATCCTCCCCCTTCCTGCTCTGCCTCCCTTCCCTGCCACAGGGCATGTCAGCACAGACATCCTGGAAAGCACTGAAAGGAAAACCAGAACAAAGAAGTGTGAAGATGATGCAGATCATGAGGGCAAAAGGAATATATTTGGGACTTCCCCAAACCAATAACGGGTTGTTGTTTTGGGCTTTTTTTTGTGGTTGCAGTTATTTGCAAATGCTCCTGCCCCATGAAATGTTCTGAAAGAGGCTGAATTACTCTAACTTTTAGTGTCATTCCCCACTCAGTCTTTTGCAAAGCAGTGAGTAATCTGAGAGACAAAAATAATTTAAGACCTTGGTTAATCCATTTTGCAGCTGTTGGCAGCTTTGTGTCTGATCACCATCTGGGAGGATGCACTGTCTAGGGGAACAGAGCACTGGGCAGATTTAGAGAACTTACAGGCAGAAGATTTTCCATCATTTAACCCATTTCCATGCTGGGGCAAGAATTCCTCCTTATTTGTACATTGAACAGTCTGCTGTCTAATTTTAAACATCTCACCAATGCCACTCTCCCTGGAGAGAACCTTACCACAACAGTCAGCAGGAAAGTTTTCTTGTAAAAATGTCAGCTGATTATCAGGGACAGGGTAAGGAGTAAAAAGACCAGATTGTTTGGAAGTGCTGATGGGAGGAAGGAGATGATAACATCAGCAGCATCCTTCCCACTGGAAGGAGAGCCTGTACAAATGGGATCCTCTCAAAGTCCTCTGGGGGTTGTAGGCCTGATGTGCCAAGAGGGTCCTCTCCACTGTGTGAAGGGTTCAGTGGTGTGAGCTATTTCAGCAGCTGAAAAGAGAGCTCAGCATGGTTATTTCCCCAGTGGTAGCTCACATTTACAGAGGCAAAGGAGGAGGAGAGGGGAGGCAGCTTGGTAGGGGTTCAGGTAGCACTGCTGTTGGGTTTGGGACACGTTAAGGAAGGCAACCCCACCTCCTACTGTGGCTGACTAATGCAGCTATAGCATTGAGGAGTCCTGAGCAGAAGAGTCTTCTAAATGGAACTGGCAGTTGTCAATGATTATCATTAGCAAGATGTCACAGTCACAGCTGCCATCATGAGTTTGAAAGGAAAACACTGTCTGGAACTGTCTAGACCAGATTTCTTGGCTTTTTTTGCATAGAAACAAAAGTAGGAGTTGAGATCTTGGAAAACTGATCCTTAATGTATTTTCCTGATTGTGCTTTCTTCTTTTCAAGGGTGTTACAGTGTCATATTGCCCTACCATCTCAGCTCAGCTCAGAACTGGGCATCCACATCCATAACCCATGGAGTTATTTCCTGTCCAGTATCACATTTGGTATCTAGTTTTTGCAGAAAGGCAGTATGGCACGAGGTTGAATGGGTGGTGGGTGAAAAACAAAATGCTATTCCATAAGGAAACCGAGCCTACTTTTAGCTTTTAGTTCAAATAAATCTCTCTTATAAGACAGCCTTTTCCATTTGGAAATGCTTGTTTTATTATAATTCATATTATAAAGCATGAGGTCTTGGTTATAAAGCATGACGTCTTGAGTCCTCTGTCCTTCAAGTCTTCTAAAATAAACTAGGAATTCTGGCATTTGGTATCCTCTGAAATGTACCATACCTAATGAATCCAGACCCATGAGGAGAGAGGTTCATGACACCTGTTTTCACAGCATCATTGCTCCCACTCTCAGCTCATCATATTTGGGCAGTTTCCAGTGGCTACAGGAACAGCTCTCTGCTAACATCTTTGCTGAGTGCAATAATTTAAACATGCATCCATGGTACGGGTACACTCAGCAATTACATTTTTAAAACACATCAAATCAATTAGGAACCACACTGGCACAGAGAGATATTGACAGTGCTAATTGTCTTACATCACTGTCACTGCTCCTTCTGCTCTGCTTTGCTCATTCCTTCCGTTTCGGAAAATTTGGGAAAAAGATAATCCAAATTCACGTGGGGGACTGCTGGGCTCTGGTGTGAGTGGGACATCGATGTTGGGAGAGCATTTCCTGGCTGTCTCAGCTCTGACATGTTAGTGACAGATTTCCGGCTGACAATGCACACTTTTTAGGGCTCAGATATGACTTCGGCTGCCTGCTGGAGCTTTGGGGGCCAAGTATAAACCAGCATGGGTTTGGCTTGAAAATGAGTCATGGAGCCACCCTGAGCAACACTGTCCTTCAGGGTGCTCTGCACTGAGAAAGTGTTGGGTTCTCTGGGATGCCATAGGAGTTGCAGAAGCAGAATACCTTTTTTTTTTCCCTATTAAAATAATATGCCCCAATGACATATCCTATTCTGAGGAAGCTAAGATAGAAAGAGGACAGTTGTACTAAGCTTTACAGGCTGATTGCTCTAAGTGTATCTGATGTCACATTTAATGAAGTTCCTTCTAGTTTTTCTCACTCCTTCCTCTCTTTGCTTTTTGAAAAATAATCAGGGGCATACAGTGTATTTTGTGAGATTAATTCTATATACACAGTGACCTGGCAAGAAATAGGAGGGTGTTGGCAATGCAGGATCATCAGAATGGAGACAAAAAAAAACCAAAAAAAAACCCAAAAAAAACCAAAACAAAACAAAACAAAACAAAAAAAAAAAAAAAAAAAAAAACCCAAAAAAAAACAAAACAAAAAAAAAAAAAAAAAAAAAAAAAAAAAACAAAAAAAACCCAAACCAAACCAAACCAAACCAAACCAAACAAAACCAAAACAAAAAAACCAAAACGAAACAAAAAAAAACCCCAAAAACCCAAATAATTTTAACTGAATACACCAGTAAGCCAGAATTATCAAGAGAAGTAGTTTGATTGACTGCATAAAGAAAAGCAAGGCAGATAAGAAAACTTTCTTGCATAGCCACCAGATTGAAAAGCCATGATGGTAAGGTGTGTATAAAGGAAAAAGTGAGACTTAAATGCACTCTAGGTCAGATATTAATAGGGTTTGGGAATAAAGAAGGAAGGAGGCTGAAATAATTTGTAAATAGAATCTGAAGACTGCAAACAGGATTGAGAATATAATAACGGAGACTTCAGAAGAGAGGCAGAGTGAAAGTCTAGAGGGAATATGTACTCAATAGAGGTTCAGCAGTTTGCAAACATAATCTGTGTGGGAAATTACTAACCAAACACAAATTCTCAAAGCACATCAACACATCATCTCTCCACTTAGTGAACCTTCCTGGCATGACACTGGATTGCTCCTTCAGTACTGAAAATGAGGCTGGAAAATCCAGGGATATTGGATTCATACAAACTTGTCATCTCACAGACAGACTCTCAAGTGGAATAATGCTGAGTTTTAAGTTATATCCTTTTCTCTACTTTGACCCTGTTTGGGTTTCTACTGTTATTTATTCATATTCCAACAATTAAAAAAAAAAATTACAGCAAATCTTTAAATTTAAGATACAGCCCTTGCCTGGTCTTGGCACCATTTCCTAAGCCAAAAAACCAAAAACATTTTCCCACATGATTTTTTTTATATGTCGTAAACATGCTCTCTAAATAGTTTAACAGAAATATCTAAGGAGATACAACATGAAGTCTAAAAAGATACAAGTTCACCACTTTGCAAAGAGGTTTTATGCATAAAATTATCTCCAAAAATGAAGTGACTCTTGGGAATGTTCTGTGCAGGACTAAGAGTTGGACTCAATGATCCTTGTGGGTTCCTTGTAACTCAGGATATTCCATGACTCTGTGATTCTCTATTTTGCCTTCTCTTCAGTTTTTCTCCAGCTGCATGTCTGTGTACATGACACAAACTACAATCTGTCAAGGAGATGAGATATACCCCCAAGTCTTGCTCTCCCAGGAACAGAAATCCAACTATTGACCTAATTATGTGACTCTCCTTGCTGAAGGCAAAGGAATGACCTTTTCTTTGGAGGAAAAGATGGCATACCTCTGCAAACTCCTTCCAGACAGTTATCCAAGGGTTAGGGAGGTCAGCCTCCCTAACTCCCCATCATGGGATAATCTTCTCTGACCTGCACATTGCCCAGTAAATCAGGTCCAAGGTTGCACAAGAAAGGACCCAATGATCCTTGATGAAGAGAAAACTAAGCACTTAGGCCAAAACTCTGCCTGAACTGTAGCCCTGAAACTAATAAAGGTGAGTGGCAGTACATGAGTACAGAATATGGGTTTTCTGTTTTAGGTTGTGTTATATCTGTCTCAGCGCTGAAGCTGGCAGTTTCCTCTCTGCCCAAAGCTCTTTCTCACACAAGACTCGTATGTCACTGTCAGGCTCTAGCTGGTGGCTCTTTCTCTTCTCATTGTTTATACTATCATGACCTTTTGTTGTTCACGTGTCAAGAGCCCTCATTAACATTTTAGACATGAGGTCATGCTTCTAATCAACCTTGCCCTCTTATTCAATTAACATTTCCAATGTTTTTAAATTAAGCGCTGGTCCACAGGCCAGAGAATTTCCTTCCAATTAGTACCAATAGTGAAAGGCAGATATCAAAGTTTATTTGCTCATATCAGTACTCTCTTTTGATCTGTTGAAAGGATCTGGTGAACATACAATTAAGAAGTTCCTCCTAGGTATCTTTTCCCAAAGGACCAACAATACCTGCTGGGGTCTATTAGCATTTCAATATATTTCCCACCTCAGGAAATGTCTCTGCTTCCTTGCCTGACTGGCTAATGGGGCTGCATATTTTGCATGCATGCCACTTAAAGTCACTGCCTGCCATTGCTGAGACTCATTGTGCTATACTGTGGCACAGTGAGGGATTAGACTTGCATTTTCAACCTTTTCCACCTCTCACGGGAAGGTCAAATGTGCAGAGCCATTTGGGAAGGGTCAAACATTCAGTGCTGTCAAGGAGGGAGCAGCAGCATCTGCAGCAGAGGCAAGAGAGGGGCAGTGCTCTGTGTGAAATGCTGTAGAGTTCCTGATGTCTTCACAGCTTATCTCTGAGATGTGCCTGATTACAGGACTTGTCTGGTCTGCTGGGCATGTGGACTGAGCAGCAGGGTGCTCAGGAGGCACAAAATGCTTCCTGGTCTCAGCCTTAGATTACATCTCTTGGAAGGAGAGCAGAGTATCTTGTGGGAAGGATATTCCACCAGGTTATTAGTTTTAAAGTACCAAATACATAGTGCAAACCAGAACGTGTCTGAAGCAAACAATTTTAATGAGACTGAGGAACAGATCAAATCCTCCAGAAATTACATGGGAGTATGATTGCCTCAAACTTTGCCTGTGGGGACTCACAGCACATGTCTGCATCTCAACCAGGTTTAAGTGAATGGAAAGGATTCTTCACCCAACTGTTGGTTCTCACAATTGCATGTCAGATGCAAGTTCCCATTTGAAGCCAGGAAGATTGCCATCTGCATCTTGCCAAGGCCAACCTGTGCAAACACAGCCCAGAACTGGGAGTGTGGATTATAAACAGAGATAGTCCTACAGCACTGAAATTCAAGGCCCAGTTCCAACTTCACAGCCAGGAGGTGTGGGGAAGTTTTTTTACTTGAGATCCTACTGTAAATTCCTCGTGTAAGGGTGACAGAGGCGGTGTAGGAACGTTGTACCCATTCTTGGCCACTGTCCCTGTGATGGATGGCATGCATCCATGCAGCCATGCACTGCCTCTGGGGCTGTCACCACATCAGCACACACTGGTGGTTGGACTCAGCTGTGTTAAATATCCTTGGGCCCAATTCCTTCAGCACTGCTCCACTAAACTACTGTGTCTTGTAAGCACAATATGTGTCTCCTTGTGTCCTTGATGTTTATAATAATTTGGGTAGATTTCACTTTGTGGAAATAAGTGGTTCATTAATGATCCTGTGTTCATTTTTAAATAGAGAACCTTCTCTCAGTTTGGGATCTGCTGGGAGGGGATGTTCTGAGTCCAGTCTGGACTAAGCATCCCTTACGTGTTTTGCTGAGATTGTGAAGAATGAGACTCAATGACCCAGACTGTCCTCTCTAACTCCAGCATTTGATGTAGTTCAGGAACAGAGAGTCTTTGCCAAGGTGCATTCAAGTGTATCTCAGACTGAGAGATCAGTTAGGAACTCTTTAAGGAAAGGAGTTTCAGTTATCTTAATAGTTAAAGGAATTTTAAATGTGGGAAGAAAGCACTTACTGACGTACACAGAGAAAGAAATACAAAAAGAATACCAGTGGCAACATTAATGGGGCCAGGAGGAATCTAATCTAAGCCTTTTAGGTGGAGAGTGCTGAGTTCTTTCTTGTATTTATCAGTGAAAATCAAAAGTAACTCCCCCAAAGTCAGTAGATTTATGCCAGCATAGCCCAAGGAAGCAGACTGCCTGGAACCACTGCTAATTTGAACACTGACCAATATAAATCTGTGGGAATAAATCTTACACAGGGGGTAAAAAAGTGAAATGTTTGTGTCAGCCTAACCTGTTCCAAATGTCAGTCTGAAAGATATTACAAACTGGGAGGATCTGTTACAAGACAGGCAAAAAAAAAAAAAAAAAAGTAAAAATAAAATAACCCACCAAATGTGCCTGAAAATGCTCTCAGTGAAATCAGCAGTGGTTTTGGCATTGGCTTCCAGGGATGCAGGATTCAATGCATGGGAGACTGTGATAACAGGAATTTTAGAAAGGGGAAGCTAATAACCTGCAAGTGAAAGAAGGTAGAGCTGAGTCCCAACATGCTTCCACCAAGATCATAAACACACAAGTGGACAAATAAGGAATGAGAATATTGAAACAGCAGGCCAAATTTCTTCCCAGCTTACAATGAAGGCAGATGTCCAAATGGTGGGATTGGTGATGCTTCTCCACACATCACCAGGCTTGTAGAACTTGCTGGTGCAGAGCTGAGAGCTGGGGCTCAATGGTGTGGGATTTCAGGCATCCCTGTTCCCCACATTCCTGTTTAGGGTGGCAATGGTGAAATGCAGAGTTGTTCCCATCTCAGGGATGAAGTCATGCCTACAGAGCAATTTTGTGAACTTAGGATCTTGGCCAATATCCAGCAAAACCAGGGAGAAAATTTCTATGGCAGATGGATGACACTCATGGAAATACAGTCTTGTAAACACATGCACTGTACCTGAGCTGAAAACCCAGGTGTTGTGTCTCTCTGATTAAATTTAGGATCACCTGAATTTATAGTCTTCAGCACCAAAACCTAAATTCAATTTATTTGTGCACTCAGCAGGGTTAGTAACTTTGCAGTCCCAGAAGGACTGGGGAAAACTGATGAGATTTGATTCATTTATCACTGTAGCCTTGGATTTAAATGCCACATTTACCAGCTTTCTCCCAAGAGGCACTAAAAATCTTCAGATACTGGTATCAATATAGTGGCCACGTGATCTCTCTATAAAGAAATCCTGTTGTCACACACTGATCAATAAGAGGCAGGTATGCCTCAGGTTTCTAATCATTATGAATCCATTTAGAATTCAATGCAATAGCAGCAATCACATTGAATTAATTAGAGGATTTGCAAGGATGGCTTATGTAGTTCCACAGCAATTCCCTTGTAATTCAGCACTAATTAAGCGTTATTCCATGCAGGAAATAATGAGCTGTAGAAACATTGTTAGTGCCAAATAATGGAATAAGGGTGTGTTTGCATATTATAAACACTGCATGAATGTTCAAAGAGGTTAGAGCAGGTCTTGACTTTTTTACCCTGGAGAAGAGAAAGGATCCTAAAGGAATCCTCTTGTTTAACTCAGAGGAGTGTCACCTAAATAAATATTGAATTAAAGAGGGACACATTCAAAAATGGAAAATCACTCTGACTTCTCACATTGGAAATGTCACTGGTTTAATTATTAGATTGTTTCCAAGTCAGTGCCATTCCTGAGAAGGGTTTGGTGTTTAGTCAAGTTTCAGTGTTCTGGACTTGGTGTTAGCAGACCTTAGTCTTATTTACAAAAGGCAATAGGCTTTGAAACTTTTCATTTGAAGAGAAATTTTGACACCAGACTTTCACAACATTCCAGTTTCCAAATTCATTTAGGACCAGAATTCTGGGTGCTCAACAATGACAAGTTTTCCAAAACCAAATACACCACAGTGTATTTGGATACACAACTTTTCTCCTCTATTCCCAGCTGGGGCTTGTATCTAACACGGTGGCAAAAAGAAGCCACTCCCTTTTTCATAGGGACATTGCTATAATTCTTTCACTTCTAACAGTGTTTAGTGTGCCTAGGAAGGATGGGACCCTGTTCAAAGCCAGGTGGATCTGCTTTCTGAAGGGCAGGTGCCAGAAGATCCCTGGAAATGGCTGTGCAGTCCATCACTGAGATTGTCTGGAGGGGCTGGGTACCACAACACAGCACACCCTGATACATCCTAACCCAAGGATGATGGGGTGGGATTTAAGGAGAGTTTCAATGCTCACACCCTAGCAATTTTGGTTCAGCTCACAAATTACATCCTAAAAACCCAATTTTAACCAGTCTGCTTAGTTAGAAATGTTTGTCAGACACATAAGGCTTTTGGTTAGCACTATGGCATGCAAGTACTTTCTATAAATATTATTCCCTTAGCCATGAAAAGCCCAGCCAACAAAAGCTGTTGAAAATGGGCTTTTGTTTCATTTTGTATTACTTTGAAAGAGCAACAAAATGCCCAAATATATTGGAATAAAAGGGATATTGGCCTGGGGGTTCAGATGCTGTTTTCTGCCTGCTGCCCTTGTTGCTTATGGCCCTTCATTGCCAGGCAGGTGTTTATAGCTTCCTAGCAGCCACCACAAGATGAGGAAAGCCTGTCAGAACAATGCTGAAGATGAGAAAACTTTCTTTCCCAGTGGAACATCTGAATTTTCTCCGTTGCTTGTATTTCTGGGATGGATGATTGAACATTATAGCTCCCAACTTCACCATGACAGGAGGGGAGTGTGACAAGGTCAGGGAATGGAGGAGCTTGTTCCTGTTACTGTTTGCTTTATATCACTGGTTTTGAAAGTCTCATCTCCACAATGGTGGAGGCAGGTACTGTGTCAGTCCTTCCATCAGCTGGCATCTGCCCTAACCTCTATTGACTTGTGAGACCTCTTCATTTCCTCCTCTGACTCCTCTCAGTCTCCCAACTCTGAAATTCAATATATGAGAAACAGGAATGCAAGAAGGCTTGGAAGCCTGAACTAATCAGGTGTTGTCAGGTGGGAACTTTGTGACACATCATCGTGAGCTATGGGTTTATTTTTGTCATTCATCTGAAAATGCTGTTTGGGTTGAATTTAAAACGCAGGTCAAGTTAAAGCAGCAGGTCTTGGTATTGGAACCCTTTCTCTAGAATCATCCCCTTTGCTTTCAAGGGGAACCAGCTGCTTCCCAAATGCTTCTATGACCAAATTCAAGCTCCTGCTAGTCCAAGATGCTGATGGCTTTGTGCAAAGCTAATTGCTTGTTTGTCATGTTTTGTTTCTGCTGTGGCAATTTAGTGTAGATTTTTTCCACCCCTTTCCCTTCAAAGCAGTAACTTTCCTCAACAGATCTGGCTTCAAACAAAAAGACACTGCAGCCTTAATGGAAATTTAAAAGTCAATGAGATAGACACAAAAAAGAGACATGAACCAGGATGAGCTCAGTCCAATGAATAAATTCAAACCATTTAGTGAATGTTTGGAAAGATCAGAAGGGCACCTTTGCTTGCAGCATTTTAACAAGCCCCCATGAATTAGCAAGAGGCCTGAAAAATGAGTGGCAGTGGTGAGGAGTAATTCAGTTGTGATCACTTGAGGGTGATGGATGAGGAAGTGACATAGTGTGTGCAAAGACAAGTCATCTTTTCTAAAGCAATTGTACTTAGCCCTCATGTCTGGAGATTTATATTGCAGTGGTGGCAATGCTGGTAATTAATGAAACAATCCTGGTTTTGGGGAGAATGCTAGAAACACAAGGCTGAAGAAGAAGCCACGTGAAGACCCAAAGAGATTTTCTCAAAAGGCTGAAATATTCCTGGACACCGGACATTGCTGCACAAGGTTGATAAATTTGTCTTTAGCCTGGGAGATTGAGCATAGTTTAAAAGGGCTGGGGAAAAAATTACTTCGAGGCACATTTTAAGGTAGATGGAGGATGAATTAAGATTAATGAGAGTCTCACAAGTGGGCTGAAGCTAGCAGTGCTGATATGAAAACTGTGATAAAAGCCAGCAAGACCAGCCTCAGAATGTGAATTACTTGCTTTATTCAGTGCCTCTCGTGGCTGCATCTAAGCCATTGATTGTGCATGTGTGTGAATACATGCAGGCACAACTCACACCCATTTTACATTAACCATGCACAAAGTCTCAGTGACCACCAGGACAAAAGGAGGAAAACACCCTTGAATCACAAGATGCAAGACATTTTTTTTCTTTCTCTCTTCCCCAAACCTTACATCAAAATGCTGATGGTGTCCTGTTAATAGTTAAATGTGCTGTGAGTTAGATAGACCTAACAAGGCAGTTTTCAAACAGGAAACCTGGTAGGAGTTTAATGACATCGTACAGTACACCCATCCTGGCAATATAATCATTAAAAATTGTCAAGTGTAAAAACAGATGACAAAACATTACCCCAGAGCAACTTACTCTATAAATGCAACAATGAAGCTGCCAAATGGTTTTTCTGGACCTTTACTTCTAGAGCTGAATTCATATTGATTTGGCTTCAACCCTTGAAGGACATGGGTTCATAGTTTTGTGGAGAATGCAAAATTAGAAAGATTCACCTTACATGAGAGGTTTCCTAGTCTGGTCTGCAAAGTGGTGTAGAATTATTATAAAGAGAGCAAGCAGAAATGACTGGGATTTTCTTGGAAATACAAAGCTTTGTGTTTGCTTATTTTTTTAAAAATCACGCCAGAAAGTTGATTCCACACTGGGTAACAGCACTGCCATGCACTGTTCCTAAAACTGCATGGATCCAGACAGGAAATTTGTTGCTTGGAGAAATTTCACAGAAGAAAAGATCTTATTGCTGAAAGATCCATAATGCAGAAGCCATTCATCATGAAAATGAAAGAAAAAAACCCCCCAATCTATACAAATGTATGTAAATATGTTCAGATGTTTGTGGACACCAAATCCTTGACTCCAGTGGCATGTCAGAATATAGGACATTGCCCTTGTTGCCTGCCTGAGGCTGGAAACAGGATCACCCCAGGGAGTGCACCCATCAGGTGAAGATTACACCAGAAGAGGAATTAAATACTGTTTGCTGAAGGTCTTGATGGTGCAGAGTCTGCATGCTCACCCTCTGACACCTTGTTAAGCTACAGACTCCTTAGAGCACCCACATGCAGCAAACACTTGTATCCTCACTGTAGAGAAGCTGCTTCACATAGCACCTTTGAAAAAAATTCTGTAATTACTATACCACTCCCAAAGTAACCACAGACAAATTTACAGCCCTTGCAAAAGGAGATGCTTCTGTGTCTTGAATGACACCCATTTGACATAGTTTCTGGGCAAGAGAACAGGCCTGGGAAGGCAAAGGAACTACTCACTTACTTTTGTACACAGTTAATAGCAGATGGCAGGACTGGAACTGGGACATGGTACAAGATAGAAATGACTTCTTTCAATAATGGCACACTTCCCTTTATGCCTTTGATAGAGTGCAAAAAGCCATAACTGTAATGTATATTAACTTTGATATTGGGTTAAACCCAACACTTGTTGAGCGGCAACTGAACCTAAAGAGATTTTCTGATTAACAGAAGAACTGTTCAGCTCTGAGCATCTTGAAGCTGGCTGAGCATTACCATAATGTTCACCATTTGAATATGAAATCCTTAGAAAATAACTATGTGACTTTCAATTCCATTCTTTTTTAGGCAAAATATTTCTGCAAGAAAAATAGTCTTTGTGAAGAATTTCATTGCCTCTTCAAAGCAGAGTGAAGGAAGTTCTTACAGGGAGGATGCTTTTCATACACAAATATAAGCAAATCCTGAATTAAAAGATGGATAGTAGCCTTGGTGGGGTTTTTATATTTTCTTTTTTTTTTTTTTTTTTTTTTTTTTTTTTTTGGTTTTTTTTTTGTTTGTTTGTTTGGGGTTTTTTGTTTTGTTTTTGTTTGCTTGTTTCTTTTAAAAATAAGAAAAACACCATTCCACAATTTGTGGGCTTCCTAAAGAGTTTCCCATACACTTGTATGCCTCATAAACACAATCTTCTCTCCATATGGAAGCTTAAAATTTTTAACTTGCTATGAGCTGTTTCAGAAATTTTACAGTGTTGTAATGCAACAATTCCTTATTGATGGAATTTTGCA
Source organism: Pyrgilauda ruficollis (assembly GCF_017590135.1). Classification (NCBI taxonomy): domain Eukaryota; kingdom Metazoa; phylum Chordata; class Aves; order Passeriformes; family Passeridae; genus Pyrgilauda; species Pyrgilauda ruficollis. Next base: position 6,016,209 of record NW_024525267.1, read on the forward strand.
ATTCACACAGTAGTTTCCATGCAGTTTAGAATTGGTAAAAATGAATGGTTTAGGTCACTCAAAGACTCTCCAGCAAAGACATCAGCAAAAGCAGGTTTAATAATATGGTGAAAGCGCAACAAAGTTCATTGGCAAGGTTCACTTCACTACTGGTTAAAGCACATGGGGAAAAGCACATCAGACTAAAAACTAAAATCAATCTACAACAAATATCAGACAGAAATTATCTACATGCAGACTGAAGATGAAAAAAAAGGTAGGAAAGGGTAGGAAAAAAAGGATTGGAAAAGGTAAGGATAAAAAGTAATAAGGGAGACCCTCCTGTTGGGTCACAAGGACTCACGAGGAGTGGACTCCTTGGCTAAACTTAGCCCCAGACCTGACTACAATTCAGGCCTAAAGGTTTTAACAGCTGTTAAAGTAACAGCACTTACTTGGTAGCCTGATTTAAATAATTGAACAAAAGATTCTTATATAGTATTTACTACAACACAACTCTAACCCACAGTGAGAGTAACTCAAAGGCTTATCTTATGAATCTAAGGGAGCAAAATTCACAGAACATTTGCTATAGCATATTCACACACACAGACAGACCTGAAGGTATATATCTGGTGAAAACTCCCCCTGAGTTCAGTGAAGTACTCACACTAGATACCTTTGCACCATCTCAACAAGTGAAGGGTCAAGCCTTCAGAAGAGGCATTATCAGCCCCACCAGCAGCATTTTTAAGAAATGGGTATTTTTTAAATAACATGAATGAGTTTTAGTGATATTTAAAGCATAAATGGCTGAGAAACTCCACTGTACTGCAGTGTGTCCCCTCCTTAAAAGTTCAGTGACAGGTAAGGGAATCAAGATAAACTAAGCAAGAATTTTAGCCATCAGGTAATTTGAAAAGAGCCCTCACATGCTCATATTTTAGAGTAATTCTACTAATATATATCTCATTTTTAAACCAGCTTGCCTTTAAAAAGGAAGCTGGCATCTAAGACATGCTTTTGCTCATTTTGAATTAGATTCTTCTCTAATTTATGAAATTAAGGTAAAACCCTTTGTATGTAGAGCCCAACTCAATTAGCTCTCTCCAATAGCAATTTTCCACTTGATCTAAGCTACACTCTGAGATTAGAGCTGCAGAGCTCTCTAGCACCATAATAATACACCTATTTTGGCATCATTCCTTTCGGATTTTATTACTTTTTCTTTCAGCCATTAGCACGCTTTTTCTTAGCTAAATTCTGTTTCCTCCTTCTTCAGCTTATTCAAACCCTTTTATTTTGGTCCTCTTTGGTATTTCTGACAACTCCTAGTGAAGTGTCCAATTATAAGTTTAATTAACACATCCTCCACTTCCTTATTTCACTTGAGCGATGAAAATACTGAATGAAGCCGGAACCAGCATCAGCATTTTGGTACCCCAGGGCCTTCCACTGACCAGGTTTGACTTCATAGACTATTTGTGCCTGTGGTGCTTTGTTTCAATACCTTAAACAGTCTTTTGACCTTGTAACAAAATATGTATTTATGTTTTGGTTTTTTTTTTTACCCCCAGGTAAAACCACCATAGGCTTTGACCTTGGTTTTTAGCCCAGATCTGCCACTCAAGTACGTGGACTGGAACAAACTGCATCCACAAACACAGAGCACAGGATCCCTTGGGTAAGAGAAATGCCCAACAAACACAAAACTGGCAGGGGCAGACACAACCTCAGTCACCCCTCTGCATGTGGGTCCAAGGAGGGAGAGTGGAGAGGAACATATGGCACTTAGAGGATCTTTGTTCTGTGTCCTCAGCTGGCACAAAGTAAGGATAAATTCATCAACCACAGGTTGCATGTAGCTCTTTTTGGACAAACAGAGACTTTTTCTCATTCCTTAAAATTCCTCATTAAAATATAATTTCTCTATTGGCTCTGATAAATTGGTTTAAATCTTTTGCACTAGTGTGTTAAAAATACAATAAATGGCCAAATACTCTAATGCATAACAATTAGCTATTTACTTCACCATACAACCACTGCTAGCCAGCTGTGTTTGGTTTAATAGCCAAAGGCTTCATCATTTTGCAGGTAACATCTGTTTTTGGAACTTGTTCAGTTATTCTGTAACCTGAACTGACAGATGGAAGTTAATAGCAGTGGAGGCTGACAGAGCAATGAATCTTCTTTACACTCTGGTAAGTGTACATACCTGTGAAATGCAGTGCCAAAGGACTGCCTTTGGAGCCTTCATCTTGGGAGGGACTTGCCTCACCTAGGCTGATCTGCCTCGAGAGGAGGATATATCCAACCTGCCTCATAAACCAACAGAGATGGGGCCAGCTGATGCTGAGAGAAAAGGATTTCCCAGTTGTGGTGCACTTTCCAGCTCTTTCTAGATGAGCAATTTCATAAGGAAGTTCTGGATAACTAATTTCTAAGCTTATAAATGCTTAATCTTGGCTCTTTCCTAAAGCTACTTCTCCACTTTACTTATCAAAGTTTAAGACACCTCTAACAACAGACTAGAGCTTTGAAGGTTCACAGATTCCCATGCAAGTATCAATGCCTCAAAAAGAAAGGTCAGGGGCATTGCCTTGCAGAAGCCCCTCAAAGTGACTATAAATAAATTATTTTGACAGATTCTCTCACGAACAAACATATGGACAGCAGTGGCTCAAACACAAATCCCAGGAAATCACATGAATTTCATCTTCTCCATGAAAACGGGCTATTATAATCCTGTTATGCTGCTTTTTCTTCCCAAGATCCTCAGAACACAAAGCTCTGTGCCTCAAAAGCTGGGCTAGGAGGGGATGAAGCCTGGAATGCTGTGTGGTGTTCATTTTGCACACTCCTGTAGAGCTTCTGCATTTCTCTGATTTGCATTCCCCTGTGAAGCAGCCAAATGAATAAACATTAAAGATGGAGCCTGAGCACATAGAAAGGACAATATTCTTGCTAAAAGCTCTCTCTTTTGTAAATCAATGTGATAATATCCTTTTAAAGCTATTTCCAACTGTCATCTCTCCTGATTTGGCTCTCTGGGAGTGGGAAGTATTGGGGAGATTAATGACAGATTTAACAGCAGAAAGGTCCCCCTTATTTCGATCTGGTTCTCTAATGCTTTGTCCATGCTGTGAAACCAGACAAGAAGCCATCTCAGTGCTTTTATTTGCTCAGGTGAAGTGCTGGGTAACTGTGAATTTCTGGATTATTGTGGGGGGTGGGGGAGAGGCGACATTATAGTTGACAGAAAGTCAATGGCATCATGGAAAAGCAGATCACCTCCAGCAGGCTCTCCACCACTTTGTCCCAGCCAGCAGGGAGCAGCCAGGGCTCACCACTCCAGAGCCTTCCTCCCCCTTAGTCCTTGTGGAAGAGCTGTCCAGGACGTGCTCATATCATCTCAGCTGCACAGAGGCACCTTGCTGCTTTCTTAGGGCTCCAGCTTCACAAACCATTATAGCAATAATAGTCCTTACAGGATCATTTCTAAATGAGTAGTGAAAATAGATTAGGTATATTGAGTTCAGGCAAAAAGCATTTTTTGATAGGCTTTGGGCAAACAATCTGTTCCTTTGATACATCTTACTACTGAGTTTCAAAGAAACCAAATTGATGAAGCTGTGAGGAAAGTGATTTGTTAAAAATTAAGTCTTTTTCTTTGGAGATTCAAGTTGAAAGAACATCTCTGTGTACTGTGCCTAATCAGAACCTTTGAAGACTATCAAGCGTGCCCCATTAGGGTTGCCAGCCTTCCAAAACAAATTACTTACAGCAATCCCTTGCCTTATGTATGCAGTAAAAGACAATAGTGCAGCTCAACAGCACTGTCATTGCATGAGATTCACAGCATGCAGCTGAGAAAACTTTAATTTATACTTTATATCACAAAGTGGCCATAAACCTCACTTCAAGATGAGGGATATTAAAACCATCAGACATGCTTAACATAACTGGTCAGGTTTTCAGCTGCTGCAGCCTCTGTCGACTTTAGCAGAGCTGTGCTGATTTACACCTAATGAGAATCTGACATTCCTCTTCTCTCCAGAGTTTGGAACTTTCTAAAACAAACCTTACCACAAGAGACTGTGAAAGGGCTGAGCAGTAGTGAAAGCAATAAGTTGTCACTACCTCCATTCTCATGCAGTGCCATTGATTACATTTATTAAGTGGTTTCAGTGAAATTCCTCAGCAGATATAAACCAGAATAATCCTACTGAAAATAACATGGTAACTCCATCCATTCACTTTAATTTTCAGTGTTCATCACTGCGTGTAGTAACTCATTCCTTAAACAATTATTTTCTTTACACACTGAGCATAGTCTTGTTTAATCCTTTCTGTGACCAGCTATTTGGATTGTCACAAAGACTTCATAATATCATTAAAACATTCAACTGGATCATAAAATAATTCTGAAGCAAATGAGGCACATTAAATGAAATTATTCAGTAAGCTGCAACTGTGGAAATCTTGTAAGGGGACTGTGTATTTTATGGTAATTTGAATATAGTAAGCAATCCTCTAACAAAAAAACCTGCAGTTTCAGAATCACATTTCATAATAAAGTGTGAGCAATGTAATATGCCTTACAGAATGGAAAGGAATGGTGCCTGGTATATGAATCCTGATAGGCACAAATCTAGCCAGGTAACCAGGTCTTAGACTGATCTCAGCCTGAGTGTCTAGAGAGACCAACAGAATATTCACAGGAACCAGGAATTCAGCCCCAAAGAAGTGCTGCTCAGACCTTGAAGAATGGCTTGGCAGCTCTGGTGAGGCCAAGGAGAATGGAGGTCTCAGGATGCTGCTCAGCCTTTTGGACTTGAATATTAAAGCTTTCCTTCCCCAGGTGGTTTGGAAGAGACCTAATTTTAAGCAAGAGAGTTATTCCAGGTACTTGTGTGAGATTCCTCCCATACTTCAAGCTTTGCTTCTGCTTACAGATCAAACTTTTATAGAGCTTGGATCCTGAATTTGGACTGAATGCATCTCACTTCACAGTCTTTATTCAGACAAGAAACAACTTTTCTTGCTCATTGAAGAGGGGATTAAAGTGTACTTGGTTCACACACTGCTCAATATCTGTAGCCTTCAATAGCCCATCTACTGAACCCACAGTGACCTGATCAGCTCTTGTATCTTGTATGCAGGTACCTCTAATGCAAACTGCCCAGCTTTGTTGGTATTGCTCAGCATCCCTGGCAAATGGGAGTTTCATCTGCCTTGAAGTGAGCTGCCTTCAGCAACATTTCCATACTCCTGAAAATCAGCAAACAAAACAATCCTTCAGGTGACATTTTGCAAAGCCCTTGCCTCTGGCCTAATTTGAGTATTGTCAAAATCAAAGAAGTCCTGCCACCAATTTCACTCAGATAAAAGCCACATCCAACCCTTTTTTAAAATGACAGTCCCTGAATCCCATCCTTTGCACAATATCTTTGCAAGTATTCCTACCTTTTTTGGGGGAGAACAAGCTTCTTTTTCTCTCTCCCCTTTGAAGGAATAACAGGGTATTTATAATAAAGTTTGCTGTCATAAGTTATTTGAAGCAATAAGTCTTTACAATCTTTTTCTTTGTACTGGCCTCCAAAGCATTGCCTTTATTCTCTTTTCTTAAAAACTGAAAATATAGAGCTAGGCTGGATATTGAAATGACAATTCTGTTCTCTGCATGTGCACATTTATATTATTCTTTTATGATGCTTGCACTAGGGAGAAAAGGAGTGGATAGATTGAAAATGTTATAAACAGGGCTATCATTTTTCCCACTGTATTTCTGTTACAGGAAAGTAACTTCACTCTTTTGAGAGAGGGCTTTTGATATTCAGAGAGAGAGCTGCTGCAATTAGGCTGATGGGAATGATAAGATAATTTAGGGCAAAGTCCAAGTGAAAGGGTGGTGCCCTGTGCCCTTTTTGATCTGAGGTGGGAGCCAAGTTTATATAGTGTATAAGGAGGAATTCAGGACTTTTCAGGTTTGAGCATATATGCTAAAAGTAATCATGGTATGTTCCCTACCTTCTGACCCTTCTCATTACTCTTGATCTCTGCTGTGAATGCCTTCATTACTTTCAGAGCTACTGCCTAAATTAAAATAGACACTGATGTCTCAGTTCCCACTGCTCTTAACGACTAAGACTGAGTTTAAAGGATTGCATACAAAATATTAAGGATAAGATGAAAATATTGATAAAACAATGATAAGGTACAGGACACATTATACAAATTTAGTTTAACTTGTCTTCCAAACTTCTTTGATGTTCAGGTGACTGACTTCAGGAATAAATCTTAGGATTTGATTTCTGACTGCAGCAGGAGAAATGGGAGCAGGAAGCTTTTCAACACAAAGGACTACAGGTAAACTCTGATGCCCTTAACAGATAAATACATTTGACAAACTGTATTCACTTCTTTAATTCATGAGATAATAAATCTCAGTGATCAATGCTCCTTCCAAACAACTGAACAATGGGATGGCTATCAATGTTTATCCACACCCCATAAACATACAAAACTCTGCATATTGGAAAAGCCAGTTGTGCCTAAATTGGTGGTTGCCTATTCAAGGCACCTCATTTATTACAATAGATGTGATGCAGTCACATAAAAGAATGAGCAAAGGAGGCTGCTGGGTGGAGAATAGGTGGCTAATGAGGTCAGATAAAATGTCTGGGTCTCATTAATCCCAAGGAACTGAGAGTTTTCAGTGTCAGTTCAGCAGAGATGAAGTGCCATGAACAGCAAATCCATACAGCGAGTTTCCCGGTAACCAGACCCTGCAGAAATCTGTGTCTCACCTTTGTGAGTAACTGAGCAAAGCACAGGGACACTTGGTAGCCCACTTGCAGTCAGAGGCGGTCAGTTTACTGAACAGACTTGGGCAAACTTATCACTCCATGCTCCACCAATGTGAAACAACACAAACCCTTGAAATGCAGGGAGATGCTGATCTTAAATTGGCAGGGCAAAAACCAGCAGTAGAATCCTAATAACAGCATTTATATTAGGATGGAATAGACAGAAGCAAAAATAGCTACAGGAAACTCCCCTCCCTCCCAGGGCAAATAACTTTTCCTTTCCTTTAGCAATTACCACTTGTGAGGATATCTTGTACTGACTCTTCTATCCTTATCTTGCAGAGATGCTTTGCTACCTTTTAGAAATTGCTTGCCTGGTATCTCATGTAAGTCTCCATTCTTGCAAATATAGCACCTTTTTCTTTGTCCAGTCCCTTGCCAATATAAAAAACAACTGATTTCTACCCCTTCCAGAATAATGCTTTCTGTTACGATAAGCTGTAACATAAATTTTATTTCCACTATCCCCCTATAGGCCCCATATTTCTTTTTTCTTGGTTTAAAAAACACCCAAGATCTGATTGTTTTCCATAGGGATGATGCTTTTTTATCTGCTTGTCATTTTTGTTATTGGTTTCTGGTGTTGTTTACATGCAGGAGCCAGATTGATCTGGTGAGATACCACTAGTGCTCGGTAAAAATGAATATTACTACTCTTGCAGGATCTCCAGTTTTGCTGGTAATTTTAAATTTTGTGATCACCTAAAACCTTCATATTCCTTACTGCTACAATATCCTCTAAGAGACAGTCTCCTAATTTTCCTTCTTAAATACAGCATGTGTATTGAATTTAATTGTATTGATTTCAGGTCATTTATCCAATTTATTGTGATTGCTTTGAAGTCTAATCCTGTGTTCTCATGAGATTTACAGTAAGGTGTCGTCCCCAATTTTTTTATGTGTACTTTCCATCCCATGATCTAAATACTTAATAAAAATATTGAATAACAATGGACAGAGGACAGCTTCTGTGGTGACAGCTTCTGTGACCTCCAGGTTTGACAGCAGACTATTGATAACTACTCCTTACGTAAGGCTTTTCAAGCATTTGTGTATCAGCTTTGTAGTGATTTTTGTCTAGATCATAATATCTCACATACCTGAAAACCCTCCTCCCTTCCCAAAAGCCCACTGTGCAGTATTCACTTCACAGTGATAATTCTGTACTTAATCACTTGGGCCATTGAGGCTGCTCTCTGTTGTCAATGCCTCCTCCTAAGCATGTGAATACAGCTTTTCTTTGTTAACACTTTTTTTGGCCTCTGGTGTTTTTAGGCTTGATCACTGTTGTTCTTAATATTTCTTCTCCTTTAAGATCAGCAGATGGAAAAGATCTTGGCTTTCTGCCCTGATGCCGACTGTTGAATAGGAGATCTGCACATTATTTTTTTCAACAATAATATTCCCTTTGGTTCCTTTCTTCTTTTCCCAATAATAGATATTAACCTCTCATAAAGTGGTGTAGTTCCCAGGTGTAATTATTTAATTGGCAGAACTCTCAAGCCTATTCACTGGTGATAAACCACTGTATGGCAGAACTGAAAAAAAGACCCAAACCAAAACACCTGTCATGAAGATTAAAAACAAAATAGTAGTGCAACTGATTTTCTTAATCACCATATTATCACTGACCTCCTGTATATGTTCAATCAGCCCTTGGTCTCACCCAGAGGGGTTTGGAGCGTGACTTACAGCAGAAGATTTTTTGGAATCACATCACAAATTCTGTGTATTTCTGCTTTCATCCCACAGGCTCAGGGGAGGTTCCCAACTTTCATGTCACAGGCCCAGGAGAAATTTCCAACAAATCTCCAAGAAAGCAGGAGATTTTCTTATTTTCTCTGTCAAAGGGCCACACCAGAGCCTGAACTCCTTTCACACACCACTCAGAAGATGACTGGAGCTGGAGTGAGTTTGCGGCTGCCCATTCACATGCTTTCACTTATGGTTTCATTAGAAGTACTTGCCAAAAGCATGATTCATGGATTCTGTGAAATCCCAGGTGCCATCAGCTGGGCATGGCTGCTGAGTGCTCCACAGAGCGGAGCAGCACTTGGCAAGACCCCATCACACAGCAGGGGATTGCTGAGGTGGAGGGTGCAGAGCTGTAAGAAACAGGAGAGCCACATTGATTTGCAGCAGCTGGAGATCCAGCCTTGAATCCTAAAGCAATCCTTTAGTGCTCACCCGAGGTCTGGCTCTCAGGTGCAGCAGTGGGCAGCATATGTGCAAGACACAGGGACTCACTCTGCCACGGAGCTGTTGCTCCATCCGCTCTGACCGGCCACGAGTGAGCAGCTGCATGCTCCCTGCACAGCTCTCTCCACTGCCCTCTCATTGCTGGGGCCAGGGATGGGCAGAATGGACAGAGCTGCTGTAGCTGAAACAGGTTCCTGAAAATATTCATGCTCACAAAACATAAGCACTTGTAAAATGCAGGCATCGTCAGCGTGCGCGCTTCTGCTGCCGCGTGCCTTGGGAGAGGCTGGGAATGTTAATTGGTTCTGGTCTGAATCGGCTTCCTGGTTCAGGGCACTCTTATAAAAGGGTTTTCAGCTACACATTCAGTGCCAAAAGCAGCAGATGGTGGTAGGATAGTAAATTACATTAAGGAATACTTGTACAGTTTCTTTACCACTTTTATAGTTGAAAAACAAACAATCGAGTTGCTTAGGGTAAAGGCAGATGCGGCATCATGTATGTCTACCACCCTAATAGTTTTATGGAATTATCTCAGAGAATAAAGAACCAGGTTTAATAACCATGGAAATGAGCTGAATAATCCCAGAGCGATCATCACTTCTAGTTTAGAAGTTTATGTTCCTCTGCTGCTAAGATTTGTCTTTCCAGTTTCGAATATTTATAGAATCACATACTGACTTTTTTTTTTTTTTCCAAAATTTTTCCTCTTATTTACAAGAACATTTCTGCAAACAACTTCCTAGCCAACTGTAAGCAGTAAGTGGCACCACTGGGTATTAGTGCCACCTGGTTGTCATGATGAATTGAATCCCTTCCTATTTAAAACAGGATTTAAACAGTCTTCTAGACAGCTTGTTTTCCAGCTCTGCCTCCTTTGTTATCCAGTCTCTGCGCCTTCTTTGATACACTTTTCAGATATCTCATGTCATGAGATTGTAGAATAATCCAGATTGGAAAGCAGTCCAATCCTACAGCACACTTAAATCAGTCAGCTCAGAGATCAGACCAGGTTGTTTGGTCCAAACAGGTCTTGAAAGCCTCAACAGACTGAGGTGTCACAGTCTTTTTGGGCAAAAAGTTCCAGCATTTCCCTCTTGCAATTCTGATTATAATATCTAGTGGAAAAAAACTCTGGTTTGAATTCAACTCTACATGCAACATGATTCTACACTCTGCCTAGCATACTGCAAATCAAAATGCGACAATAAATTCCAGCTACAATTTAACAGACAAAAAAAAATCCACTTGAGTAATAGATTTTTTTCCCCTAGTTATTTGTATTGTGCACAATAAAGCATGTGAGTGAACAGATGTGCATATACATGAATGTTCCTCCAGTGGTTCTTTATTTGTGATAGAGGAAGAGACTCAGAAGAATTTCTACAGGTTTGGGATTTATTTTCTCTTCTGCCAGGGCAAGATCCAAATCAGTCTGCATTTTTCAGGGGCCGGATATCTCGTCCATTAACTAGTACATTGATGGTTCTGCAGCTGGCTTGGGAAAAGTAACCTGTCAGAGAAAAAAGGCCTTTAATATGAAAATGATAGTTATCAACATCATGGCAAAATGCAAAAACAGCTTTGAACAATGAAATGCATGAGATAACCATGTAAATAAAAAGCCAGAATTGTGAAACCACATATTATTCCTACCCTGTTCTGGTGAAATAAGGTTAATTTTTCTCTTTTGTTTTGCTTTCCTATTATTATTAACAGAAAGGTAGGCAAACTGCCCGAGCATTTCAATTCCACGTCCTAAAATGATGTTACAAAAAAGCAAGATGGTATATGGCAGAAGCACCACCTTTGTTTGTATTCCCTAAGATTTTGAGTGTAAGGGTTAGGTATCTAACTTTTGACCTGGGAGCACATTATTCAGTTACAGGGAGAGGGGATGATCTTTCCTGGAACCATAAATCACAGATGTCTGGCAGAATGACCATGTGCATGATCTGGGTGTGCACTGTCAATGTCCCTGCCACAAATGGACCAGCTTAGAGCTGGCAGTAATTTCTATCAAATGGTTTCAGGTTTACAATAAATGCTTGCAAGAAAGCTCCAAGTTCAGGAACAGATCACCTCTACTGGGAAGTCTTGGCCTGCTTCAGGACAATGATTTTAGAAAAAAAGAGGCAAGGAGATATTTAAAGAATAAATATTTGCATTTCAAGAAACTTCTGATAAGCTTCAAATGGGACGCCATAGATATATATATGTATATATATATCAGGACCAGGACCATTAAACCAGGCTGTGGAGGAAGGTCACTAAACTGGTACGTAGGAAACTCTTACAAATGCCCAAATATCACATTTCTCCAGGCTGGTGAATTATCAGTCCAACACCTCCCTTCCTCTGGCTCCTGCAGGTGGTCTTAGGAACAAACTGTTCTGGTTCAAGATGCTTAATGTGACCCTCCCTCATTTGGAGCTACTCTGAACCAGACCAAAACTTCACCATTTGTTTCCTAAGTGTTATATTCAGCGTGGGGGCCAAATTCCCTGGTTTGGAAGGGTGGAACAGCTGGCTGGAGATGTAAGGAAGGCTCACCTCAGCTGGAATGAGGCTTTGCTGCTACTGCACTGAATTTTGTGATCTCTTCCTTGTGGCCTTCTCGGCAAGCCTGGGGTGCTGCCATGGAACAAAATGCTGCTGAGTAGAAAGCCAAAATGCTTTCATTTTATTTTCTCTTATGGAAAATGCTAATCATTCCCTGTACCCCCCAAGAGAACATGCCTTTTCCTGGGGCTGGTTTAGTGGCATAACACAGAAATGCTTGAAACAAAGGTGACAAACAAGGTTTTGAGGGAGTTGGTCACATGTATGAGAGAAGCCTCAGGGGCACTGTAAATGATGCCAGGCTCAGCTGGATCACAGGGATTATGTTGCCAGCCCAGACTTGATGCTTTTCTATCCCCTCATTCCCTCATCCCAGAGGGGGACAGGTATGGGGACAGAGGGTCTGGTTTCATCCTTCTGCTTCCAGAGGAGTCCTGATGTAAGAGAAATTTCCTGGTGGTTCTTGCTGGGTTTGCCAAAGCAAAGGACATAGGACAATGCCAGAGACTGGCTTACTGAGTTACTCACTCTTTCCAAGAGCAATCCTCTTCCATATAAGAGTTACTTTTATAGCATATTTGTCATCTTTTCTGTGATAAGCTCTGTCATTCCTATAATTTCCTTTCCTTTACATGAATGTTAAGTATTTCTCTTTGAACAGGAAGATTCCCATTTATTATCCATGAATAATGAACTTTCCTAATTATATTTAATTCTCCCTTCCCTTCTCAATATTCTCACCTGCTTCAAAAGCAGAGCAGAGTTACTCCCTTGAAAGAATCCTATTTTTTTTCAGAATGAGTCCTCCCAGCAAGTAAGAAACACACAGCACCTAATCATTTAAATGTTTTTATTTATGTTTACTTGTGTTTTTTTTAATGTTCTAACAGTTTTCAAAATTTATTCTCAGATTTTCTATACTAGCCAATATTTGCAATAAATCAAGTAAAAGATCAGTGCTCAGTCTGCAAAAGGTTGATTCTGACCTTAGAGTAGATCTGGGAATATTAAGATACTGTATTCTGGTAAAACAAAAATTTAGTTACTCAGGAAAAGGTTGATGAACAACTGCCCCTGCACTTAAGGCACCTACCAAAAACACACCCAGACTTCACTGTACCTCAATAACTATTCAAGTTTTCTGTTACTTAAATATACAAAGAAAAACTCTTAATGAAGCACGGATAAGATGTGTTTGATTCAGAACTGAATCAGCGCTTCATCTTGATTGAGTTTCCTTTGAAAAAATCCAAACCAAAACAAAACAACCACAGACAAAAAAGCCCCCAGCAGCACAATTTCCTTCCTTCAGATGAAAAGGTAACTATGGTGACTGGGGAGAATGATCAGATGTTACCATTTTGAGGCAGAGCAGCACATATATCCTGCAAGCCTGTTTGTGGTGGGGGTGTCAGGAGACCTTTCACAGCAAGTCACCTGCAGAACACCAGCGGCCAAAGCTGCTGCTCAAGGAGAGCCCTGGAGCAGTGCCCCAGGGCTGGCAGCTCCTGCAGACACCATCTGAGAGCTCTGCTCACCCACAGCCCCAGCTCACCCTTTCGTTTGGCATCCCCTGGCCTAAAACAGCAACTAGGCTGCATTTGGGGCAATCTCCAGGTTTTGTGTTTGTGTTTGCTCAAGGGTGAGGCTCGCTCCCTCTCCCTGCCACGAGTTAACACGTTGTCTGGTTCTTCTAATACATATTTTATGACCTGGCTACTGTGCTTTAATCGGCTGAGCAGCAGCTCAAGCACTTGAGCAGGTGGCCTGGTAGCTTTATAAATACAATTATGATGACTAAAAGCCACATTGCACTTGGCACTGTTCTTCAAATTTTCCCCAGAGGTCTGGGACTGGCTTGCCCTGGTGGCAGAGCCAACCTCTGCAATCTTCCTGTCCACCTTCCGAGTTTGGCAGCCAGAATTCACCCCTGCATATCTGGTATTCCTACAGGGGGCAAAACTGATGGCTGCTTTTGCATTAAATCCAGCAAAATCTACGCAAACCATGCCCAAAATGTTTTCCAGCTTGGGCTGACAAGAGCCTCATAATTAGAATGCAGATGTGAACAGGAAAAAGACTGGAAATTAAGCTCACTGTAGCTAATTCTGTGCTAAATTCCATTTTTGGTCAATACAGTGTTCATTAATCTGTGAGACCCACAAGTTATTACTGTTATTACTGTATTATTACTGACAAGGAAAAACAAAACATACTATGGTTGGCATGGCACTACTGCTCCCATGATAACTCACAGGTTTCAGTGGGTCTCAGTGATGCCTTCACACTTTACAGTATGTTGTTACTTTATTTACAGCTTGCAGATATCCATCAAATTACTCAGTTCGCCTAGTCAGCAAAGCCCTTAGATAACATGCTTGAAGTTAGTTATGTATGTCCCACTGAGGTATCATAATTGCCTTCATGATTATTTCAGCGTCTGTGATCTCTACATAGATCTGTTTTTATTTCATATAATGATAAACAAATGAGGTCTTTGGTATGTATTGAGTTAGAGTTCTGTCAGGGGCCAGCTGTAATTTTGGTATTTCCATCACTTGGTATTTGCTTCACAAGTTCTTTAGGTTCTCTTCTGCTAGGAAAAAAAATTATAGACTTAGATATTTTTGCAAAGAAAAATAGAAAACACTCTGAAATTGAAATAAATTTTATAATGAAGACCTCAAATTTTCTAAAATATGCCTACATTGAAAAATTGAAATTAAACCAAATTTTCGTTGTTGCTTTCCCAGAATGAAATAGTGAAGCATTCCTAAAGGAAAACTCCATTACAGTGACATGACTCTCAAATATCCATGACCAACTCCAAACAGTATCATGTGGGATATTGTTTTGCTGCCCAGACTGTAAGCACAGAGGATCAGATTCAGATATTGAAAAATTTGGCACTGTATGGATTTCAAGAAAGCTGAGAGAGTTTATTCAGCCAAAGAGTCCACATCTTCCTTCAGCTCTTTAGGGCAACCACAGTGGTGGCTGAACAAGCCCCACCACAAACTCCCTGCTGTCATAACAAGTTAATGTAGACTGAAATATTCAGCTCAGGTGTGTACAGCCAGAACTCTGCAGGAAGTATTCTGCAAGGAATATGTAAAATAAAAGCTGAAGGTTTCAAATAAAAAAAAGGAAAAATCTAAGCCCCTGAGGAATCCCAGTGGATCATATCAGGATGGAACAGGCACAAGCGATCAGTGTTTGCATGACACAGCCAGCGCCTGAGCAGGGCATTTGCATCAGAATGCAAACCGCATTTCTGCCTCCTGGCCCGGTGCATACTGATGCACAGACACGATTGAGTTATCGACCACATGCTGATGTGGCAGAGAAAATTCATTGCCAAGATCCTCTGGCCACCCACCTCATTTCCATGGCCTGTTTCGGGAGGCTCAGGCCTGGGCCCAGCGGCCTGCGCTGCCGGCAGGGGTAGGACGCCCACGGCACAGCAGAGATCCTCCCAGGCAGGAGGATCATCCAGTTCATCAAGCAAATCCAGCGCAAGAGGACCACACTTGGGAGAGCTTTCAGGCTTGAAGTATTAAGAAAAAGTTTACATAGCCACCGGCTGTTTCTTCATGCAAAGATGCCTTTCTGTGTGAAAAGATGATGTTCCCGGCTGCCCCATCAGTGGATTAGCTGCTGAAGCCCCACCAAAATACCCAGCCTTGGGAAACCTCGCCAGTCCAAGGAGCAACACGACTGGGAACAAAATTGCTCAGCAAAGTCTGTGGGTTTGCCACCTGTGAGAACTGAGAGAAAAGCACCCCGTACAGCAATAATTACCCCACAAAGAAGTGATGATAATGAGCAGATTTGCTGCCGAAGCCCCTTCTCTAGCCGACTGTTTCACCTCAAGCTTTCATGCAGGGATTTGCTTAATCTTTTGTTGATAACACGACAACAAACAAATCCACCATTAGCATAATAACACCATGATTACACACCTAATCAGTCTTTAGACTTATCATCCTTTAAGTAACCTTTCCTACTAGGCAAGTGTGAATTTGGAAACTTATACTAAGCTTGCTTGCACTGTGCTAATATTTCATTCCAAATTAGCAGCGCAGCATCTTCCCCTGCAGAAACCTGTTTAATAAAACATTGAATTTGTAATGTTTTTGACTGGGGGAGATAGTGCCATGTGCTCTCCTAAAGATTAAAACTCCTTTGACTCCTCTTTATTTTGCCATTGCTGAAGTACATTATTTGCATTGTGATCACCCTTTCCACATGGATCATGCAGGAGCCAGTGAAACACTGCTGCTGCTTTCTGAAACCTTGATTTTACACACAGCTCTGCTACTTTAGAGCCAAGATATATAAGCTTAATAAAGATTTTATCCTCATTTAGTGATTCATTTAGGATAACAAACGTGCCAGCATCTGTAGTCTGCCTGAGAACTTTTGGAACAATGACTGAATTTCAGAGATTTCAGACACGGGCATAAATGAAGTTTAAAAGTTCCTTTTTTTTGTACTCTGAAAAAATTTGAAACCCTAATGAGTGTGATTTGTGGGCTGAGCTCATAGTTTGGAAGGTCTGTTTGTGACTTGGCTGGTGATGTGGCAATACAAATTATACAACGTTGACAAGTTAAGGCCAAAGTAATTTTAATGTGGGAGAGGGGTTGCTTCACTACTCTTACCCTTCATTGCTTATTCCTGAGTTCAAGTCTTGGCCAGACTGGTAGCAACAGAAGATGAGAATAAGACAGTTGTACCCCAAAGGCTCCTGCATTCCTTCTGTCTGCAAATCCTTGCACTTACATGTGCAGACAAAGCTGAATTCCCACGCCAGTAGGCGCATACACACACAGACCCGCTCTGTGCACTCCCTTGTGGGTTTTTATACATCAGACATTTCTGCCTTCTTAGAAATGCCAGCCTACATCATCATTTATCAGTAGCCTGCACAAGTTGAAGCCTTCAAGTCAGCTGCAGAGGGAGCAAGTATAAGCACCTAGATCAAACAGAAAAATCTGGTTTTCCACACATGGAGATTTCATGGGGAAAAAAAAAAAAGAAAAAAGCAATATCAAACAAGGGAAAATATTGGGCAGAAAATAGTTGTGTCCTTAGGAAGAACACTCCTGGAACAAATGGCTCCTCCAGGACACATGGATTAGAGAGAACTTTGAAATAAAAAACCTGGAAGTGTAAGGGACTACTGGGGTCAACTCTTTCAATCCCTTTCTCTTCTGTACCCACTGTAACCCACACCCTCCAATGCTAATTGCTCTTAGCATTTAATAACACATTTAAGACAAATGTTGAGGAACAGACCATGCCAGAGAAGGTTAATTTGTTATTGCTGATTTTTTTTTTTTTTTTTTACATCCAAAAAATCAGATACTTCTATAACAATGATCTTGGAAGCTTTCAGGATACTGTTTCTGAGGTCATGTTAAAACTTGGTAGTTGTATTAATCTCCATTATAGATGTTGTGGATTGGCCCTGGCAGGACAGCAGGTGCCCACCAAAGCTGCTTTGTCACTCCCCTTCTCAGCTGGACAGGGGAGAGAAAATACAATGAAAAGTTTATGGGTCAGGACAAGGTCAAGGGCAAAAGAGACACAACTTGTGGAAAAATAAATTTTTTCACCAATCAAATCATAGTTGGATAGTGAGAAATAAAAACTGATTCTTGAAACACTTTCCCCCACCCATCTCTGCTGCCCAGGCTCAACCTTACTCTTTATTTTTCTCCCTCCTCTCTCCCTGTTGATAGGGAAAAGTGGCTGTGGTCAGTTCATGACATGTTGTCTCTGTTGCTACTTCCTTGACAGGGGAGGTCTTCTCACACTCTCCCCTGCTCCAGTACGAGTCCCTCCCACTGGACACAATCCTCCATGAGCTTCTCCGGAGTGAAGAGAAGAAGAAGAAGAGGGAGTTCTTTACAAAGGTTGCTTTGCACAGTCCTTCAGGACTGTGCTTTTTGCAGTCCTTCAGGAACACGCTGCTCCAGTGGGGACCTCCGCAGGGTGGCAAGCCCTGACAGCAAATCTGCTCCAGAGTGGGATCCTCTCTCTGTGGGGCCACAGCTCCTGTCAGGAGCCTGCTCCAGTGCAGGCTTCCCACAAGGTCACAGACTCCTATAGGACTTCCCCTGCTCCAGAGCTGAGTCCTTGAGGGCCTGCAGGTGGATATCTGCTCCACCACAGACCTCTGTGTGCTGGCCCAGCATGGTCTGCACCAGGAGCTGCCGGGGAATCTCTGTGCCTGGAGCACCTTCTCCCCCTCCTGCACTGACCTTGGGTCTGCAGGGCTGATTTTACTCACTCCTCTCTCCAACCTCAGTTGCTTTTGTGAAGCTTTCCCCCGCCTTTTTAAATACATTATCTGGGTGGCACGACCACCATCACTGATGGGCTCAGCCTTGGCCGGTGGTGGGCCCATCTTGCAGCTGAACATTGGCTCAGTTGGATTTGGGAGAAGCTTCCAGTAGCTTCACACAGAAGCCATCCTTGTAGCCTCTTCACAACTGAAACCTCGCCATGGAAACTCAATGCTATGTGGAATAGCACAAAAAAACAAAAACAAAACAAAAACAAACAAACAAAAAAAAACCAAACCACTATTGGAGCTAATAAAAGAATAAGATGTTTTGTTACAAAATATCATTATAGTAATAGTCCAAAGCAAGTATGTCCAGCTGGCACCTTTTTGGCAGGATTTATTCAATATCATGAACCCAGATGGTCTCTGGCTCTCAAATGATTTGAAGGACCCCTAATAACCTTAACAACACCCACCAGGTTTCTCAGACTGTGCCTCATACATGATCCATCTGACTCACAGTCTTGGCACACTGGTCAAGATCTGGATTCGAAACACACCAAGGCTTAGGGGTTAAGAGGATCTGTGGTTCTGCTTTGAGCTATTTGAGATGTGAGAGATTAATTGCATAATGCAGAGCTGAGCTGGATTCCAAGTCACACAAACATGCTGGATCCAGGGCTTTGTGTCAGACTTTGTAGTGCCGGGAAGTGTGAGAGGCAGGAAAGAAAATATCGTGTTAAGCTGGCTTATTGTGTAGCATGATGCAAAGCACTGACAAACTACAATGATTAAATACCCTCCTGAACTTAGAGTATAAAGAGATATTGGTCTTCCCAGAGACCAGACAATTCACTAAATCATGGTGCATCTTTCTGAGCTGAAATATAAGCTTGCATAGAGAGAGCAACCACATGTAGCTGTGGTTTTCCAGGCTAAGAGGCTTTTTTGGTGCATAAATTTCTTCTGCTGATGATTTGGGATTTGCACAGTAGTTTTCTAAAGGAAATGCTCTTTCTTGTGTGGACACATAGGAGTGAAGGCATCATATCCTAGTATTTCATTGCTAGGTGCCATTAAGAATAATGGCTGGATCTTAACTGGCACAGCCCAGCATGTGCCTGAATTCCTGGTAAAATAAAGCAAAGCCCTGATGAATCTCACTAATCCACACTTGGAAGTGCGACATGATTTTCTCCCCTGCCTTCAGTAATGAAGAAAAAGTGAAGAGCAATGCAGGTGAGTGGGTCTGGGAACTTAATATCAGGTAAAGGAGAGAAAGGAGGGAAATCAGGAACTTTCATAATTTGTTTTTCTCCATACAGAACTGCAAAATTCCTGGACTTTGAACCTTCTCGATTTTTCTTTCTGACACTCTTGTCCTCCATGGAAACCAATGGTAAAGCATCTATTGATTCAAGATGAGATTTCAAACTCCCTGTTTGTCTGTTTCTTCTTTTTCCTGTCCTCATCCCTCTCCATTGCTCTGGCCCCTGAGACAACTCAGCAAGTCTGTCCAGATCATTCAGCCAACAAAACAGTCAACATAGCAGAAACCTGCAGAGTAGAGGCCAAAGAACAGCCTTGATTTTTATTTTTCCTGAGGAAATAATTTAAATATTTTCTATATTAAAGGGTGTGGAGAGTTTTTCCTCTTTTGAAAATGACTTGGACGTGAATCTGCATATAATGTTGCTGAGGGATGTTTGGGGGACTCAGCCTGCTGACCTTCCAAAAGACTGCTTAAAAAATACTCTCAATAATTTTACAGAAGAATTAATATCTTTTATTATATTGTCTAGTGCAGTAAAGCCCCTCCGCAGTATCTGAAGAGATAATTTTCTATGATCTGCCAGAATTCTTTTAATAAAGCAGAAAAAGAGTGCTGCACAGTTGTTTTATTGGCTGAGGTTCATCCTGCAAACACAGAGAAGTACCACCTAGGGCTCTGACAAACAAGCATCTTTGAAGCACTGTGGTATTGAAGCAGCCCCTGTGGAAGCTCAACACCCTCTCCTGATAAGTTGTATTTTGCATCATGCTTCAGAAGGAGGTACAACAGGTTTATCCCCTTCTTTTTCTCTATTTGTTGTTGGGAATAAGGGTGGGATCAGATCACTTGAGTGTGCTGCTGCAATGAAACATTAGAAATGTTATCTGCATTCAGTCCTGCTGCCTTCTTCCTTTCTTTCTGGAAAGGAATTAAGTAATTACTGTGCAGCAGGTGCCTCCCAGTATTGCAGCTCACACTTCCAGATGTAAATCAGCAGGGTGGGGAAAGGTCAGCGGGAAGGAAGAAAGGGAAGATAGCACTCTGACAGCAGAAGCCAAGGTTTTAAGCAATAAACACTTGAAAATTCACTCTATTTGAAAATTTAGTATGCATTTCAGAACAAAGCTTGAGGGACATGTTCTTGCTGGACCTCTCACTACCTTCAGGAGGGCTGAGCTTACTTCCATACTATTTGGATGTATCTGGCCCTATCAGTGGTCTGGTAAAATCTTTACAGTCCATCCCAAAAAGCCCCTGGATACAGGCAAGCTGCCTTTGAAGCTTTCTTGCAAGATTTATTTTTCTAATAAAGATTTTTTTGGTTTTTTTTGCCTTTGCATGCTCAGTTTCTGGATCCCTGCAGTAAAGGATATTCAGATATTTGCAATATTCAGAATATTTGCAATTCTGCTACCAATAGCCTTGCTGTTCTGAATTAGCTTTCTCATACCCTTAGGAACAGCCCATGGACCACATTGAAACCACAGGAATATGGTAACAGAGAGCAATAGTATCTGTATCTGTATCCCAGTCCTTCCTGTGCACTGCCTGCACTTCTCTGGGGATGCCACATGGCTCCTGATGGAAACTTCACAGGCAGAAAGAAAATTTGATGGTCTCTGGTGCTTCCTCCCATGCCACCACCCATTATAAGACATTTTGTAGTACTAATGCTTGGGTTGGGTTTTGGCCAGAACTCACAGTGCCCAGGAGGCTTTACCACCGCAATTGCAGCAGTCGGGCTGGGAGCAGGTTCCTACCCTCATTCCATCCTGGAGCTGCTCTTTGTGATGGCAGGAATATGGCAGAAATCTTCACCTTCTGTCTTTCTGCTTGGAAATCCCTGTCTCAAATCACTGTCTCAAAATCCTGCAAATCACTGTCTCAAAGCCTTGCTTTCAAGTTCTCTCACCACTCTTGGAGGAGAGATGCAAAATTGACTTCATGGCTAAGCTTGGCTCAATGAAGTTCGTTTTTGTACCTTTTTTCCTCTCTTCCTCTTCCTATTTACATGATTTTTGTGTTTGGAAAGCAACTACAGATTTCCCTTGTGGTTTTTTGCAACATTACTGTAATAATTGCCTACACTGCTAACTATACCAAAAGCGATCTTATGGAGGTCATTTATTAATTTTTTATGCATGTTAACTGTATAAATAACGATTTGTAAAATTAGGCAGAAGTTACATTAAATTGAGCAGCGGTTAAATCTTGACACTGTTTGTATTTCTCTTCTAGAATAATTAAACTTCCCTTTCATTTAGAAGGCCATGTACAGACAGTTGTAATATGTTTAATATTTTTATAGCAAGTAATTTAACTCAGAATTTCACTAAATTAATTGCTAAGTGTAAACTTTATTTAAGATTCTCCAAGTGAATGTACAGTTATATGGTAGTAAAAAATGAATACTGTATATCTTTGGAAGGGCATTACCTTGAAATTGTCAGCCAATTTCTCATAATATTCAATGGTGAATCATTATTTAAATGTTAGGTATTACTGCAACACATTTGTCCACATGCCAGGAGCTGAGAGACTGCAAATGGCCTTTGTGTCAAACAAGCTGTGATGGATGGGTGTCTTTGGCTTCCAGAGGCAGCAAAGCTCAGGATGAGAATGAAAGGGACAAAAGGAGGAAGAAGGGTGTGAATGTGGGTATTGAATATTGAAAAGGAAGATTTTCAGACACACACAGAACTTGTGCTTAAATTCCTGCTGAAGGAGGACATAAATATAAAACCAGGCATTGAAGTGTTTCTAGTGAAATATTGAAGGTGTGTATTGAAGGTGTGAATCTGAGGGGCTGTAGGGTTGGTTTGGTTTCATGACTTTGGTGCACTCGAAAAGACAACCATGGTCTCCCTATCTTGGCCTGAGCCAGATGTGAGCCCTGGGGAGAGCCCAGGCTGGGAAACTGTCTTGCCAAGCTGCACCAGGACATTTGTCTCAGTCCTTGCCAATGTGGATTCTGGATCATGGAAATGTGTGAAGAGCTGTTCCTATCGATCAAAAACACCATCAGGTTTCCCTAAATATAACCTGGGGCTCTGATATTGAAGGAGACAAAGAGAGGGGCAGAAGGGCAGGGAATACGCTCAGTGTCCAGAATTCACACTAGGTCTTTGTGATATCTCAGGGGCAGTGTTTGGCTCACAGAAATTTGTCTGGGCAATGCAAGGTGTTGAATGTGGCAGTGCTAGTGACAGCTGAGGTGATTTTCTTCCTCATGACCTTTAGCCTAGGCTGGCAATTCCTGGTGTTACACTTTAGGTGCCAGATCAAACATCTGTGAACAATTACATCCAATTCAGCCTAAACTCCGATCACAACTCCAGTCTGACATCCTGCCTTCCTACAGTGACTCAAATACACCATCCTCCCTGATTTTTCCCCCTCATACTCTTTCAGTGTTATTTGATTCTGCTCTAAGATATATTTCTGCCCCACAAATGCCTGCAGCGGCTGGTGACTTGAAATCATCTTTACTTGCAAGTGTCAGAGCCCAAAAGTTTTGTGGATAGAGAAGTGGTCTCTGAAAGCAGATATTATTCCATAGGAGACCTTTGCATCTTTTGAGTTTCCTTTTTCACATTTCCTCAGTCTCTTACGTACAGCTGAGAGACTCTGCTGATTTTCCATGAAGCCCAGACATGCTCCAAACAGGGAGAGTTTTTCTGCCTGTATGTCTTTAAAGACAGAGAGCAATAAAAATGTCAAGTTACCAAAGAAAGTCAAGCCCATTTATCAACATATTTCCCACAGCAGAAGGGTGGTGACTCTGAACAGCCTGGAGCTAAAGCTCAAGAGCTCCATGCACAGAAGTGTATCCACTGATTAAAAGCCTATATGAAAATTTAATGAGAACACACCCAAAAACTGTGATGACCAATAACGTTTATTGTCTCATTCAAAGCTCAAGGTGATATCAAATATTTTTAAATTCATTAGACACTCCCTGTTGAAGCAGATTTTATTTGAAAGACAAATGACTGGAATACAGAAGATTATATTTGTGAGGAGACACGATTTTAACTTGAAAATCACAGGTTTTGGCATTTTTTTAGTGTACTTAAAATATACTGGGATTCCCTCTTCCTAAAGATCAGCTTCTGCAGTTGGTTAATGAGAAACTACAAATGGAGAGTGAACACATCTCCTTCCTCATGGTCTTGCACTGCACACAAGACTCTTTCCTTCTTTCCCCCGAGGTTAGTGTGGAGGAAACAACATCATAATTCAAAACAGGTGCAAGCAGTGGTTTAGCAAATTCCTTCCATTTTCAGCTCTTGACAATTGGCCGAGTTTCATATGTGCTTAAACTCTCAAATTGTAGGCTTATCAGATGCTGACACTGGTTGTATTTATATACCTGCATACTCAAGAACATCTGCTCTACTGAAATTTATCATTCAAAAGACTTAATTAAAATAATGCTGAATTGGAGACTCAGCATGCATTACCAAAGTGCTTATTTGTTTTGCTACAATCAATTAAGAATGTATTCATGAAAACAACTCCTGCAACAAAATCTGTATGTTTAATCCTTATGCTAATCTCCTCAGAATTTGTTGTACTGTTTCAGAGCCAGTCAATTGAAGACTTTATTTTCTTTAATAAAACTGCATACCATGTTTTCATTAACTCAACAAGAGGTAAATCAGAATTGATGTCTAGTATAAACAGAGAGGAAATCTAGACTGAGGTATCTTCGTAATAAATAGTAACCTATACTTTGAGCTGGCTAAGCATCTTTCCTGTTAGGATATTACTGAGCATTAAAAAATGCTCATTAAAACCTAAGTATTAAAAGATGTTTTGCTATCCAAGCACACATTGTCTCTGTTATTTACTATTCTTTCATTGATTTAAGAGATTAAGAAATCTAAGCACAATCAATAACCTACTCACACATAATCTGATTTGTCTCCATCACCAATGGGGTGTCATTTATAATGTTATAGCCTACCACAGCCTCTTGTATTACATGCTGTGCTTGAATTGGAGTAGCAACTGTGTGTGGCATTTAAGAGTTGATCGTTACCTTTTTAGTTCTCTAATGAGAAAATGTGTGCACATTTACCTTCTTGAAATAATCCTACATTTGGAAACCTGCATTTGGAGCTGCCATTTGGAAATGAAAATGTTCTGCTTTTCTCAGAAAGAAATGCTGAGAGGTAGGTTGTGAGGCAACTGAGAGGTTTAGGTGTAAATGAGGAAGATCAGCAGTGTGGATGGAGGGAGGAAGTGAAAAGTTATTGGGATTTTTATAAGGAAAGGCTTAAATGAGAAATTCCCAAAACCCAGACAAAGCATGTAGCTCAGGGTCTCTGCCTCCTTGTCTATGCCATGAGTGTTTTGCAGATTAAAGCCTCACACAGGACAGAGAGCAAATATTGTGTCTAATAAGGTTCAATGATGCAGGCATTTTCTTTCTGCCTATGAGACGTCACTGAATGAGAATCAAAAGAAACAAGCTATATAAAATCGGGCCTCAAACAATGTAAAACTTCTACCTTCCTTTAAAGGATCTCTGTGGGTTTTGGAAGGGCCATTTCTGCCAGGAGAGAGTCCAGCAGCATATGCTAAGCCTGGCCTTACTGACGCTCAGCTCTCTGGGAAGGCACCTGGAGCCGTGTGTGCACACATCCAGATGTGAGGATGAGCAGGAAGAAGAGGTGCAAGAGCTTTGGTTGAACTAAGAAATACATGGGACAGGAGGGAGCAAGGAGGAGCAGCAGGAGGGTTTGCAGTGTGCCAGTATGGAAATTATCTCTCATTTTAACAGATGTTTTCCCCAGGTCTGCCTTGGACAGGGGTTTGCATTCACAGCAGCAGAGATCTGCCTTGCGTAACAGAATTGTCCCCAGTGGGAAGTGTCTGAGAACCACTGGGAAGATGCAAATAGGAATGGCAAAGTTTAATTGCTAACATTGCAGGAAAGGAGAACTAATGGTCAGCTCTCAGCAGTGGAAATTAATGAACAACTCATAAAAGACTGCACTTGCCAGTAGCTGTCCAAGGAACCATTGCCTGCACGGTTTCCATGGGATGCTTAAGCCTCTCAGCAAAGCCATCCAATGAAAAACTTGGAGGTCCAGAAAATGTCCGTCACCTTAGGGACCCTGGGGGCCAACAGGATGTGTGGTTCAAGGACTATATCACTTCATTCTTGCCCTCCATAAATCTTCAGTACAGAGCCAGTGACTTGAAGGCAAAATTTTGCCTTTGGCAAATAAAATTTATTTTCCTTCCTTTCCACAATTTTGCACCCAAACTGAAGACATCCTTGCCTGCTGTGACTGTTGGAAGGTGGATATATTGCAGGCTGCTTTGTGAGGATTTACTGTGAAAGTGAGTACTGGCATCCCTGCATGCAGAGGATGGCTTTCCCACCAAAGGAAGGAGGAAAGAACATGAGTGGGCAGATTAAGAAAGAAGAAAGTGCTAAATGAAAAGAGGTCTGAGTTGTGAGTTTCTGGCTGGACCCCATGTTTTGGAGACTAAGTCAAGAGATTTATCAGCAATCACAAATTTTTTGCTTTACTGAAATTGTCAAGAATTTGTCCAATTCTGAGCATCCTATAAAAATACAAAGGTTTTATTTTCTAAGGGGAAGATCAAAATAGCAGCTTCTTTTTCTGAGCCAGATGCTGCTGCCTAGAATGTTCCAGAGCAAACTTCTTAATTGCTCTCCACTCATTTAATGTCTGCAAAAACTGCCGAGCTTGTGATTCCCAGAGGGAAGGTGCCAGCAGGGCCACCTCTGAGGAAGGTTTTCCTGGACAGTTCTGTCCAGGCAAAACACATTGGAGAGAACTCAGGCTTTCCCAGGAGGTCTGGCAGGTCTCTGGAAATTAATGTGGAAATGTACTTTGTTGTGGTAAAGCCATTCTTAGCTGTCCTGATGGGATGGCAGAGCTGACAGACAAGGTCAAGCAGTAGGACCTGAGTTCAGTCTAAACCATGGGGAAGAAACACCACTCAGGGTGCAAGGAATTTTGTCATGTTAAATGAACAGTTCTATTTAGGAGGAGCTTTGCTAGTTGATTAGAATAACATTTGCAGACTCCACTTTAATATATGGGAAATGAGCAGGCATTGAAAAATGAAGCCATTTTTTCCAGCTCTGACAATGATATAAAAATGGTCATACAAAGAAAGTCTCTCCATAACTTCTCAGTGGTTATAGTTGGACCTTGTATTTTCTATGGTCTCAACAGCATATGATTTATGTGAATCCTAACAAAGAAAGCATGTTCTTCAAGTTCTCTGATTCACTATATTATTTTTAATTCCAGATTAATAAGTGTAGGTATGTAGTATTTGCTAACCTGCATCAGACCATGAATTTATTAACTATTTCCAGTAGCCAGCCCTGAGGAGAGGAAGATCCTAAATGCTGAGAAAAGGAGAACATGACAATTATTTCTGGACCTGCATCACAGACACCGTCCTGTTATGAGGCAACACATCCAGTCACTGGTATTATCATGCATGTTAGTAGTTATTTACAGTCTAGGCAGTCAATATTTTACCTGAAGTTCCTTCACGTTGAATTTCACAGGCCAAGCTGTTCACATGAAATGCTATTTGTGTACACTGCAGATTTATGTACCTTTCACTTCCTTGCTCTTTTATTAATCAGAAAGTACAAAGCCTTAAAAAAAAAGAAAAAGGTTGAGAAAAAAATCAATGGAAACAGATCTCGTTTCAAACTGGCCATTTATAATTGCTCTGGCAAGAAAATGGCTGGATAAATGAGAACATGTTCCAAGCTACTAAAGTGACAAGACATATAATTGCTGGGGACAAATGTTTATTCTAGTTGATCTGTTACTTTCAACTCCAGTGCTTGATTGGAGTCCCTGATAACTCATGTTGGGATATAACAAGTAGCCTCAAGTTAATAAGTTTTCTTTCTGCTAATCTTTCTATTTAAAAAAATACCAGACACTTGGCATTTTCCATCACAACTTGCAGTATCAGATTGGAAAAGGATTAAGTCTGTACAGTGATACTATGAAAACACAGTAAAGACAACCTGGAACAGAAATTAAATAAAAATGTCTTGGGAAATATAAAAATAGATTTCAGCAAGATAAACAATAATAGTATTTTGGAGGATGAGTGGTTTCCTGAGTAAAGCATTAACCTTTCACCTTCAGGATATCAATAAACAGTGGGATCCTATGACAAGGATTGATTTAAACAACTTGGCTTCCTCCCTTTCTAGCCCGTATGGTTGGAGATCCCTGAAACAAGAAAGCTCCTCAAAAGTAGTACCCTGGAGAGACAACACTCCTTCTGGCAAAAAAACCACTGGGCGTTTCAGAGCAGGGTTGAAGGTGAATCATGTTATTACTGGCTTTAATTAGCACTTCCACAAGCTGCAGAATTCTTTACCTGCAGCTGGATTGCACTTAGAAAGGTGTGAAAGCCCTATTGCCTTTGTAAACATCAAAGAGATTAATTTCTAATCTGATCTTTTTAACCAAGCCCTCCTGCTGATCAGAGAAAGTGAGGGCAAACAGCTCTGAAGAAAAAAAAAAAATGAAGTGACTCTGGAATATGGGATTTATTATTTATTATTCTAGATTGATATGTATTTATTATTTAGTTTGTTAGTTCTCTGGGACTTACGTCTATCCTCTTGCACCTAGCTCTCAGTTGGTGCTGTATAAATAAGTCATTATTGTTAATATTTGATAAAGGTAGCTGAAAGATCACTGTGAGCAATGATCAATGAGACTTCTTGATTCTCAATTCTGCTTTGGTTTCCACTACTTTTATATCACTGGAATTTCACCTTCTTCTTAGGGAGTGCTCCAGTCTTGCAGCAGAGAACCAAGGTGAAAATCAAGACCTTTCTATCTAAATGATCTGGGGAGCAATTAATAAATATAGACTTTGTAAACTCCTGTGCATGTTGTATGATATGAAAATATAACTGACTAAGGGATCAATCCCCAGCAAATAAAAATGGAAGAAATTGCTTTTTTGTCATCAGGGCAAAGGCTGGTTTATACCAGGTTAAAATCTTTCTAGAGGTTGTTGATTGATTCACTTCTATAAAAATTACCTCCTGGGATGCTCCTTTACTAAGATGATTTGTGCAGTCTGTTGTGTAACCAGAACAGAACACGCTGGCTGCCCAGTGAAATGAGCACCAAAAGTCTTTATTGTCCAAGAGCTGGGCAGAATGAGCAATGTTAGGGTCTGAGCCATCTAGGAGTTTCCCTGGTGTTTGCAGAGCCCTGGTGCTGCTGGCTGGCTGACACCTGCACTCTTTGGGAAAGCAAGGGGGAATTTTAAAAGGAGTTTTCAACTCAAACAACCCTCTCTGTTTACAGCAGCACAGCAGAGCCGTTTACAGAAGAAACTTATTCAGATCCAGCACCATTTTACCTCTTTTCCCTGTCACATCATGCCATCTATCCTTAACCCTCCAGCATCCTGTCCAAGTAGTGGATCCTTTTGCCTGGATAGAAGGTGCACAGTGGCCCAATTTATCCTTTCTCTGGTGACAGTCAGCCTGTACAAGGGGATTAATTATCTGGAACAAAAAGCCACTATGTCTCCAAACATGGCTCTCTGTCAACATCATTTTATATATGAATTGGAGGGAGTCTCTGGATTTTGCTTTAAGACAAAGAGCAGGAGGCATCGAAGGTGTTGTTTGGGTCCCAGCTGAGCTGCACATGACAAATGAAAGGCTGTGCTGTGTCCTAATCCTTTTGTGCCTTAGTGCCTTTGAGCCTCATCTGCTTTTTATTCTGAACAAAGCCCATATTTCTCATTTGTCTCCTCTATTTCAGGAGACATGCTCAGGGCCTTTCCGATTTGTAGCTTAGCCAGAGAGACTGGAGAGTTTCCCTGAAGACAAGATCCTCTCTGCTTTCTTTCACTGCCCTCAGTTTGGCGTGTATTTCATTAGAGGTGGAGAAATGGTAAAAGTGTCTAAAATATGGGCAAAGGCCAAAACCACAGAAAACAACAGAAGCTTTTCTGAAGTATTTGTCTCAAGATGAATTCTGAAAAGCAAATATTCCTGGCCTTTGTGGTCCAATGGGACCCTTGGACAATTTTTGGAGGCTTTTCACTAGGACTGTTTTGAACACAGAGTATAAGGTGACCAGCAAAGTGGGAGCAAAGAGAAGGACAGAAGATCTGGCTCCTGGTAGGTCTCCTCCCTCTGGCTGAAAACATTTTGGTCAGGCTTTCATTGTGCCTCTCACCTTGAAGAGAATTTGTTATCAAACAAAGCATTTTTCATCTACTTTCATTGTCTCATTTAGGAAGTTGTCTCTCTTTCACTGATCCTTTTTGTTCTGGGCTTTTGTTGGACACCATGCAGACAAGGAGGACACGAAGTTGCCAGTTGCTTGGTAAAGTCCTTTGCATTCAGAGGAGAAAATATACTTTCAGGAGCTTAATTCTCTGAGCTGTTCACCTGGTTTGGCTGCAGCAATTCCCAAGAGCTAGCAAAAAAAATTCTTTTCCTACCCATTTTGTCTCTTTTGTAGATACACCAAGCCTGGGAAGCCTCTGGGATTTCTTTTTCTACACACATACAAAATGCACCAGTCACCAAATATCACTCTCAGCTAAGTTTAGAGATTTTAAAATGGCAAGAATCTTTATGTGTGTTGAATTTTTTTTTTCTTTTTTACTTTATTTTCTCCTCCTGAGCTTCCAATGATCCTTGCACTTCATTGAAATTCCCAGGACTGAAACCAAGACTTTAATGAATTAACCAGGAGGAATTTCAACCTCATTCTTTGATGCAGATGCAGAAGATTTCATACATACAACTAATAGGTCAAAGAAGGAATGCAGCATGCAGGTTTTAGTGCCTAGTTGTGCTCGGGACATTCCCTGTCATCATCCCTTTGAGTGGAATTTCACTGAGAGCAGTAAGAGTTTTGCACAGATGTGAGTCTCCGTTAAAAGGGTAAATACCACTATTTGTTCCTAAGCTATTGGATGTGAGAGAGGAAAGATTCATTTTAGGGGGGAAAACTGTGACATGTCCTGCTTTTGCTAGCCGGGCCATCACATGCATTTTACATGATGAGGAGATACCCTGCAAACCAGTAGGCTGAGGGGAGATGCCCTCCATTTCCTCAATCTATAACAACACCATTCAGAAGTGAACACTCAGTGATGGGTGTTTTTGCGTTTAAAGCTCACTTCCAGAGGGATCCATTATGCTGTACCCACCACGTGGAGTTGAACGGCGCGCGAGCGTTAAGCAGGTGTTTGCAGAACGCCTCAGCGAGTGATGCGCTCCACGAGCCTTCATCCCCTCTGTCAGGGCTGACAGCTGTGGCTGAGGGATGGGCAACGTTGTGCTGCCCAGAGCTCTGCTCCTTGGAGCTGCAGAAGCAGGCAGTGTAAGAATGTGAAGTTGCAGAAGCAGTAGGATGCGGTGACTGATAACTCCAATGAGGGCCCATATGGCAGGATGGCTGTACTTATAAATATTTCAAATGTCAATTCGCAAGGCTACAATCATACCAAGCTGTTTGTGTTATTCTGAATAATTGCTAGCAAACTATAACAAAATATTTGTCATACTAGAATAACACATATAAATTTAACTGCTATATGCACCAAGCTTTTCTCCAGATAATATATTTTATTAGGTTAATAAAAACAACAGAGGCAGCATGGTTGCAGGGAATTTGTAAATAATTACCTGTGGAAACCCCTTCATGCATATCTTTCCCACTGAAGAAATTGTAGAACTTCATGTCTTTTCCCCAATGAGGACAGACTAGTGTAACAGCAAGCCAAGATCAAGATAATCAGGGCCTGCTAAGGCATTATTTAATTTTATTTTCCTCCATTACCATTTGCACATGTACTTATTTGATTTTATTGGCTGTCATCAGTTATTACTAATGCAGTGACAGAATGCTGGGAATATGGTGCTTTCCACACTGCTGTCTTTGAAGCACTTTGGATGTTTTGTGCAACTGTAGCCCTGGGATGAGAAGAGCTGAGCTGAGAAAGGCACAGTTCCCAAGCAGCAATTTCCACACCAGCATTGGAGGGGGTAAGCAGAATCAACTGGAGCTCCCCAAAAGGACTTGCTGCTCTGTTGCTGATAATGGGCTTATTTCACCCTCCCCAGTTACAGTGCACTCATGGAAAGGTTAAGCAATTTGTGATTGATTTACATAATTTAATACCCCCCTCCCCTCTGCTGGGAAATGAAAATAGAAGAGGATTTTTGGAGTCATATGACATCCATGGCATTGTGAAACGGGATTTAAAATGATTTTTACCTTTCAGTTGCTTATTATGACCTCTAAATTCTTGACACTTTTGTAAGAATTTCAGTTCTATTCCAGGAAGAGAAATGACAGAATTGCACATGGAGCCAGCAAAATTCAGAGCCATTCATGTGATAATCCTTCCTGCGCAACCCTGCATATAATCCTAGTAATTCTGGACAAAGAGGAAGGTATTTATGTCTTGTCAAGCTTCCAAGGCTATTTTCCTGTCTTCTGACAACTGAAGGGTCAAACAGTCATTGACTTACAAATGTGGAACAATGTCTTACAGCAAGAAAAACTGGTGTTCCTCACCCTGCCGAGGACAAAGAGGCTAAATTATCCACAACTGCAGACACAATTTAGTGTTTGTGCATGGCTTGCAGCATTTTGCGTACTGAGCAAGGGATCCGCTCTTAGCATGTCATCCTCTCTATTCCCCTCAGTTGTGCTCACATGTCCCAGTGTGGTTTACCCCTCCACTCATGCATGAGCCTGAACCTTAGTTCTAGAGGGAATTACAGGCACCATGCAACACCTCAACTTTGCTCCAGCCAAAACCTTAACACAGTCAGCAGACCCATCATGTAGCTTCACATGGGAGAACTGCAGAACTTTGTGAAGTCAAAGACATACTCTTGGCAGAAAAGGTTTGTGCCAAGCAGGAAGGAAACAGCAGAGCAACTGCAGCCTTGTGGTGAGGTGGAACTACCATCCTGAGGAAAAGGGACCTGGTGCCAGACACAGAGGAATGCAGAGAAGCCTGGTTTGCCATGCTTAGTAAGTGGCACTGTGGAAGTAATCCCAGCCTGCTAATTTTTCTAGTTATTCAAGGCTCATTTGTGCAATGTTTGGAAGGGACCATAGGCTCTGCTAACAAAGTGTGCTGTTACTCTTCCTGTAATGTAGGTGAGAGTTCACAAAATGAACAGCATATGTTCAGCTTCACCAAGGTGCAGCAGAACAGCATGCAGAGCACACAGAATATTTGGGAATGAACATTTTGGGATGAACTTCTCAACCCTGACCCATGTCCTGAATGAAAGATAAAGACTGGAAGAAACCATCCCCTGTGAAATGTCTAGTAGATAATATAATGTTTTCAGTGGCAAGGACTGTGAGGCACACAACAGATTGTCTGACAAGATTGTGTAGTCTCCAGCACTGGATGTCTTTAAGGGTAGATGAGACAAACAGCTATCAGAAATGACTGAGGTGCAATTATCCCTGCCTTGAGGCAGGGGGATTCACTGGGTGAGTTTTACCAGCCCCATTCTCTGCATCTGTGACAAGAATTTGCAGAACTGGGGTCCAAGCCCAGAGCTGCTTTTCCCCCTGTCAGGGTAGCATCAGCCAGGATTTCAATGCTATACAAAATACTGCCAGACTGTTCTCATCACCCCAATACCGTGGGTGAGCATGTGACTGATCACCTCACCACCCTCCCACACCCTGAGTGACACTGTCACAAGAGAATATTAAACAGAAAATGCATATGGGTATAGCCACTATGTAAATGTCACAAACACATTGAAGGTGGCAATAACGTGAAAAGGTTACACTGATTTAGCAACAAAATATGGCTTTGCAAGGTTGATTCAGCTCTAGCAATGAAAGCTGAATGATTGCCCACACAAGCACTATTAAGAGTCATGAATGTTCTCACTTTACTTCCTTTCACTTTTACTGGGATTAGGGTTTCCATCTCTTGGGGAGTTAAAATCTCACATATCCACTTGGGAAGAATACCATTTAATCATTTAGGATTGTGATGGTGAACTTTTTCTCTCTGAGTGTGAGAAGATTTTTCAGATGTGTTCAGCATACTACACCATAGTGCCTACCTTTTTCTTGTTCAGAGATGCTGAAGGGAAAGAATTATGGTGCTGAATAATACACTTCAGAGCAAACATAACTTCTTCCTGAGGGACCTCTTTCTGGTCAAAAGTATTTGAAAACATTCCCAGCAGTAAGATAATTTTCTTTACCAGTCTAACAGCCACCGTAAAAGTCTATACTCTAAGGCTGGGACTGAGAGGCTAGCAAGACCCAGGGAGAGTTGGAAGCGCAAGGTAAATGCAGAGATCC
The DNA here is from genome assembly GCF_017590135.1 of Pyrgilauda ruficollis. Classification (NCBI taxonomy): domain Eukaryota; kingdom Metazoa; phylum Chordata; class Aves; order Passeriformes; family Passeridae; genus Pyrgilauda; species Pyrgilauda ruficollis. Next base: position 6,049,755 of record NW_024525267.1, read on the forward strand.
TTTAAAAGCCATGTTGGGACAGCGTGACAGGATTGCAGTCACTGCTGCTTGTGGTTGCTGAAGCGATGCTGAACTCTAATCACTCAGATAGAGGAAAGCTGGAGCCATTCCACTGCCTCATTCTTGCAGGAGACCCTGAAACATCTATTGTTGCACTTGGAGAGACTGTTCCTACCCCACCAGGGAGTCTGTCCTTCACATTGAGGTCTGATTGTGGAGGCAGTCACTCATTTTCACTTTTCATTGATTTCACTGGATCCTTTCACTGGGTGACAACTTAAATTTTGGTGAGGAAACTATTATTTCTGAAGGGTGTTTGCTTGAATCTGAGATTGTGGAGACTGTAGAATGTTTTGATTACATTAGAGAAAATAATGGGTATACTAAAGCAGTTCAAGGATAGGAACAAGCTTTTCTCACTGGTGGACTTTGTGATTGACATTGTGTGCGCAGATGCCTGAAAATAAGTCAGACATCAGTTTCTCTTTAAATAGGGTGAGTGATTCAAAGCAGCTCCTCTAGCATACAATTTAAAGGGGTTGAAAAGTTCCTCCCAATAACAATCCACAGTGATATGCTTTACTGTAATAAACCATATGTTGTTTCTTCCAGGAGTCAATCATCCCTGCTCTCAAATTGAGAAGCTTAAAATCTGCAGCCACTTACCTAGTAAAGTGCAATAAGTGTTCATTCTCGGAATCCAATGTATTATTAATACGATGAGAAGGATATTGTAGTATATTTATAGAGATATACTGTATATTTTTGCTAAAACACATGGGAAAGAATACAGATACTGTGCAGCTCCCTAATCAATACCGATGATCATTACAGCCTTATACAACAGACCAGCACTTACTGCCAGTGAATTCCAGCTTTTAATCTGACTTGCTGAAGTATTCATAAATCTGTTTCACCCCCTAAATGCAGTGAAAGACTGAAGTCACAAACTGCAATACATCTGTGATTTATGCTTTTGGGCTTCCAACAATGAGATCAGAGTCATTACAATCTAAGGCAAAGTGGGTGGCTAATAAATCTGTTGCTGATTTACACACAGATCGTGGTGTTGCATTGCTAATTTGCAAAGAAGACAACCTGTAATTGTGTGCTTAATGGCATATTGTGGTTGTAGATGGAATATTATCCTTGGTAGGATTTAAAGCCCAATAGGATGTTAAGGCTAAACCCTGTTCCACACTGCCAAAAGCCAGGTAGACACAGAAGAGCCAGCTAGGATGACCAGACCACTTGTAGGAAAGGAATATATGGGAAGCAGTAAACAAGACATGGGCTTATCTGTAGGGATGTAGGCCCCAGTTTGTCTAGGAAAACAAGGCATGCCAATAAAGATAAGGATGTTTTTTATCAGTGAGAAAGACTGGCAGGCAGCTCCCAGTTCAGAGAGAGGGAGGTGAAGAGCAAAAGAGACCCTATGCCAGATAAGGAAGGGATCTGGCAGGCAATCTGATGAGGTAATAGTTATTTTAAGGAACTAAACAACAAGGAATGGCAAGTTTGCAGGAGTCACAGGCATGATTGCACTCTGTGAAAACAACAGGCTAGGTAAAGTGAGTTCCTGTCCTTATCAGCCTCTGTCTTGAGTTAACCAAGATGGGTTCTTAAACCTCCTTAGGGTTAGAGAAGCTATAGATCCCTGCTCGTAGTTTTAAAGCTGAATGTAAGGCTAGCTTGCACAGGAGGCTTATTGCTGAGAATGGTTTTATGGAATTCACCTGAAATAACTCTACCTTCCCTTACAACCAGCAGACAACTCCATCCCACCTGCACCACAGCTGTGTGAGTCTGGGCTGAGAGAGGGACTGGGACCCCTGCCTTCCAGATGGAATAACTCCTCAGAAAGGAACACTTAAGACAACAACAGTGTAATGAAGGCAGATTTCTAAGGGTTAAAAAGCCCAGAATGAGGGAAGCTCACAAAGATCTCTAAGGCCCATCAGAATCTGGTCTTTAGAATTCTAAAGTGCAGGTAACTGAAAAAAAAAAAAAAAAAAAAAAAGTTAGTTCCAGATGTAATTTTTGTCTATTTGCAATGCCTTGCTTTATGCACACCAGTTTTGTCCCAGCAGAGAGCAGAGAAGTAGACTGCCCACATGTGCCAGTGCATAGGAACACGAGTTTTGTGACCTCTAGAGCTGCTGGTGACCATCTCTGGGCTATTGGTGACCATCTCTGAGCTACCAGCACTTTAATTCCAAAACAGTTGTAAAATAGCCTTTTAGAAGAGATGTACACACAGTGGAGCTACATGTGTCAAAGATGCATTTCCTCATCTGTATGTTTTCATGCCAGATGTTGAATCCTTTTTTAGACCCAGTCCGAATCCCAGACTTCCTGAAACTACAGCCAAAGTAGTTTTAGCTGTGCATTGCTATGGGATCACTGATGTAAGGAGAGAGATTTAATTTCTAATATTTCTGGCCTTGAATATACCCAGGGAGCATTGTCAGACTGAAGAGTTTCTGGGGGGTCTGCAGAATGAGGAGGGTCTCAGTGCCTTCCCCTGGGGCTGTGTGCAATGCAGTATTTTTGTTCTAATTGTTTTGAGTAACAAGAAACACAACAACCAAAGCATCACATTTGGGAAAGATGAAAAGATTATGGTTTAATATAAGAAGGGCTGAACCCAAGACTGCATTGAACCTATCTGTAAGATTATCCAACTCAAAATGAAACCAGGACTTTCAGATCTGCTCCCAGTGGATGACCATCTGCAGCATAAACCCTGCAGTTATGGCTGGCACTGTTTGGTGATGTCACTTCAGCAGAGCTTTGAGCCTGGAATTCAGTCACAATTTGAGTGTGTAACATTCACATCCTCCACAAGCATCAGAAAGGCACAAACTCCTGACCCACAGCGTGCAGGTCTGCTCAGCAGAGAGGTCATCTGCTGCTGGAGGTCTCGTAGGCTCAGCCTCCTGGCAGTGCTGGTGGAGCTGCTCCGCGCCACAGGAGCTTCCTCAGGCAGCTGTGCTCCACTCCCCTGCACTCTGAGGTCCAGCTTCTCCTCAGGCAAGGTCAGGCAATCCACAGGGCTCCTTCATGTCAGAGCTGGGGAGGCTTGAAACCTGGACATACCACTGTGCAAAAGCAGTGGAGGGAGGATGACTTTGAAATTAATTTCCTAAAAAAAACGAAAGGCCTTAGTGTTGCCAGCCTCAAGTATTTACTCACCATTACTCATCCTCTTGCTTTCCTTCAAGTATGAAAGGGCCTTAAACATGACATTGAAAATCCACAGTGGTGGATTTTCTTTCATTTGCTCATTTCCACTTTTTATTTGGGTGGCTACTGAGCTTTTATGGCTTGTGCACTGAAGCCTTGCTTTGTTCAAACCTCTTCCTCTGGCCACACACAAGTAAAACCACAGTGGCTTTGGGCTGCAACTTAAAGGGAGGGAGAGTTTCCAGTACTGCTTGAGAGGCAAGGATGTGGTTTGTCACTGAAGTTTGCCAGGTCACATTTCCCCTTGTTTCCATCTCTGCCAAGCTCTCCAGCACCTACCACCTCGCCCAGAAATGCCCTTTTGCCTCACTCATCCTTTGCAGGAAAGGGTCCTTGCCATGCAGAAAGTCCTTTATACTCCCTACCAGAAGCTGTAGGAACCTGAGGGAGGGAGGATGGGTGGTTTATTGTCAGGAATGTTATGGAGGTGACAATTTCCAAGGATTACAGGAGACTTTTCAAATACATAGAAAAAATCCACAGCAGAACTGAGAGTGAAGTTTAATGGCTCTCCTCAGCCCTATTTCCTGCCCACTCAGTCACACTGCCATTACCTTGCAGGGCCTGCAAATGCCCAGTTGCTGCAAGTAACTAGAATTGAAGGCTTATTTTGACTTCAGCAGAGCCTGAGTAGATCTCAGTGATATGGGACTTCCTACAGTGCGCTTATCGCACTCAAATGAATCCTGCAGACATAACTTCATATTTTGCCCAGTATTTAAAGTTCATGAGGCAATTTTCCTGAACTGCTCCCTGTATTACATAGTGAGGAGAAAGCTGTTCATCTAAACATTCAATCAACAAGCAGTTTCTAATCATCTCTTCTGGAAGATAAAACAAATAAAGGGAAATAGACAAATCCTATCTCCAGCAAACAGCCAGAACAGCTGATTTATATGCTGGGACATTTCTAAGGAGCGTGGAAATACTGAGAAGTATTCTTCTTCCTTTAAGGCACAGAAATATTAAAAATTTACAGGCAGAGAAACAGCCAAAACATCTGAAATCACAAAACCACAGAATAAGCTAAAATGGAAGGCCTTCAAGGATCATGAAGTCTGGCCCTGCACAGCACCATTCCCAAGATTCACACCATGTGCTCAAAAGCATTTTCCAAACACCTCCTGAACTCTGTCAGGCTGTGACCTCTTCCCTGGTCATGATATCTGAACATCTCCTCAGTCCCATAATTTTGCCATAAATTTGGAGACCAGGGTTTATCATTCCAGGGTGTGCTGCATCACATTCCAATTGACTGAGGATGCATGTGATTCCTTCATCAAGATCATTGATGAAGTTATTAATGAGGACTGGCCCCAGTACTGAGCACTGGGGAACGTCTCTGGTCTTGCCATTAAAGATTGAGGCAAAGAAGGCATTAATAAATACCTCAGCCTCTTCCTCATCCTTTTTTATGTTTTTGCTATGTTTCCCTCCCCGTCTGTAAAGGATGGAGATTCTCATTTGTCTTTCTTTTGCTGTGAATATAGTTGTAGAAACATTTTTATTGTCTTTTAAGACAGTAACCAGATTAAGTTCAAGTTGGTTTTAAAGGATTCAACCCTTCTAACTTTCTTCCTGCACAGCCTCACAACATCCTTTGCTTTTCCTATGTCACTTGCCCCTTCCTCCAAAGGTCTTAAACCCTCAAATTTTTTTTTCTGATTTTAAGGCAAAGCTCTCATATGAGACAGGCTGTTTCTGCTGGCCTCCGTCCTTACTTCTCCAAGAACCAAAAATTATAATTTCATGATCTTTGGAAGCCAGAGGTGGCTTCCAACCACCACATCACCCACAATCCCTTCTGTGTCCAAAACAGGTCCAAGGGGGCACCTTCCCTAGCTGACTCCTCACCAGCTGTGTAAGGAAGTTTTCTTCCACGCACTCAGGAATCTTTCAGACTGGTTCCTCTCTGCTCCATTGTATTTCTAGGACGTGGTAAGTAGAAATCCTCCATGAGAACGAGTGCTAGATACCTAGAAGATCCCCCTTTTGGGTACACAAAGACTCTTCTCCCTGAGGAGAGCTGAACCACAGCAGGCAGTGTGTGAGAAGTGTTGGTGCTTGTGCTTGTGCTATTTTTTCCTCTCAGGGTCAGATGTATGAGTTCTGCTGAGAGTGTTTGTCACATAAAACCTTGCCAACATACCAAGAGTATTTCCAAGAATTCGAAACAAACCCTAAACCCCAGAAATCACAACAAAAACCACTTAATGCGAATGCCTATACAGATCAGGGGCAGCCCTCGGGCTCTTGGCAAATTGCCCTTAGCGAGCTCAAGTTTGGGTCCCCCAGTTCAAAAGCAATGCAAAACACTCAATCCTTCCCTCAGGCAGCCCTTCCAGGGGGCAGAGGCTTCCTCTCAGTCCTGAATCTCATCCCAGTGTGGCAGCTCAGAGCATCTCCTGTCTATCCTCTGGACCAAGCCCAGCTGGAGCCAAAGTCCCCTCCTCCACGAGAGAATACCCAAGCTTTTTACAATTCTTCTGTATATTCTTCATCAGCTATGCTTTTTTATTTAGAAATTTGTCATCCTATGCTTTTTTGTCAGCAAGGGCTGACAGTGGAGGGAAGGGCATTTTAGTGAAGGAGGCTTTCAGCCCAGGGTGCAGTTCCCAGCTGCACTGCTGGCTCTGAGTCTGTGCCAGCTCCTTTCCAATGACCCTTAGCCAAGTCAGGAAAGCACTTAAAGGTAGGTCTAGCAAGAGCTAAAACAGCAGCCCTGTGCCTGTTGTGTCTGACTGGGCTGCACCTTCTGCAGGCACTCAGCTACCTGTGGCAGAAAGGGCTCCTGGAGCAGAGATCAGATCTCGAAGTTACAGACTTTGATCTTACCTGTAGGATTGATATTTGAAAAAAAGACACATAATTAGAACTTGATGATATGCCATTTAACAGTGACATGTTCCATGTTCTCACTACCACTTTGCTAGCAGACTGCCTGGCTTGAAAAATTGAGGGATTTTCTGTCACTGCCTCTTATTTCTTCTCTTTGTGGTAAATGCATCTATAAACAATTAATAATTCCAATTAGCAGGGGGTTTTGGTAACTCTGTCAGCTGCCTTTTCACAGGTTTTCCTAAGCTGCTGCAGGGGCCAATCAGATCATATAAATGTGCATATTAACAAAGGTTCATTAAGAGACTCTCTTTCTAAGCCTCTGGAAAAAAGAAAAGCAGAGATGAGCCTTAGAAGTAAACACACTATGTTCTTCGCTGAATTTGACAGAGTACTAAAATCATCAGCTTTTTAATAATCTACATTTAAGATGTAAATATATCTATTGGATAGGAAAATTTAATGCATGAATAAAGATTCCAGATTGTTTTATTACTTCTTGATCGCTGTTGGCAAGGGGGGAATTACCATGCTAACAGCCTCATTGAGGGAAAACCATATGCCTGAAATGGAGACTGCACTGAAGTTACAAAGTTTAGAAGGATAAAGTTACAGGGAAAGAGACTCATTTAAAGTAGTGACTAATTAATGACCTCAGAGGTAACCCTACCAGCTACCTCACTGGTTAGGGAGGTGAATCCTATTAGACCTTTCTAAGAGCAGTTTCCAATTACTAATCTTTTCAGCAGCTTTATGGTGTAAGAGAAATGACTTCAGGCCCCAGTTCCCATCACAGGGTTATCTCGTTTCACTTTCACTCTGTGTTAGAGAATGATAGTCCTATGGGCAGCCTCTGACAGCCAAGAGGCTATTTTAATATTGCCAGAGCTCGGCAAGACATTTACATTTGAAATCAGTGCATGTGGAGTGGCAGTTTGGCTCTTTTCCTCCTGTCATATCAGTTCCTAAAATTGTAGAATAATTGCTTTTACCCCATGGATTAAGCAAAGAGTGAATGGTCTTAGACTGTCCTGTCTCTGATGTTAAGGCTGTGGGGATAGACCAAATCTTTTATTAAAGTAACAGGCATAGCTGGGAAAAAGGACAAGATGTTAGGCAAGCCTTTGGGAAAGATTAAAGAGCCTGAAGTTGGCTCAATTTTTTCAGCTATATAAAGATATATAAAGACACTATTTCTCCCTATGAAATGTGACCCTTTAGACCACCGTGGCTGCTGTTGCCCATTGCATGACTCTGCTGAAGCACTGTAAGGCTGGAAGGGGCAGACAGGAGGAAGAAATGGGCTGCAGCTGAGTGGCCGCTTTGTTGCTTGGTAAAGGGAGGCTGTGCCTTGTCTCACTAATTAGTGTGTAATAGCTGTGTACTCTGGCTCACTTTGGGATGCCTTATCAAAGGGGGAAAAAGAACTGGGTTTAATTTAGCTATTCAGAGGGACTGCATCTGTTTTCTCAGCCACTACAGGATTATAATTGTTTCTAGATGACAGCAAGTCACATATGTGTAGGCTTTTTAATTATAACTGAAATTTCTTTTCAACCTGGGGAAATAGTTTAATTTCAACATTACTATTTTTTTTCTTCATTCTAATTTCCCCAGCTCTTTTTGCTGTCTTACTTGCAGCACAAATCTTTCCCCTATCCACATGATTGACAGATTTTCTTTGTTCATACCTGTCACTGTTTTTTCTTTTGATTCATGCAACAATTACATAGTTCAGGTTTAAAGGTTATGAAAACTGTGTTTTGGCATTCAACCAGTCTCATCTCTGGAAACATTAGTCAAATGCTCTTGTTTAAAATTCCTTCTGTAGAAGGAAACATTGCCACCTAGGTCTCTGCCTGTCTTTCACTTTTTCTGTCGTTGTTTATCCAACCAGATCTTGTTTTGTGCAATTCAAAATGCTCAAATCTCATGTTTGTGCAGGGCTTACAGTGTTATGCCATGACTTGAAATGTTCTGATCTCTTTTGGATGTCAGCCATAACTAATCTGCTCAGTATAAGCTTGTTTGCATGTTTTTGCATAGTAAAAGATGCCAAAATAGAAGTGACCCATTAGAAAGACACCATGGAGTGCAAGATAGAGGGCCAGAAGAACAAAAATTAGAAAGCTCAGAAAAATTAATATTCTCTATGACTGGGCACCAGAGTAGCCAGACTGAAGACTCATGGTTATCCATACTACTCCAGATATTTCAGTTTTCCTATGGGAAGTTTTGTTCACCACCAGCAAGAACAAGGACCTGGCCACAACAAAGTGAAACCTGGACTGCCACTGGGTGAAGAAATGGGCAGTAAGGAGAATATTCCTATGAATCCAATAACTTTTTGAAACAAGTAAGTTAAAGGCAATAATCCTGTAAAATACGGAAGAGGTATGTGTATGTATATATATTCTGTGTGTGTATATATATATATAAGCAAAATCCCTTAAACACTAAAGGTCTGTTAAACCCTTTTAGGAAGGTGAAAAACCTCTATTATACTTTTTCTGGCCAAGTTAAATTTAAGAGAAAGACCCATGGAGATAAGTAATTTGAGACAAAATTGGCCAAGAAAGTTGTCGAAAATATGCAAGAGAAAAGGGCCCTGCTATAATTCCATAGCTTGTAAAAGGAGGATTCCAGAGAGCACTGAGGAAAGCTGTCCTACCCTGATTCCCTGCCCACAGGCCCTGAGCAAGTGAGAGATGCTGGCAAGCAGATGTCACTCATGACTGCAAGAGAGCCTTGTGCCTATCCCTGTGGTAATTCCCTGTCAGATGGGCTAAGGCTTGCCTGGCATACCAGGATAAAGACACTGCCAGGGTGGCTTCTGCTTTCCTCAGTTGTGCAGCTGGAGACTGAACAGGACAGTTCATGTGGCAGGAATAACATCACACCCCTGCCATTTGAAAACTCTACACCTTTTAGGTAAATCCTGGGTTACAACAAGCAACAACCTCAGGCAGCAGGGTCCAGTTGCAGACTCTGTGGTCTGGAAATGCAAGCCAAGGAGTGATGTGGATTTCACATCAAGAAGTTTTTATCACATTTAACAACTGTGAAAGATGAAAACTAGGCACAAAAGACTAAACATGCCTGAGATGAGACAGAGAATTACTTAGGCATGTGGATGAATCAGTAGATGGGACTTTGAAACCAGACCTTACTTTTGAGCTAAGATCTTGGCTGGAGGGTTTGGATGAGCCATGAAACCTGCAAATACAGAATTCATTCCCTGCACCAGAGGTCAAATATGTATTAGACCACCCTCATCTCCTTGAATGACAGCAACTGAAAGGCAGCTGTGGAAAAATCTATCATCCATGTATGCAACAGCTTTTTGTCCTCGAGAAGAAGGATCCCAGGCCTGGGATTGATAGTAGTTGGCATTTTTTCCCCTCTTTGGAGGTGATGCACTGCAGAGGCTTGCTCACCTCAGAGACAGAATGATCCATCACACTCCTGGATTGCCTCCCCAGAGCAAGGCATGTCACAATGTGACTGGAACTGGAGGTAAGGAAAAGGAAAGGTGTTGTCATTATTGATTGCTCATCTCAGTTCCCATGGTGCTCCAGCCACAAAATGATAAATATGCTCTCAAAAAGTAGAAATTTCTTATTCTCAAAAACTGGTAATCTGAGCAATCAGAGGAAAACCAAATTTCAGCAGTGGGTGAAAATCAAGGGTACTGGGGGGTACTTTACAGCTGCTCAGCAGCAGTGACCAGATCGACCAACACCAAGGAATACTTGAGGTACAATTTCCATGTTGCTGAAGATCCAAGTAACTGCACATATCCTCTCCAGTTCTTGGGTTAGAGTCAAGAGAATAAAAATGTAAACTACAGACATTAAACACTCAAGAGACTGGCTCCCACAGCCCTGTGATCCTCCCAAAATGACAGTGTACATCATGTGGGAGGACAGAGAAGGCAGCAGTAGATGATATACCTTGAAATTTGCTTAGAAATTAGAGCAATGAGCCATTCTCTTAAAAAGGGTTGATATGACAAGCTGTCATAAGTGAAAATTATCTGCATTTCTTGTGGTGACGTTAGGGGAAGATAAACCCAAGCCTCATCCACACAAAGACCTAACATTGATTTAGCCATCATATATTTTGATTTTCCTGTTAAAGTAAAGGAGAATGTTAGGCGGCACACAGCCCTGCTGATGCTTGGTTTCCTGGGAATCACAGCAAATGACCAGTCTCCAATTCTAACCTACAAAGGCCAAGGTGGAAAGGTAACCATCAGGATTCTGGTCTATCTTTCTAGGAGAATAACTAGTGATCAATCAAAGGATTGCTCCATTGTTGTTCCTGCTCAGCATAAGTAGTGTTTTCTGTCCTTTGTGATGTACACAAACTGACAGTAGCATAAGAGATGGTGGTATACTCAAGCTAGTTTTTCAGATAGGTTTCTTTAAGTTAGGATGGATGAGTGTAGAGTTGTCTAGAAGTAGCAAAAAGCAGAAAGGATGCTGAGGGGAGCATTTACAATGAGTAGCAGCTGACAGCATTTCCTGGGTCTGTAGCTGGTTGGCTGCATAAAGCAGTTTCAGGGAAAGCTGTATGAGGGCTTTGAAATTTAAAGCAGTGCCCTTTGGATGTACATCTAGCCTGGAGCAACTGGCTACAACACAGCCATGTAATCCAGGGAACAAAATCCAGTTGGATTTTGCCAGACAATTTCGTGGCGATTTCACACACTTGTGTATGTATGTCTACAGTAAATGGTTAAAATGGCTGTTTGGATGTCTACAGTAAATGGTTAAAATGGCTATTTGGATGTAGAGAAATGAATATTAAAACTCTGGGCAAAGCAACAAGAGAAAAAAATCTTGTTATTACACTAGGTGCTGTGCTCTGGAACGTGCTCGTGGAGCTTTTGAATATGAGGATGGGACAAACTGGGATGTGAATAGCATAAGCTACTAGTTTAAACACATGAAAAATAACAAGAAGGGACTGAAATCTAGTTAATAAAATGCTTCCTCTAGGTCATCCACATTGTTGCCATCAGTAAAGGAAAAAAAATTAGTTTTGGAAACCTAGACAGGTATAGTGGAGCAAGTAATGTAAACAGTGTGTGTGAGCACACACTGTGCTGGCTGACGTACCCGTGTCATGCGGAGAAGTGTGTGCCCAAAATAACAAAAATCTGCCATCTATTTTATCTTAGCAGCTCTGGGTGGGAGGGCCTATTAATCAGATGGCAGTCTGTGTGGTTCAGCTCCAATATGGTGTTACCTCAAAACAACAGACACACATTTCCATCATCAGCCTGCTTTACCCTCCAACAGAAATGAGCTGCATCTGATCATGCAAAATCACCTTTTACAAGGTATTTCATACTGACTGTAATGAAATGTTTATTTGTGAATATGGAACTGGAAGGAAAATGTCAACATCCGTAATGAATTTTACTCCACATCTGCAGAGAGGTCAAATAATAGGGGAAAAAAAAGTCATCCTCCTGCATGAAAAAAAACCAGAGTGATTTCAGTGAGCATTGTTTTCAAGGACAGATGTTATGGTGGCTTGAGAATGAGAAAATGCAGTTGTGCATCATCTCTTTAGGAGAAGGGCAGATTGGAAGTCTGTGATTTTAAACAAAGTAAAAGGGAAGGAAAGTGGCGAAGTTCTTGGGACAGAAAGTCCACCAGCACCAGTAACATCCCCGTGGACTAATAATAAAGCTGCTGAAGAGGTTCAGGTAACTCTGGATTTTCCGTTGTAGTGTATTGGTCTCCACTGAATCACAATTTGCAATTCTATCCCCTGATTCTTACCACTTTGGGATGCAGCTGATCCTGCACCACGGGCACCGAGATTTTATCAATTATTGTTATTTAAGACAGCTGTTTTGGTTAGTGCCTGTTGGTAACTGAAAAACTCTTACCATGGAACTACTGAGCATCTCAGAAGAGCCATCCATTCAACTGGTCCAGCAAGAACAAGCAATGAGTTGGCTAAGAGGAAAGTTAAATTATGGAATTTACATTTCTGCTGGAAATAAACCCCAGATAGTTCTGTAAATAATTATTCCTGAGAATCTATTTATCTCTATTCAGTACTCAGAACTAAACATGCAAGATTTTCTTAGACATTGTCAGCATCTGAATTTTTGTTTGAAGATAATTTGTTTTTTGTGTGTTGAAGAAGGATAAAGCCAAGCAATTTACTGAACAAGTGTTAACATTGCAATTCAGTATTTGGATAGAACATGCCTTTGGGATCCTCCTCTGTCCTGTTGTGCATAGCACATGAACACATCAGGAAAAGCCATATCAGTTTCACGCAGGACTGAATTCCTGTCCTAGCCACACATCAGCTTTTCTTTTTTCTCATTTCTTTCTTTCTCATAAATTTCCTGCACAACGTCCCTACTTCCCCATGTGTGCTTGAACTTTCCTTCTTCTTCTGTACAGCACAGGCATCACCAGTAGTAAAGAACACAGTTCTCTTTTCTCAGAATTTCTAAGCTTTCTCCCTCAGTAGTATCCAGCTGTGAGCTGAAACAAATTGCAGAGAAATTCTGCTCAGCCATCACAGCCAAGATAACAGCGCTCAGTTACTCTGTGGAACTGCATGTGCATTTATCTGGCAGATTAAAGAGTGGGCTAAGCTCAGGGCAGATGGGCTCTTCAAATACTTCAGCTTCCAAATTCTAACAAGTCTTTTATGAGCACATATTGACTGAATTAAAAAAAAAAAATCAATAATCACCAGGTAAATAAAAGGTGTGCTTTTGACAGTGGAAGAACCAGCCTAATTTTCAAGTCTCTTGTTGTGGTATAGCAGTTTGCCAGACGTAATTTTTTTTTTTTTTCACTCAGAGGCAAAATTAAAGTATGTTTTCCCTTCCCCTTTGTTCACAGAAATGTAACAACTATTCTTAGCTAAAGTTTTCTCAAAAAAAAAAAAAAAAAAAAAAAAGGAGAAAAATCAGCCTAAGGGCACTTTTGGCAAGAGAAATTGAAGACTTGTTTCCTCTGAAAAGTGAAAAAAAGATATTTTAATTTGTCAGGCAGTCTTAACTACAGGCAGTGATCCAAGTGCACAGCAAGCACCTAAAGTTCATTTTCTCTGGTTATGATCTAATACTCACTTAATATGCACTGTTTTGGTGTTCTGTGTTACAGCAAAGTAATTGCTTAAGTGTTCAAGAATAATTGATATGGGAATTAAGGTACAAAGTTAGATCTGTTTAATTTGTCTTACAAAAGTAACTTCCTCCTGACCTTCCCCTGCCCCTTTATTAATTCACTTAATGCAAAGATCAGTTTTCCCTTAGGAATCTGTGGAAAATATTTACTTTATTCCTTGTTACCTGTTTAGAGTACAAAGCCTCTGGGAAAACAATTGCTCTATGTTATTTTCTTATAATATAAGGAATAGTGGAGTCACCAGCTGTTGAAGGAGTCCAGACAAATAGAACCACCTTAAATGGGTTAAAAAATCAAGAGTTCACAAACTTTCTGAGCAGCAGCATTTACCCAGGATGGGTCCTAACTTTGAATTGGAAATAGATTTCGACTTTACCTTCAAACATTATTCCCACCCTGGTGTAACAGAACACAAGAATGAGGTATATTGCATCACTGTTTCTTTTCGATTGGAAAACAGTCACGGATTTTGGGACTGCAGGGGTACTGTTGCTGGTTTAGATGAGGCAGATGTACACAGCAATGGCACCATCTACCCACAAACCCAGAACTGTCCCAAGGGAGCTGTGCAGCTCTGCAAGGCTTCATTGAGCTGCCATTGAGTGAAACCCTGGTCTCTCTTACCTGGATGGGCTGGGATGTCACTGAAAGCTTTGGCAAAACCTCCACCAAGCTGCCAAGTTATCCTAATGGGTGAGAGAACAGAGGACTTTCTTTGTTACCTGCTGGTTATTTCCAAGGTACCTTTTGGCCAGAGAGAGGATGTGCTGTAGGCTGACAGTCACTTAGAGAGGTGGGTAGAAGGGACAACCTGCATGACTGGAGTCCACGCATCTAGAAGCAATTCTAGAGAAGAGAGAAGTTTAAAACTACTCTTTGAGGAAGATGTAAACTTGAAATTCTATCCTGGGAATAATTTTATTTAGTATTTAATCCTGCTCTGGGTTCACTTATATTTATTTAAAAATTACATCCTCAGAGGCAAACTTAAATGATAAGACAATTGTCAAAGAGTAATAAACCTCTTTCCTAATGCTGTAAGTCAAGGCTGTTGTAAATCAAGGTTTTACTATGGAGTGGAAAATGCTTTCACTCCAATATTTGTTCATGCCTTGATCAAAACGAAACCTAAACCAACACAAGAAGTCTGCAAAGCTGGAATGCAGGATTCCTGCACTTCATCTACTTTATTATCCTCCTGCTTTCTCTTTGCAGGATGTCATCATTACTGCTACACAACACAATTTGAACTGAAACAAAGAGCTTTGTGCTGATAAAAGGAATGATTCAGTCTATCAAAATTACTTCCCTACTTGAGAGAAAAATGTTTGATTCTTCCACAGGAAGCTTTATTTTCTAAAGTCTCACATCTTCTGCTGCTGAAGTAGGCATGTAGAATATTTCTTACTGACCCTTCTCTTTTCCTTATTTTTAGCCAAGTATATATTTTTGTCTAAAGATATACATGAATAGCTAATCTAAGGAAATATTTCTAAGTCAGACTTAGAAATGGATTGTCTGAATATTAAACCCATACATTTTTGCAAAACAGAATTAACCCAGTTAGGTTGCCCTGAGAACTGATTGGTGTTGATTACTTCTGTATGGCTTTTGCACATTTTTCTTAGACTTCTTTCTTTATTGTATTTATTTTCTTCATCATTATGTTTTACCTAGAGAAGGCAATCCTGTCTGAAAAATCAGTGCTGATTTGTTTGGAAAAGAAAGTGACAGGTAGCTGAACCCTGTAGGAGGAATTCCTTGTGTTGGAGATTTGTTGTAGATGACATGCCAAGGTGTGAAATGGAAAACCATTGGTATCATTACCCCTTAGGGCTGAACTCCCCTCTGTCTGGAGAGGAAAGGTTGTGGAGCAGGAGAAGCCCACTCTGGAGGCTGAAGGTGGTATTTTGGGGTTCACCTCCTCTGCCTTGCACACTTCATGAATCATAGAAGATTCTGCCGAGGTTTTATTTTTCTTCTAAATGAGCAATAGATGCTTATGTGCTGTAAAACCTCAGCATTTCTTTTCTGTCTCACTTGTCCTATAAAAAGGGGAAAGCACTTCCTCACCTTCCAGTACTTGCTTACCTCTCAGGGATGTTGTAAGGGGAACTACACTAAAGATTGCAAGCTATAGTATGAATGGTATTAGTGTATTAGTACACTAAGAGACAGACAGAAGGATGAATATCATCCCCAAGGAGCAAAAGCATCTGCCATTCCTGTGACAGCTACAGAAACCAGTGCAATATATTCAGTAGATTCCACAATAGCAATAGAAAACTATTAAAGTAGAGGAAGCTAGCCAACAGGTAAGCCCAAAGAATCTCTGCTCAAAGGCAGGTTTTTATTTGGACCTTGTTCCTAGTTTGACATCTTTGCATTATTGCCTTTTTAGCTTTATGAAACACAATAATTCTCTTTCTTATATGAATTCTAGACTTAATTCTGCCTGTCTCTCAAACGTAGCATGCACCCAGAGAAACAGCACCAGTGGTATATCATATTGGCATTAAGGCCACCACTTGGGGTTGCCCTGCCAGGTGATGTGGGACAGGTGCCAATGCCATGGGGAAGCAGGCAGGTCAGCTGCTGAGTACCCCAGAGCTGCCAGGGACTGTGACAAACCCCAGGTCACCCACCAGGAACCCTCAGAGCCAAAGCCCAGGGACTTCTCTTGCAGCTAGGACTGACCTCTGTGGACAGGATTTACGGTGTATTCAATAATCCCCTTATGTCAACTGTTGATCCTGAAACTCAGCATATGCACTGCTGGGGTGACATTTGCAGAGGGAAAGCTTTTGGAGTTGAGGTTGCACAAAGGCAGCATCTGACCCACAAGCTACAGAAAGCAGCTGAAACACAGTGAACGCCTGATGACTGAATGAGGGCTATTCACAGATGTTATTTTGTGTCTAGTGGAATGAAAACATTTGAGAGCATCAGAAATTGTTGGTGGCGAATGTATTCCTCCATTTCTGGAAAGGAAATAAGAGCAAATTTTTCCCTGGCTTGGTATTTCCTTAGTGATAACTGCAGTTCCCTGACATTTGTCCTCACTCTTTTTTTCTCCCTGTTGCTGAGGAGAAGTGAGTTGATGTCAGAGATATTTACAAGTGTGTACAGGTGTATCTGAGCATCCAGCAGAGAGACTGGGGGGAGTGCAGAGCTCAGTGATTCACTGTCTCTGGAGTCTGTCACATCTATTCTGAGCAGATATTCCATATAACAGGTACAGTATCTGATCATAAAATGTGTGTCCCTTATATCACAGCTCTGATGCATTGCTTTATGGTTTTATTACAGTGTTTCACACACAGGAAACTGGAGTCATACTCAATAAATTCCAACAACAGGAGCACGATTCAACCTCCTAGCAGTATTTGGAGACCATCATCTTAATGAATGGTGGGTAATTTAGACAAATCATGGAATCATAGAATAATAACATTTTATGCTTGGAAAAACCACTTTGTGAAGAGTAGTGATGTTTAATATGTACTGTGCCAATATCTAGACCCCAGATGTTGACCCTAATTGCAGATGAAATTGGAAAGGCACGTTTTACACTTGATCCCAAAGACAAAAGGATTTGTACCATGGAAAGAATAGATTTGGACATCTTTTACATCATCTCACTTACTGCAAAACATGATTTAAATTGCACACTAAAATCCGATTAGAAAAATTTTATGAGGCCCCAAAACACACTTTCTTCCTTTCCATGCTATTTGCTGTCAAATAAATGTGTCCATTGCTAACAGAACAGGAAGATGCATCTACTTTGTTTAATATCCTTGGACGGGAAGTGAAATGGAAATAGACTTTAGTGCTTCTATATGAGCACTTCAGCTCACATCAGAAGAACAGTTTTGAAGTGAACAGGACCCTTTTCCCCACTTAGTGTCTTCTAGTTCACACTAGAGGGGTGTTTGGGCATGCAAAGCAAACTCCTTTCAGGCAAAACTCCAGCAGCCTGCCTGTGTCCCAATGCTAATGGGTCTTCTGGTCTTGCTATTGAGTCTTTCATCATTCAGCCACTTATATCTGATAGAGGATTGGTGTTTTAATTTTCCTTGAGAATTCCTAGCCCCAAGATGCTCTGTGGGCTGCTGGGGCATGTTTGAGATCTCTGTGCTCTAGAGGAGAATGGGGACTAAAGCTCATTGTGGCTCTCAGCTCCTCTGGATACCCTCCCTCTCCCTCCAAGTCCCAGGATCCTGCACAGCTGTGTTTGTGTAACTGCATTTTGCTGCTGCATTTCAGATGTGGCTTTTGCATGAAGGGTACCCTGGCCTTTGGAGATAGCTCTGCTTGTATCTGTCTCCATGGATTGTGGGGACAAGGAAAGTATTAGCATGTGTCAAACTGGCAGTAGGTTTACAAAAGGTAAAACAATTCTGAATAGTCAGCACTGGAGAAGGAAACAAACAATTACTATGAGCTGGTACTCACCTGATCCTTTCTCTGCTTAAATGCAGAGTAGCTCAAATTTCTACAGCCTAAATTGCATTCTTAATCCCATACAATGCTGAGACCTTTGGTTTCAGGAAGGAAAAACCAGAGAAGCCGTGCTGGTTTCTAGCACAGATTCTTTCACACCTCCTCAACTCTCATTTTGTACTTATAGTTCTGAGTTCCAGCTTCACTCTGGACTCTGGTCAGAACCTACTTTGATGGGAAACATTGGGAGTTCAGGGTTGCCAGAGTAATGCTTACCAAACACATCCCTGGTTTGAGGCTACAGGTACAAAACAGGCATTGAGATGCCTGGGTGAGCCCAAAAGAAGGCCATTAAAATAACGAGGCACAGGTTATATTAGGAGAGGGGGTGTGAACCAGGTTTGCTCAGCCTTAGGAAGAGAAGATTAAGGTGGTTTCTTATTTCTGCCTTTAATTCCATGGTAGGAGGTTATGGAAAATATGCAGCTGACCTTTGTAAGGAGAGCACAGCTGAGGAACACCATGCAACACTCATATTTTGTTACAAAGGCAGCAGTGATTAGATACTAGGATTATTTTTCTCATTTTTTTTAATGTGAAGTTTGATTAACCACTGGAAAAGTAACCCAGAGAGGACGTGAAATGTCTACAATTAAATATCCTAAAAAAATTAGTCAGAGAAAAGCCCTAAGCAGCCTGAACTACCATGACTGCCAAATCTACCTTCCAACGTGGACCTATTTTGAGCAGGAGATCAGAAAACCAACAGAGGTCCCATCCAAACTAAATTATTTTATGATTTTTTGATCCTATTTTTATTTATAATGCTAATACCAAGGGAACACCTGGCCTGAGGTCAAATTAGCAATCTGGTGCCTTCCAAAAGCAGGAACAGGCCCTCTGAAACCAAGATAAACCAGGACTGCCAAATCTACCTTCCAACGTGGACCTATTTTGAGCAGGAGATCAGAAAACCAACAGAGGTCCCATCCAAACTAAATTATTTTATGATTTTTTGATCCTATTTTTATTTATAATGCTAATACCAAGGGAACACCTGGCCTGAGGTCAAATTAGCAATCTGGTGCCTTCCAAAAGCAGGAACAGGCCCTCTGAAACCAAGATAAAGCAGGCATTAAAACACAAAAAAAACAGTGAAAGAGAGCCAAATAGAGATAAATAATAAATGGAAGCACTACTGTACCAGGGTGCACCACAAAATACATCTGCTGCAGTCATTTCAAAGTCTCCAAGATAACAGTAAAAGCAATTACTGTAAGAGCAACATGTTGCCCAAAATCATTAATATGTGTTCTCTGTCTCCCTTGTGCACTAACCCAGCACAAGGAAAGGGTTTTCAGAGAACGGATTTGATGATGCTGCTGTTCTTTGTTTAATGACATTGTTTGCAATCCAATGGTTTCTAGATGGACTCAAGTTGTTATTTTGCAGCTCACAAGTAGACCCAACGAGAGCAGACCAAAACCTGTGGTTTGTTTTGTGCCTCTGCACTGCTGCCGCTGCAGAGATTGCCTTGTCACCCTCACACAGCACGGCTGTCCCTGAGGACTGCAGTCACAAACCTCACACGAGGTCACATCCACGTATCTGGAGCAAAAAGTCACAGCAGAGACATCTGTGACCCTCACCCCTGAGCAGAAGGGTCCTTCCTTCTGTCTTGTGCCCTCACGTGTACCAAAATCCTGGCCTGTCCCTAATGCCTGGGAAAAGACAGTCAAAGGGCACTTTGTGATCAGTGTTGAAGGGCAATTCCCTCCTCTGGAGCTGCACTTTTCTGCAGTCCGTGCTGAGGTGGCTGAGAGTGTCCTTTTCATGGGGAAAGCCTGTAGATGTGACACTGGGCAGCTCTTCAGCACGGGCTGCGTGAGACAGCAAGGGCAGCTGAGTGCAGTGTTTTCCTCTGTAAACACCAGGAGATAGCTGAGGTCCCCTTTCAGGACTCGTGTTCTTTGAAATTACTCTTAATTAAAATATACTAGCAAATCTTGATCATTCATGATTTGATATGCTGCAAGAATCAGGAAATAATTTCTGATTTCCTTCCCTTTCATTCTGACTTCAAATCATGGTTGCAGTGCTTTGTAGCACACAATTTAATTTAGCTTTACACCAACTGATTCCAAACCCTTTATTAAGCTTGGCCTTTTTTCCTAATTTTAAAATATGCAGGATTTAAGTGTAGCAAATTATTAAGAAATTAATCCCATTCATTAATGAATTATTAATCCAGACTAATAGTGAAAATGTAGTAATGATTAGAGGTGTCAGTAGACGCTGTGGGACCATTGTAAAAGCACATTCTATCATTGAAACAAGAGTCAAGAAATAAAGACATCTCTGCAGCCTTTGTAGTCCCAAAACCAAGTCCTAGTATTAGATTCAAGTGACATTGTAATGCAAATAAATACTTAGCAACTTCCATTTGTAATTCTAACACTGCTGAGAGGTTTCTTGGCAAACAGTGAGCAGTGTAGGCCCTTTAACACTCAATTGATTTTCTCCTTGGCAAAAGAATGGTTTCTCATAAAGACAGAATTTTGCGGCTCTACAGCCTTAGGAAGGGGAAACATCTTGGCTGGAACTGATGCTACTCTTGAAACACTCAAACCCCACAAGTTTGGCTCTGGTTGAAGAGACAAAGACTGACTGACTTCTCAAGCTCGACAGAAAACACACCAACTCAGTGTCAATTTATGGGGTTTTTGTTTGTTTATTTTATAGTCTGCATTTCAGTAAGAAAGGCTCTAAGACACACATGTCCAGTCTTCCACCTGAATTTCTGCTCATTTTTCTGTGCATTCTCTGACACAGGATTCAAGTGCTTCACAGTCACTAATGTATTTATTTTCCTTGTCTCCTCATGGTACATTAAAATATTACCTTTTGGGGAAAACTGAAGCACACATGCGACATTTGTGGAGAAGAGGGAATTAACATTTCCTTCCACTTTACTGACACATCATTTTATCCTTCCACCTGGAAAGATACTTAAATTTGATTCCTAAGGAGTGAGGAATCTCTGTGAGTTTATTTCTTTTAAAACCTTTTTTTTTTTTTTTTTTTTTTCCCATTCACCAGCTGGCTTATCTCCAACATATTTCACATCTGACCTTATGGTTTCCATTCTACAGCTATAGATTAGAGGGAAAAAAATACCACTGAATATTTCTAAGCACAGATTACAGAGGGTTTCAACATACTGATTATTCAGGGTGATGAATCATATTAAGTCTGGTGTTTGCTAGGCAGTATTTCACTTGTTTGATATGACATCCAGTACTTGGGACGTGGCAATCTGATGCAACACATCACTGCTCACTGACACACCACCAGAAACACAGAGACACATGAGATAATGTGGTTATATTTGGATCCCTTTTGGACCCCAGCTTTAATTTCTTTTCTGTGAGTACTTGTCATTGGTTCCAGGAGGCTGAACCACTCAGTGATTGTGTCCACCTGTCCTGTTTTCTCCACAAAGCAGCTCTGAATTTAACCACGGCCTGCTTACACTTCCTATGCAGCTTTGCTTTTGTGCTTTAACTGGACAAAAATCAGTGACCAGTCCTGACTATTAAGGCATAGGAGTGAAAATGAAGCTTCATCCTGCCACTGGGCAACCCAAAGAAAAGAAACAGGTTGAAATAGCAGCTAAAGAGGATCTGGGATTTCAATACACCAGTAAAAGCAACTGAACTGCAGATGTGTGATGGAATACTGCTCATCATCTGAGCAGAGTCTCCTGCAGTTCCTTTACAGATGAATGAAAGAGATTCATGCTGTATTTTACCTTTCTGTCTGGGCAGGTTACAAGGGTGTAAGTCATGAATTGCAGGAGATTTGTTGTAATCTCTTAAATTTTCCGACCAGATACCATTGGTCTGGATACTTACAGTCCCAGCACCCTGTGATTCTGATTTAGATGAGTCTTTGTAGTAACTTTATTGGGATGTGGATTTGCTCTGAACTGTTGACTGTGAGTTTGAATAGCCCTTAGTCAAGGCTGTTAGGACTCCAGTTGTTTGGTTGAATCAAACAAAGAGAAATACAGACTTCTAGACTTCCATTTCCATGTAAAAATATTAACAATATTTTTTTTCCTTCTTTAACTTTCCTAAAATTGTAAAATTGCCCTTGCTAGCAAGGAATGTGCAAAGTTAGGACTTCTGCAATTGGTTTGTTAGAATGGACCTTTGTGAATGTCAGCAGATCACCTGTAGGAGGTACCCTGGAAAAACAGTGACAATTTAAGTGTTGCCATCAAACTTCTTCAGTCCATTAAGTTGTGCAATTTTGCATATAATCTTCAGTATACTTAACAGAGGAGGAATGCACCTGGACAAGGAATGCTAAATATAAATCAACAGATAATGATATTCCTCTTTAAGTCACCAAGAGCATTACAGGCTTTATGCTTATCTATTTAGAATAATATCTGCTTGAACAGATATGGCTGGCAGTAATTACAGGATACAAACTGGTGGATTTGGAGTTGAAGAATTTTTCAAATTTAAAAATGTTAAAAGCAGAGAGGTAGAGGCATATTTTCTTTTTAATTTATTTCTCTATTTTTTTGTCTGCTTGCCTGTGCCTCTCCTTCCTTCCTTCCTTCCTTCCTTCCTTCCTTCCTTCCTTCCTTCCTTCCTTCCTTCATCTTTTCACTAATTTGGAGAGGTGACAGCTCTGTGTATCTGCTAGTCTGGCCTAATGATGCTGTTTGCATTTTTGCAGAGGTTACACAGCACTTTTTCCCACCTTATCTTTGATAGACAGAGATCTGATCAGTGCAACACAAGGGAATCAGAACTGATATGCCAAAATACAAAAACTCCACAAATTTCTACTTGGTGTCTTCAGTACTGCCCTGAGGAGTACAAAATCAGGAGGGCAAACGTCTCTAAAGGATTGTGCTACTATGGGAGTTTGTGTACCTGAAAATAAACACAGAAGGGTGTTTCATTCTACAGATGTTCCTAGTC
Source organism: Pyrgilauda ruficollis (assembly GCF_017590135.1). Lineage (NCBI taxonomy): Eukaryota > Metazoa > Chordata > Aves > Passeriformes > Passeridae > Pyrgilauda > Pyrgilauda ruficollis. Next base: position 6,072,457 of record NW_024525267.1, read on the forward strand.
ATTACTACTGTTTCCTTTTTTTTTTTTTTTTTCCTAAATATAATATTCTCAGTGCTTTTGCCTAGAGGAGACATGAGCTAATGATTCTTTGCAGAGAAGTTGTCTCACTGACAAGGGAGTGATCCAAACTTAACAATATGTCAGATTCAAAGTTATCTTTACTGACATTTCTGAGAGTTGCTACTGGCAATGTAATTTTGGATGTGGATTCACTTACAGTTTTTCAAAAGCACTGTTTAAAATCAAGACATTGGGTTAAAAAGGTGATCCAAAGAGAAGATTTTTTCTACTTTTGAATACAGCCTTAAATTACACTAATGGAGTTGCAACTCTCAACAGCTGATCTGAATATGGCCCTAAGCATTTTTAACAACTCCACACCAAGTCAAGGCTTGATCTCTATGCTCTTTACATCCAAACCTCCCACACAGCTGCCTCTCTCATGAAAGCATAATCAGAAGAGCAGGGGAACAACACAACTCAGTGTTACAGCAGTGGAAGGCAAGAGCAAACCCCAAGCAAGAATTAAGTTTGGATAGTTGCCCAATTCACCATTTCTATAAATCACCTGCATTCTGGACTCTCCTCTTTGTGTGCATCATAAGACATTGCACTGATGCCTTATGATATAGGCAAATTACCAAAGGAATCGGGGTGGAGGAGAATTTATTTGGATTTGAATCCAAGACTATGACAGTTACAGCCATTAACCACAAAAAGCCCTCTAGCACAACTGAATATACACTTTCAAAGATTACCTCAGGCTCATTCCTATTTACTGGAAACAGATTCATGTGGTGCAATAGGCAATGCTGGATATTATATGTGTCACACAGCAGGTTACTATCAATACTTAAAACTGGAATTGAGAGATATTACTAAGGGCTTCATTGAAATTCAGAATGAGATAAATGAGTAGAAATTACTTTTTTTTTTTTTTTTTTTTTTTTTTTTTTTTTTTTTTTTTTTTCCCCAGAGAATAATGAAGGCTTCAGGGCTCATTTCAAGCTCAGTGCAGTCTTATACTATTGCAATGTCGTTGACATTGGAGAAGCCATACTGGATATAGACTGCTGTAACTGATATCCAAATGGATTCTTTAATAATAATTAAATTGTAAGACAATGTGAAAGAACATAATTATGACAATTTGAGGCTTATTATACCCGTTTCTTAAAGGAGGAGAAGACAAGAGTTCCAATGGAGGAAAGGAACTAGATTTTCTGATAATGGTGCAATTCTGTTTCTTAATTTCCTCCTCATCCCTAACATCCTCCCTCACCCCACACTCCCCCCAGCTAAAAGGGATCCAAACCAGAAGATTTCTCTGCAAAACCCCACAGAAAATTTGGACCTTTGCAAGAAAATATAAGAAATAATTTTTAAAAACTCATCTAACTTCTTTTTACTTCATCTTCCCCCCCCTCCCCCCCATCCCCCCCATCCCTGGAAATATTCATAGCATGCTGGTTTTGGTGTTTTCCCAGAGTAGATTGTCACATTCATATTTACTGAAAAATCCCTTCGCTCAAGATTTTTCTCCTGGGAAGCTGAGAAGCCTCAGAGAAAAAGGAAAACAATATTATCTCATTTGCTTCTCCTGTGTTTTGCTCCTTTGGAATGTGGTTGGAGATTGTTTATCCAACAGGTGATTGTTTCATTGGTTTCTGCTGTGAATTATTTTGACTTATTGGCCAACCAGGGCCAAGCTGTGTCGAGACTCTGGAAAGAGTCACGAGTTTCATTACCCTCTTTTTAGCCTTCTGTAAGTATCCTTTCTTTATTCTTTAGTATAGTATACTGTGATATCCTTTAATAAAATATAGTATCATAAAACAATAAATTAGCCTTCTAAGAACATGGAATCAGATTCATCATTCCTTCCTTTGTCAGGCATCCCGCAAATACAATAGTAGATGGTACTTTTTCCCCTGGCATTAAGCTGCATACATTGAACAGCAGCTGGAATTTGTTGTACCACAGCAGGTGAGTTGTTCTTTACAGAGCCACAAAGGGCATAAGCAGGGTAGGGACTCACATGGAGACCTGACCTGAGGCACGTGTGGGGATTGCAGACCTGGCCTTGGACACGCTGTATTTGTTTGGGTTTCCTGCAATCCATCTTGCTGAAATCTGTGTCACTGCAATGAAGGTGGCTGACCTAAGAGCGTCATCCTGAGCTCCCGTTGCAGCCAAATAAATCTTATCCATATCACCAAATCAGACTGGTTTGGGTTGGAAGGGGCCTTAAAGTTCATCCAGCTCCAACCCCCTGCCATGGGTAGGGACACCTTCCACCAGACCAGGTTGCTCAAAGCCCCATCCAGCCTGGCCTTGAACGCTCCCAGGGATGGGGCAGCCACAGCTGCTCTGGGCACCCTGTGCCAGGGCCTCAGCACCCTCACAGGAAAGAACTTTCTCCTGATACATTCAGGAGAGTTTAGATATGGTTCTTATAGCAAAAAGAAATGCCTTTTTTGGGGTGAGCTGAGTCACTTGCTACCCTCCTTGGCTGAACTGAAAACCAGCTGTGGTGCAGCCATCTGTAGTACACCCACAAACAGATGGGCTGAACCTTGTTCTCTTTGCAACCACAGCTGGTAGAAAGTGTAGCAGAGCAAACTCCTCATGGAAGTCCAAAGAACAGCAGTGTCGTCTATTTTGTTTTCATTTGGAAATCACAGCTTTTTGGCTCATGAGTTTTCAACTTTTAAGCTGGTAAGAAAAAAGTGTAATTCAGGACCACTTATGGTAAAAAATCCACAAAACCTCATTAAATACAAGCCTTCTTCCTTCAGGGCATAATTCACTAATTAACACTCAGCCCTTTTCTCATTGCTAAACCCCCTCTAAACCCACAGTGGGGACAGACCATCAAGGTGTACCCCATGAGTTCTTCTCCATAGGACTCTCCTTCTTGTCACTACATGGAATCACTTACATCCTCCTAAAATAAGGAATATTTTTCCCTTGTAGACACACCGTGGGGTCTCTTAGTTTCTTACTGTTTCCCTTGCAGCCAAGAAAAGAACAATTGCAATTTTGTTTTGTCATTAGAGTGCTAAAAATATTCTTTCATTCGACTATAGCAATTTTCTCAACCTCTGGAAAATCCTGACACTGATAGCAATATTTTCTATTTGGTTTCAGAATAAATTAGTTGCCTCTGAATGAAGGATGGCTCTGACTGATCTCCACTAGAGCAAGATTTACCTGGAGATTTATTGCAGCTTCGCCTTTTTGTTTCCCCATGGGAAAGTTCACAAATGATGCAGCAATCTTGTTCCAGTAATACTGTGCTTAAACACACTTCACGGATTATTTGGTATTCAGGATGTTCTTCTTGTGTGAAGAGAAAAAATAGCTGGTTGGTAAAACCAGACTGAGATTTTCAAATAGTGTGACAGTGAATGTTAAACAAAACAAATCTTGCTTCCATCTCATTCAGACAATAACCACCTGGAAAGCACCTGCACAGAAATAAATGCCTTAATGTGAGGATTGCAAAGCAATAGAAAAGGGTGAGTGGAATCTCATTACACTCCCGTGAGGAACAGTTATTTGCATTTTATTGGTAATTTGAATCATGCTAGTTCAGCGAGTTAACCCAAGCCATGATGAAATCATAAATAAGTACAAGAATCCTAATTCCTGGTTCTTGGGTTCGCTTTTTGTTTTTCTGGCCCCTCAGGGAAGTGAAATTGGGGTCACACCTACAGCACCTGGCAATCAGTAGGGGATGGCACACCTGCAGTGTGTCCAGACAATTCTGTGCCCACTGCTGAGCTCTGCAGGTGTGGGGCTGCAGAGCAGTGAAGGAACTCAAGCAAGGCTTGTGGGATTTGTTCCAGCCTGGACACTGCATTCCCAACCCAACTCTACTGCTGCCAATGCCCTGGCCACCTTGGAAACATCTGGTGAGCACCGTGGGCTCCACGGCAGGGGAGATGTCAGCTTCCAGAACTTCTGCCCACACTGTGTCTGTATCCACACCAAGGTTAAAAAGTAGGTGAAAACTTTTCAATTTTTGTGCTCCTCAGAGGACCATGGTCTCAAAGAGGACCTACCCATTTCCAGTCTTTGATGATAATATTTACTGTAATGCAATGAGGCAATGGTGATTTCAAAATATGACCATGGCTGGAGCCAGTGGAGATCCTTTTGAGTGCTAAGTCTTCAACAGTTGGAATATTTGGCTTGGAAGTCTTTCAGTTTCAAATGCAATGACTCCCAGGGGGTGAGCAACAAACCCAATGCCCTTCTCCTCTCTTCTTCATCTTCAGAGTCAGTGAGACAAAACAAATCAAATCTGCCAGCTTTGGCTTCCTGAAACCTTCCACCTAAGATTTAGGGTTTGTGCATTTCTTTAATCCCAGTACTTTCCATCTCCCAGTTTCTGTTTCATTTTTTAGTCACCTTTCTATCGTAAATAGCTTTAAGCTGTAATATCGCTTGTGGAGAAAGAAAATCTAAGGCTTAGTCTGCGCAGAATAGTCCTCATCCTCAGCTTTTTGGGGGGTTACCTGGGGGAAGTAGGCTGTTTTAACACTATAATGCTGATGCTTTTGGAAAGAATGGAACCGTTTCTCTCTGTGAAGTGTGAAGGGTCTGATCCCAATTCAGTTTATAATGGAGTAAATTCATAGTGACCGACAGGAACTCGGGCATTGCTGCACCATTTCAAGCCAGGGATCCAGCTCTTGCAGCACTGTCTCTGACCCTGGCCAGCACCAGTTTCATCAGAGGACGTGACAAGAAAGGCTTTAGAAACAATTACAGCGTGACCTGCCTGTAGAGAAGACTCTTTCCCAATCTTCAGTTCAAAGGCTGGTTTGTGCCTTCAAACACTGTGTCCATCTCTATAAGCTCAGACAGGTTACTTTAAGTTGTTGTAATTTAAAATCCATTTTCTTTCATACAGATTTCTTCAATTTCAGTGAAATCAAGGTATTACATCATCATAGCAGCCATAAAGCCCTGTATTAATCTCATGAGGCTGACAGAAACCGTGGATGACCTGACATGAAATCTGAACAGAAAAGCAAACAAAAGACTTCCAGGAAGGCAAGCGTGCCCTTATTCACTCCCTGGGTTAGGCAGGCTTTGTTTTACACGTGCATGGGGACATACTTCTTGTGAACATCACAAGATTGATCATAGAGTGAACATCTGGAATTCATGCAAACCCCTCAAACACTAAAAATCCTGGTTTATAGCATTCTGCCAGCTGTGTTAAAACACATCTGACATCATATCTGCACTCCAGCTGCCCTTGTGCCCACAGGCCTCTCCTTCCCCAGAGACACACACACTGTCTCTCTCTCTCTGCTGAGGCAATCTGAGGAAGAGAAGGGGAGAGAAACCTCCTCCTGCACAAAGGAAAACCAAGCTGGCCATAAAACTTGTTCTGCAAGCAGCTGGGAAAGTTCACCTACAAATCATGGTAGCTGGCTTTTGCAGAGATTTGTGTTAATGTTTCCTTAAGCTTCAAGTCACATGAATTTAAGCTGTGTTTAGCTCTGTGATTGGCTTTGAACAATACCCAGTGGTGAGGAAGTACCTTGGGAGAACGAACCTCTGTCCTTTCATATGGTGCAGCATGCTAAATCAAAAGTGATTCTGTCCGAGGACATTTGGGGGACATTTGCTACAGGGAACTGAGCAGGCATGTGACCAGAAGGAATTGCCTGGGGCAGGACCATGTGATGGAGAAACTACTGCAGCCTTATGGCTTAGAAGCATTAGCAGGTCAGCTTATCTCACCCCTGAAGTCCCACTGTCCTGATTCCCAGTTCAAGTGAAGGGACCCTCTGCAGAGGACCTGTAAAAAATCCTGAGAAACCCACTATTTTAAGTGGAAACAGTTTTCCTATATGTTTATGTAACACACAGCACAGTGCAGGCCCTCTACTAAAAAATCAAAGCAGTCTATTGGTTGCAAGACAAATATATCTCCTAATAAAATTATTTTTTGCAACAGATGAAAATGTTGAGGATATACTAGAAATAACAGAAATTAGAAACTGGTGGTTGCAGAAAACTGCTAAAAAACTAAGAACTTACAAAAAGAGGAAATGCGCAATCTTAGCCTGCAGAATTCAGACTAATAATAACAGGCTAATAAGAATAAAAGAGCCAAGGAAATACTAATGATGGTGCTGCTACTTCACTAGATATAAATGGGAGAAAGGATAATCTTATTCAATGAGAAGAAATTACTTTTCTGTTGATTAATTTAAAAGGCATTAGATTAAAATAAAGTTGAATACTGGATCTGGATAACTCTCAAACAAAAAGCTTAGAAACCTTGTCTGAAGAACCTCTTATATTTTTGATTGAGAAGATCCAGAAGGCAAAAGGGAAACTTATGCTAGTCTATTATTTGGAATAGAATAGGTGATATGACCCTGACATTCTTCCCAAAGAAAATAATGGCTAACTAGTATTGGTTTCAATTAACTTAGAAAGAAGGGAGGCTAAAATAACAAGGCTGCATCATCTGGAATCTTGTCAAACTGACCAAAAGCTTATTACTCTATAAACTTGGTTGACAAATGTCACATTGTTGATATAATCTAGATGTTAGAAGGACCATAGGCTTGCTGTAGGTCCCCCAGTAACACAGCCAAACATGTCATGAGGTAATTGCAAAATAACTGCAATCACCTCTTCCTAACGTGGCTGCATCAGGGCATGGTTGTGTGCTGGGATTTGCACAAGTGATTTGGCTTGCATGTTATTTGATTAGTGAAAAGGATGATCAAAATCCACCTGACACACCTCAAATGGATATCAATGGCATGTATGAATTTCTGGTGAGAGACTGCTGAGAGCTGCTCATCTTCCTAAACTCTGGAACATTGCTGATGGTCTGAAAGAGAACTTAAAATCCTGGCTGATAGAATTTGGAGATGACACATTGAGTTGGAACATGATGAATATAAAAGAAGACAAATTGCTGACAGGGAATGATCTGGATAGCAGGGTAAGTGGATTGCAGCAGAAAAAAGATGTGATTTGATACAGACAAGAAGAAAAACAGACATTCAGCTGTGAAGAATGAAAGTTCTGCTTCAACAGTGGGAAAGGGTCTTTAAAAATGCTCCATGATTGTAACAAATTACCATGTGGCAACAGGAGAAGCTATGGCAAGAGGGACAGGGTAGTACCAGTCTGCGTGCACAGAGTAACTGGAATTTGTTGAAATGTTAGGTATACTCTTGTAAACTAGGTAGATACTAGATAAACTTCAGGCAAGGCGTATGATGAGAGAATGAATTATTCACTGTAACAACTTGAGTAGTTTGTTCTTGACTCTCACTGAAATAAAAAAATGTAATCAAATCTCTCTAAAGGACTGAGTCAAGCGAGAAGATCCATGCCCAGTGTTCTGCTCAAGGTCAGACTGCAAGCTACCTTTTGTTCCATAATCTCTGAAGCCTGCTTGGGGGTGTCAGATGTTTGGGCTTTTTTTCTTCAAATATTAAATAAGATCAACTCCTGCATCTCCAGCTTGCTACGGAAGTGAACACCATTTCTGGAATTGAATTAAATTCCTTCAACCTCTATATAATATTAAAGGCCCTGTTCAAAGCCCATGGGAATTAGACAGAGCTTTTCCATCCTTTTCACTCATCTATGGGCCAGCCTTTCAAAGGGAGATCCCAAGGACAGTGTTTTCACCAGCCATTCTGTAAAATAACAACATGTCAGTGTGGGCCTGTCCAAATGCTACCCCATGCAACATGTAAATCAAATCTTCAGTTGAATTACAGGCCACTGCTTGCTTCAATACATTCTGTGTTTTTGCATTTATGATTTTGGTAATATCTTCTCACACCACTGAAATGTAAATTTCATGAATAAATTCTATTATTTCTGGAATGTCGCTGACTAAAAAAGGAGCACGTAGATGGTTTCAAAATAGTTAAATTCATTCTTCTCACATATCACAAGAATTGCATGAACAATCCACACTGAATAATTTACTCAGTAAATTTACAGTTTTAAGGTGACTTTTTAAAAGATCCACCTAACTTTTTTGCTACTGCCAGGTGAATCTTTTATGGGACACATTTGCATATATACCTGATATAAAACCCATTTCCTCTGAGTCTTTGTGCAAGCATTCAATACTGGTACTGTGGGTTTGATGGCTTAAATAAGTTTGTTCTCTCATTAAATTCACACCCACAAGCCCTGCCCCATCCCCTGTAAACATAAGCAGCCTTAATAAGTTTTGCTGTCTGTGTGGTGGACAAAAATTCAGGAGCATAACTGTATAAATATATTTGGATCACTGGGTCCATCTTTGAACCTTCACATATTGCATCTTTCAATCCCTTTCCAAAGCTCAGGCAGCACATTGGGGTTCCAGGGTTACCCTAACTCATCCCACTACACAGTTGTTGAGGAATCTCCTTTCTTGGAGAGATGAGGAATTCTAAGTTTTGAGCCTTACATTTAGGCTGCTTCTTTCAATTTCCGGACTTTTTGTGCAAACACTCCTTAGCCTTAAATCACTTCCTTCCTCTCCTAGCATTTACCTTTCCAGTATTTTTTCAGTGAAAAATTCTAGCTCCTTCTCAGCCTTTGTTTTGGTTACACTAACCATGTTTTTCCCTAGGATGGACTTCACCATATCATTTTAGTAATTCTAACCACTTAATTCAGATTAAATTTCTTTCTCGCTCCCCCGTCATAAATTTTATTCCAGATGAAATCAGAATATTTCTTTATAAAATAACAGCAATCTACAGTCTTTAAAGACTCTTCCTGAGACACAGTGAATGTACTGAATTTATTTCTTCACAGCTGCACTGCACTGAAGGCCTGTATGGTTATTCATGACTGATGTGTCTGAGGGATAATAGATGGGTGTAGTTCCATGTCTTAATTGATCTGATGACACAGTTGGTTTAAGAGATTCTTGTAATCTCAGACATTTGGGTTTCTACTTTTGTTTTTAGTAATTCTGACATTCTTGCTTCTTGTTTACTGCTTCTGTTTCAGACAAGGAGTAGTATTTGGTGCCAAACATTTCCTATTTCTAGCAACTCTCCAATATTGCATCTTATGCATCTGCCCTTCTGTTACACTCTTGATTTATCCAACTTATTTTACTATTTCTGCTTAGTTTCTAGGTAAGGAGTTCCCAGCTTGCTGTAGAAATTCTTCTAATTGTGTTTCAACATGGGCATCTGCCCCCTGTATTTTTGTAATTTGTCAATTACACCAGATTCAGGTGTAATTGTATGGCAACATTTCAAAGAAAATATCAAGTCAAATTTGTCCCAAAATCCTTCTTTCAGAAATGTTATTAGCAACCTCTTTTCATTACAGTAGTTCCTGTCTCAGAGATCAGAAATATCACTGAATAGTATTTACTGGAACAACACTGTGTTTAGGTCCAGGAAAATGAACATATTTATTGAAAGTCCTAGGTCTTATTACTTGGGATGACTAGCTAAGTATGTTTGATAAATTACCTCTTCCTGTACTTATGATGTTTTCAAGCATTTCTTGATATTTTTGCCTGGAATAAGACCCAGCGAATCCTCTGTGCACTTAGTGACTGCTTAAAATTAAACTGTACTTAATGTGAGCAAAACAGTGACTAAAAAAGGAGCTTCTTTCATCACTAGCAAATTGCTAAATTAAACTCTTAAAATCTGAGGAAAATAACAGCTTCCACTGGATGGTTTTAAGTGCAAACAACAGCAATGCCCTTTAACTAGGACTTTGAATGCAAACTTCAGGTTTCTTGGTCTTCATTTCCCTTTAGACATGAACTCAGCCAGGGGGCCAAAGGTTTCCTTCTGAGCTCTTGAATTGACTCTCAGAGTTTACAGCTATTCATTAACCTATGGTTTAAACCTTCCGTCTTTAATATGTTTTGCAGATGATAGAATATTACATCTGCACAGCAGTGTGTCTGCTTAGCAAACATGCCTGGAGATAGAGTGAGCAGAGCATGAAGACATTTAAGCAGATATGAGGACAAGTGGGTAAATATTGGAATGCATGATTGTCAAAACTCATTGCATGTTTTAGCAGATGTCTCAGCAGCTGATGGGAAATGTCAAAAGCATCCTGTATTTTGCACAGAATAGCTTAATAATGATCACAGACTGGCTGAATCTCTCAAAGTTCAGGCCAATCAGACACAGAACTCGTAAAAGAAACATCTTAGGAATGAGAGCTCACTCAAAACAGCAAACTTATGAACTTATGCCTTCTCTCTCTCTTTTTCTTTTCTTTTATTTTTTTTTTTTTAAGGCTGCTTCCTGAGCTCTTGAAAATCAGGATTTCATATCCACCTTGAAACAGAAACTTGCTGCTGGTCTAAGGCAGAAATCACCTCTGTTTCTCTTTTACTGCAATTACTTTTTTACAAAGATTGAAAATTTGAAATAGATGAATGTAGCTATATGTAGATGAGTGGTCTTTTATAAATATTCACTCTTCTTTTTTTCCCCCAAGCAACTTTTCACAGATGATTTGAAGCACAACTGTAGTGCTTTGCCTTCATATTAATCAAGTTTCTGTATTTTGTGTGCTTATTTGCTCATTTATTTTTTAGGGGAGGTATTTTCTCTGTGATAATACACATTGATCATACTGAATTGCAAAAATATGTCTGAGAACTGTTGTCTGATTGCTTGACTTTTGACTAGCTTCTGGTCATGTTTAGCAGAATTATTGGACTGGAGGAGCCTACTGCCTGATCCTCTTCCAAGGGTATTTGGCTCTCTCTTCAATAACCCTTTCTTTCCATGACTTTTCAAATTAAAACAAAAAATGGACCTGGATAAAGCGTTAATCTAGATTTTATTTTTCCTGAGAAGTGCATATACCTAGAGAACACTTAATCGGGCATAACAGACAAAAAAGTTATTCATTTTTCTGAATGACTTATAGTCAAGTTTCTTCCATGGTTGCAGAAAAGAAGGAGGAATCAAAGAAGAGGTTCATTACTCAAAATGGCAACAGTCCCATTAGGGAGGGACAGCAGAAGGAAAACACAGCCATAATTTTACTTATTTTATGAGAGATGAGCTCTTCCATTCTTCTCTGAGCAGAAAATGGCAACTTCAATATAAAGAAATACACCACCAGTGAAATAAATATGAAAGAGAAGGATTACTGATGTTGTCTCAGGAGCATCAGACAGAAATAAATTCACTTTTTTTTTACATTCTGGTGTGCTACTGACATATGCCAGCCAAAGCAGCACATCTGAGAGGGCACAGGGTGAAGGAAGGGAAGGTGGAAAGGAGGTTTCAGCAGCTCTCACTTGTGTAGCAGGATGTTTTTGAGGTTTATCCATGCTGGGAGGCAAAGGGCAGGTTTGGCCATACTGAGTCCAAATTTTCCAGCTGTTGGCTTCAGCTCAACAGTAAAGTTCCCTCAATATATAATATATAATATATAATATGTAATATATAATATGTAATATGTAATATATAATATATAATATATAATATATAATATATAATAATATAGATATCCATCCCATAAGTCAAAGGACTGTGCTGTTTCCCATAGCTGCTCTCTGCCTCTCTGTGGTATTTTCACCCCAACACAAGCTATAGATGGAGGAATACTTGCACACATCCACATATGTGCAAAATGGCTTTTCTGGCCAACAGAAACTGCATCAGCAATGGGTTTGATATTCCAAAAATATATACTCAAAGGATGCCGAGACTTTTTTGAATTCTGCTCAGATGGTGCACAAATGACCTATTAAATGCTTTCAGATCCTTCCTGAACACTTGCAACATATAGCCTGAGTGCCTTTTGAAAATTGGTCCCAGCACAGAGATGCCTAATGCAGAACAGCAGCTTTTCATGGGCTCCCTTTGTTTGTGGCTGCTCCCCACTTCCCTGTGAGCTACAGTAGCCAGAGACAGCCAGCTCCTTAACAAATTTCCATAATTTCATTAAGCTCAAAGATAATTATGTAAAGTGTAAAAAAATACTTCATTTGGCTTGCCTGAAAGCTGCTGTAATGGAGGAAAGAAAGGCATAAATAATAAGCTTTGTTTCCATTTTCAGTCTGTTCACTAATTGAAAAGAAGCAAAAGGGTCTAAACCCCCCTTATTTGATCCAGTCATTGTCTGACAGTGAGGGAAATGTCCTTGGGAGGAACAGTCAATCTGTGCATAAAGACAAAGCAGAAAAAATTGCAACTCTGATAAATCGCTGAAAAGAATTATGAAAATTGAAAAATGAGAAAAAAAACCCCCAACATGATTATGGTCTAACCAGAGAGCAAACATTTTCAAATTTTATCAGCAATGTAGGGAGTATATAACAGGATGTGGTCAGCTCTCAAACCTGCATGAAACTCTGCATCACTCCTTGATGTAATTTGGAAGAAGCAGGATAGCCTGTGATTTACAAAACTCTAGTTAGCAAATCTGTTCAGGGGTTCCCAGCATATCAATATGGTTATACCAGTGCGTGTCAGAGGCAGATTATCCTCTCACCCTGCTCTGAGCTCTGAGGATATGTGTGTGCCCAGCTGTGGATAAAAATCTGCCTCTGCCCTCTCAGGTAATGCACACATGAAACCAACACCAAACTGTCTGAACCTAACAGATATATATATATATATATATATGCAAATAAATTACTAGTAGTAATGTACTTCTTCTTGACTAGAAACAGGCAGTATTAGCAGTACAGGGAAAACACTTCTAGTGCTGGATGCTGAAATACTACTAGGGCTGTTTAACATAAATTCATGGGTGTTTTCTTTATTTGTAACTAATTATGTTCATTGATTAAGGGAAAAAAAAACCCAACCCAACTCAAACCAAAAAGTGTTCAGATAAGCTACAAGGTTGGAATCAGCGAGAAAGAGCAAAGAACCAAACCTGTCTGTTGTTTAAGCTAACCTCTTCAATACTGATCACCTTTTCCTGGAAATGATGAATTAACTAACAGTGAATGCAAATGAAATAACTGTTTATTGTATTTGTGTGGTTTGTAATTGCTGCTCTTGACACAGCTGATATCTCTTCAGGAAGCTGGGGTTAAGGAATTGTCACTTGTTCAGCCTACAAGAAAGAATTTTTAAGGTCGTGTATTCATCTCCATCATGAAAAACTGTGATGTTGCTATAGAGAATTATGATTTTGTTATATCATCAAGCAACTAAGGATTCTTAAAGCAGGAACTAATGGACTAAATGGACTTTAGAAGTTTTAAACCATCCTGTGCTTCTAGGAAAAGCCTGACTGTACTTTGCTTTGGTGTCTCTAAATTCTTCTAATAAAATCTGCTTAAGTAGAAATAAGTGCCTCTAAATCAATGACAGCCTGGACCCTTTTTATTGAGGGCTGCCCTGGTTCTTATGAACCAGGTAACTGATATCTGGTGAGCTTTTAGTCATGAATTACCTTGCTGAGCAAATTAATTACCAATCCATCATGTTAGTTGAAGGAGGTTTAATTGTTTGGTGACATGTTATAACAATGGTAAACAACCCCCTCCTCTTAAAATACAGTAATAAGATGCTAGGGAGGGAAGGAAATGTTCCCTTGAGTTGTTCTTAAAAGATAAACTGTTGTGTCTGGCCCAAAGGGTAATAAAATATATTTACCCTTCAAGTGTCAGTGCCTGTTCTCCCAAACTGATTGCTATAGGACAGTTTTGTTAAATGATGGGAAATCTTCTGCTTCTCTATTGCTTTCTCTTATTCATTTATATTGAAATATATTATTACTTCCCAGAACTTTTGCCATTCCCCCAGAAAAATGATGGGGATATTACAGCTAGATAAAGTTTCTTTTTTTGCAAAAACAGAAGGAGAAAAGGAGGGATATGAAAGAGCAACAGGAGAATTAGGCAGCCTTTCTCACACTTGCAGGCTCCTCCTGCTCTTGGTGGAGGAGCCTGACCACTGGCTTCTGCAGAAGCTTGAAAGCCTCGTGGGCACACACAGATTTTCACAGCACTTTTCCATGGGTTCCATATGAATTCCTGCAAGATAAACCAAGCTTTATTTTGATGGTTTATTGTCAGCATGCCCTTAAAAACCTGGGAACCAAATTTTATCTTTAAAAGCAATATCTATGCACATTTCATTTATTTCCCAGTGACTGGTTATTTTCAGTGAAAGTGTCATCTTCAATATTTATCTGAGCTTAAAGCTCCTTCCCTGCAAATACAATAAAAATGAGCTGAGATGACACGGTGAGTTTGTGATGATTTATCTTCCACAATAGTAGTACTTAATCTGTTCAAATGCTGCCCAATAAAACGCATAGGAACAGGACTGAGTAATCTCCTTTATGGCATGGGAGCACTTTATTACCCAAGTGTCAAGTGGCCTTTTGACTTCAGTGGAACTTCTTGTTGGGTAAAAAGCTGTTATTTAATACGAGCAAATCATTCCCATCATTATTAAATATATTATTACATCCTATAACCACACAGATTCTTATCTGGCCAAGCCAATTTTAAAGGAACAAAAAGTTCAGTTTTAGGGAGGATAAAAGAAAACAAATGCTGCAAGCACCAAATATACATCCAAACCCAGTCCATGAGCACCAGTGGGCCTGTAGAGAACTGTAAGATTCTGAGTTTGGACCATTATACACTTCAAAAATTAGACTGAGAAGCAAGATAAATTTTGATCCTTATTTAGCATTTATTTACTGTTGCATTTCCCTTGTCAAGTGACTGACAACACTAAATAGTACTTTTTCTCCTTTGGAAAATGCTGGTAATATTTAAATATAAATACAGCAATTTCAAAAAAGTTTAATGGATATTGTTGCCATGTTTTAAAAATTACGGTTTTTGATACTTTCAAATGACATGATATACAGTAATGTAATTGGAGAAATTTTTGAACTTTGACCTCAGTTTGGGATGGTGTTTAATTTCAAAATCTCAGTATATTTTAAATTATGTACATTTTACCTTTTTGACCACATCTAACACAGAAAGCCCATATTTGTATTGAATTGTTTAACTTACTCCTTTAGTCATTTCTTAAGAATTTACTGGGGTATTTCCATAAGGAAAGATTCCAGTTTGGATGTGGCCTTTAGGTCATGCATTAAGTTTCTTATGAAGGGAAGTGTGGCACACAGGGTTATATACAAACCAGTGGCTGATCTCTCTCACCAGCAAAGCATCAAGTCTCCTCAAATATGCAGTGCAATTTACAGACACATAATTCCAAATATTCCTGACCAATGACTAATGGCAGTTTATGATACCATGTATAGAACAATTACTGATGTTCATTTTATACTGGGAGGATTATCAGCTTTTTGGATTTAGAATAACAAAACCTAATTTCATGGAAACTGGGGAGGTGTAGAAATGTTATCTCCTCGTCTGTGTTTATTCAGTGATAGCATTGTTTAAAGCCCATGATCCTGTCTGCATCTGCCACTGCAGCTGGCCCAGCCAGCTCACCACTCTTTATTTAGCTGGATATTACAGCAGTAACATTTCATTACAGTTGTGCTTGGGAGAAGTCATAGTCCATTGATTTTATTGAAGCTCACTTCTAGTTTACTTCCATTTCAGGGAAAAGGACAGCTGTTTTAATATGTACTTGGAGGAACACCTAAAGGGTTTTAGTGTTAATTAAGTTGGGAGGAACTGTTTTTAACAAGCACCTTTTTGTAAATGTCAAGCAGCTCAATCATGTTTCATTGTTATTATTCAAGTCAGAAATCAGACAGTGCAAGCATTGGCAGGCTTAGACCATCGTGCAGTATTTTGGTGTGAGGCTTCTTTGGACTCCAAAGAGCTGGTTAAAAGTGCCAGGCTCCATGGAGAAGAGGGTACATTTGGCTCAGAGTGCATTTCCATCTCCCTGCTCTCTCTGGTGGGGGGATTGAGGAAGTCCTAATGACCCTTGTGAGAACAGGCTGGATGTGAATAAATTATTTCACATATCAAAAAAATTTAATGCATAGAGTCAATCCAGCTTAATTTCATCATGAAACAGAACACAAGGGGCTAATGTTGTTTAGGCATCAGCCATGGCAGAGCCAGTGATCAGGCACACCCCAGTGCACGTCCTTGTCTTTTAGCATGCTCATATAAAGCTTCAGTCTTTGCCACTTCACACTATGCTGAGCTACTTGTTGTTTAAGCCTCAAATGGGGTCAAAAATGTAAACAGACCCAAAACTTCACAGAATGCCATCAAGCCCCAGCACAGTGGTTTGTCTTGATAGAGATCCTCCTGCAAGCCTCCAGCTCATGGGTGTGACTGTCCCAATGTCCTCTAGGCTCATCTGCTGGATCCTCGTGGTTTTGGGGGTGCAAAAAGGAGCAGCCACAGTTTTTAGGCATTCAGATGACTATGTGAATCAGGTTTTTTTCCTCCCCCTCTTAGCCACCTGATGGTGTTATTTAAGAATGTGAGAGGACAGGCTAAGAGGTGGAAGAAGGTTCACTGCCCACGTTCAATAAAAACTGGAGATGTCAACGGGAGTTTTGCCTAAGTAGTAACTGCAGTTTTGACCCTAGGATTTGGTGCATGACCACACATTTTTATTGCTTCTGCATAAATGCATAAAAATGGCCACCTTGTCTACTTAATCACATGAAGCACTTAAATCAGTCATCCCCTTCTTCAGGTTCAGGAGAAAAATATCACATTCACCCACGGCTGCATGAAATTACTCCACAAAGCAGCTGTATAGACTTCCTTTGGTGCTGCTCACGTTGGAATATTTTTATCACTTAAATTCTGGTTTTATGACTAAAGCCTTCAAATCTGTTCTCATTTTACTGGAGGAGATGAAATACACTATGTGTGTTGCATCAAATCACCTGATCAGAGTTTTATTTGCCTCTAATTGCTGATTCCCACTGCATTTCCACAGCACTAAGTGGCCAGGCTTTGCTGTTGCAGAGTGGTGTAGTCACAGAGCTACAGTTTTTCCAGCTGCTTAGATTTGGGCTCTAGTGACAGTTTTGAAAGGGACAGCACACTTCTTGTTCACTGTGCTTGTTGCATTGCATCATGTATTTGATAATTCAGTTAGTGGGTGAAATTATGGTCATTTTTTCTTAATTTAGCATTACCATAACAAGATAACTCAAGACCTCAAAAATTACAAAAAGCAAGTTGCCTTTTGGCAGAAGTGGAGATCATTTCCTACTGTAATTTCATAATTTCATTCCCTATATAAGTGACATATCCAAACCCAGCTAGGTACTCTGAGGAAATCACACACATCTGCAAACATCTGTTTATGTTTATGGTCCAAAGGCTTCTGTTCTGGGTTAAGAAAGCTCTGCTCAGGTCTCAGGATTGCAAGGTAGAATAAAGCAGATGGGTGACTAAGGGAAAATGTAAGTGACTCTTTGTGTTTGGCACACCATGCGAAAGCAGGAATAGGGGCTGGGGACACTGTTTAACAATTCTCTTTCACTGCCTTGGAGCTGCAGTTGGACACATTCCTCTTTAAGATCATTCCAGACAGGCCTGTATTACAGCTTTTTATGCTCCAATAGGTGCAAGCTGCAAATATTGCGTTAAACACTTATTTTGCTGCTCCGAAGAAAAAGAAAAAGAAAAAGAAAAAGCTATATATTAATTGCCAATGAGCAGAACAGCTTCTCAGTATGATTACTATTTCTCATTGATGGAAGATTTTGGAACATAACAAACCATACCAGTCCCTTTTGCCTGCAGAATCTACTTTATTTCTGGAGTTTTCAAGGCCTTTCAAAGCATTGAGCAAGACAGACAAACAAGGATATAGATGATAATATGTTCGACTAACTGCATCATCACTTTAGTTGAACAGAGATCCAGGACATTCATTTAAGTGTATGTCAGGCTTTTCTTGAGTAAACTCGAACTAAATATAAGCATTTATTCTTAAAATGTTGTCTCTTTTCAGGTAGGAGCTGAACTGCAAGTGTATGAGGAGTGCATACGAAGTGGAGGAAGGTTATGGTATGAGCCATAAAGCTGAACCAGCATCCTCTGTCAGTGCATCATGAGCACCCTGGGCTATTGTTCATGTGTTGTGATGTGACCTTGGTCTTACACCGTAATTTTTTATTATCATAAAGAGTGATATAAAGCTTACCCAGCTTTTTGAACACAGGCCATCAAATAACAGCCTCTGTCCTCTCTTCACATTAAAATCTACAGTGATTAATTTCACTTGTAATGAAGTTTTATAAGAAACTTAAAAGCAGAACTGGTTTATCACTTGGGTTATCAAACCTTTGTTAGTGCCACTGGAGGAGTTTGAGAATATAAATCTTTGAGAAGCAGATAAAACAAACAAATCATAATAATCTAAGATTGAGCAGGGATCCACAACCTAGGACAAATAAAGTCATCTTGAAGATAAATATACAAGCCTATCATAAATATCACTTAGTTTGTTTGAAAAGCTAATACCAGGGATTGACAACTCCATTTTAGCTTGAAATAAGCAGTGATCTAAAACTTCAAGGACAGCAACACCAGTCTTCATTGATGGCCTAATGAACAAACCAAAACCAAGACAGGAGGTGTCCTGTCCTGTTCTGTCCTTCCAGCTTCTAAGAAAAAAGATGTAAGATAAGATTTTAATGAAAGAATTCACCATCAGGTGAGGAAGATTCTCAGGGATCTCAGTGAGAAATGTCTTTTTTGTCCTGTAGAACCCAATAATTTCACTTCTTGATCTAAAAATCCTATCAGAATAGTTCAGATTTGGATCAAGTTGTTGCCCTGAAGCAAAAGGACTGCATGATTTTTACAGAGACAAAGGCCTCAGAATAACTCAGGGTTAAATCTGAAATACTCAGTCTGATTTCTTGCAGAGCAATATTGTGTTGAACTGTGGATTTCTCTGTTTTTAGAGAAATTGTGGATTTCTCTGTTTTTAGAGAAATTTTGGATAGTTGAGTTATTATTATTATTATTATTATTATTATTATTATTATTAATAATAATATTTTTGCATGGTGGTTTTACTTGTTGGGAAATACTTTTCAGGTCAAATGTACTGTTAGGGTTCCAACATTGAACTGCATGGAAATGTGATTTTCCTTATACTCTGCTGTCCCCTGTGCTGCCCTCCTTTCCCCTCAGCTGGATCCTGCAAACCATGGAATCTTCAGACTGAAGAGGAAGAGCTTTCATTCATTTCCTGATTATCTCTTCCTAAATCATCAGCATCATCACACTAGTCAGAGCTGGATAAACATTTGATATGAGCCAGAGATGCTGGCCCACATTCACTTTTCTCTTTTGAATTTACAAAAGAATCAGTTTGTCCACCTGAAGCTGTCTCCTGTCAGCTCTTTGGCAGCCTTACATTTGATCATGCTGCTGATCTCTAAGTTTCAACAGCATGAAATGAGTGAAAATTCTCAGAATCACTGAATGGTTGAGGTTGAAAGGGATCTCTGCAGATCATCTGGTCCAACTGCCCTGTTTAAGCTGGGCCACATAGGGCAGACTGCCAAAAATTTTGGTTTTAAATATCTCCAAGGATGGAGGCCTCACAATATCCTTGGCCAGTGCTCAACCTATATCACAGTTGATCCAGAGTCTACAAGTTCTGTCTTCAGCTTCAGCAGAAATAGTAATTTATGATGGACTAGAAGCAGACTAGGAAAAGCTACACTAAAATAAGTATTTGGCAAAATTTTGATCCAGTGTTTCTCACTTGAAGATAAATAAGTTTTCTGTGACAAGGCTTTAATTACATTTTCAGGGCCCAAACTGAATATCATAAACAGAATTTGTATTGATACCAAAGCCAAAAAGCTTTTTTTGCAAGTACTTAACCTTTATTGAAAAAAAAAAAAAAAACGGTTTTAATAAGTACATTATGTTTTCAACTAGCTGTACATGAGACTTTTGAAGAAGAAAAAGACCAGTGTTTAGGACCATGGAGAATGTGAATAAGGACCCAGAAACTAATAAAATGACACCTACATTTTAAGACTTAATTATGGCTTTGTTACAGACTCCTCTCTCAGATTTATAGCTAGAGATTTATAAGAGCAGCTGTGTAATGAAAAAAAAAGAAGAAAAATGGGAAAACTTGTTAATTTATTGCCAGAAACTAGTCAGTGGGAAGTAAATAAACTCTTTTCCTTCCATATGAGCAGTGGATAAGCCCCTTGTATTTGTGTTCATCTCTGAATGTACCTTTAGCTGTTCCCCTATCCAAAGGGGGATCTTTCCCCCATCCCCCTGCAGCCCAGCTCCCAGCCTGGCTCATTCTGTGTGCACAGCACAGCAGAGCACAGGGAACATCCAAGCACCTCAGCCACCTCAGCTGCCAGGGGAATTTGAACTAAGCCGAATGCAATTTGCACACTGGAAGTTGGCCAGCACACCAGGGCTATTATCTCCAGTTTTGCAAAAAGGTCTGGGGGAATGTTAATTAACACGAGTGCCCAAGACCTTGTTTTTATGTGTCTTCTGGAGGAAGGACACGGGGCTGGAGAGAGGCATGGAATTTCTAATGAACACAGAGGGTAGTTAAGTTGTTGGCTTTCAGCTGGGATGGTTGTGTGTGCTCAGAGGCATATGGCACTTTTCAGTGATGGAAGGGAAATGCTACTCAGAGCCACGACTGCCTCATTTTGTAGCTGATTAGCTAGGTGATGACTTACCTGCAAGTCTGAAAACAAGTAGTTTGAGTGG
Source organism: Pyrgilauda ruficollis (assembly GCF_017590135.1). Lineage (NCBI taxonomy): Eukaryota > Metazoa > Chordata > Aves > Passeriformes > Passeridae > Pyrgilauda > Pyrgilauda ruficollis. The sequence continues at coordinate 6,093,110 of NW_024525267.1, forward strand.
GAGTGATTTAGACACTTCTCTGGGCATTAGCCACGGCTCCAAACGATGGTTTTGACTGTAAATGGGGTGTATGCAACAGAGAGGCAGTTCCAGTGTAACTGTAAAACTTCCCAGCACATGCCTGGCGCCCAAAACATGTTTTGTTTTCTGAGCTGTTTCAACTTTTTGAAAAAAAAAGAAGATATTCACTACAGAGCTGCCTGACAGACTTGAATTTTGGCCTCTGTCTCATTGTTTCTGCTAGCTTACCACCAAAGTATTTTTAAACTGGAAATCCACATTTTTCTCCGATTGTATATCATGATTTTCTGTATGCACAACCAGAGTTTGGTACAAAATTCAAGCAGACTTTAAGCAGAAATACAGAAACAGGGGATACCTCAAAATAAAGATGTGTCCATAAATGAGCTCATCTCCTCTCCTGACTGAATTATGTTCTGGTCCATGACAAATGGAATTAGTACAATACACAGAGTTATTGTTGGAGGATGGACATGTAGGTTAAGCCACTAGAGGGAGATGCAATATGCATTTGGCTGGAGTGAGGAGAGTTTGCAGCAGTCATAGGTAAACAGCATCAGTGTAAGTCAAATGAGCAGGGATTTTACTTTCTTTTCTACAGTGTAAAACACGCACATCTATAATAAATAAATGTATAATATGTAACATATACAGGCATGCTTGACTTTAGCAACATCTTTGAGAGCATGTTCATGCCAGATTATGTTCACATATATGAATGGCAGTTGCCAAGTAGTGCTTGTGCACCAAATGGCTCAGTAACACAGCTTGCAGCTTCCACTCTGTGACTTTGTGGGGTGACCAGCACCTCATTGTGATGATATGATGGTTTCTGTGTAACAAAAATTCCTTAATGCTCGATAAAACATTGACATCCCTGGGTCTGGGCCATGCTGCCCTTTTCCCTATGGCCATCTGGATAATGAGATAGTGGGCTTCTCAAGAACCATGATTTAAGCTGGCCTTCTTCTCAGCTTTCCAGGGCATGTGACAGGTGTCTTTTAGCTCTTGGACATTGGACTTCATTAAAGGGTTTGCTGGTAAGGAAGATTACCCCCTAATTTGAGGCAGGGTGGCAGGTCTTTAATGGGTGAATACCAAGCACAGAGGAACTGCAATCATTTTGAGAGACTGGACTAGAATTTAAAATCCTCCTGACAAATGGGTAAAATGAGCTGAGAAAAACTGGACGTGGTTCAACGAAAACAGAGAGAAGTGGATGCTTCTGAGTGGAGATAATGAACTGCACAAACACCGGATGCAAAACGTCTGCTGGGCATCAGCCCTGCGAAACAGGATCTGAAGGTTACCAAGGTTCACAGACTGAGCTTGAGTCAACATTGTCACACGACTGCAAAAACTAAATATTAGAGTGGCCTGTGTAAACAGGGGAGCTGCACATAAAAGTCCTGTGAAGTAATCCTTCCATGAGGCCATGCAGAGACTGCTTCTCACCTGATGTCCTTGGCAGTGTGTTAGAAAGAGAGGTGGGGCAATGAAAGGGCATCAAATGGAGAGCACAAAAACATTCAACAGTCTAGAAAATCAATCCCTTTTGGAAGAACTGGGTAGCTTCAAGCTAGGGAAAAAATAAAGAAGATAACAGACCCCAAGGGTGTGAAAAGTTGCTGCAAAGACAGAAGGAATTGTTCTCCTTGTCCTCTATGGTTTGGACAAAGATTAATGGGTTATTGTCTAATTTGCAGGAAAGGAGATGTAGGAATAAACATCAGAGAAAAGCTGTAGATAATAAATAGTTGGGAAATTTCCATGAAACATGGTGGAATTTCCATCATTAGGGGTTTCCATGAACAAGGTAAACAAAAGAAGTGCAGAAGTGCGTTGATCCTGTTTTGGGGGTGCAGAAACAGGCTGGACAATCTCAAATGGGACCTTCCAGCCCTATTTCTTGACAATAAGACACATCTTCTTGATGAAAAATGGGCTTTGTCAAATATAGGTTTGATGTAAATTCTTATAAAAGTGGTAGCATAAAATCAGAATTATTTTTTTCTCTATAAAATAAAATCTTCCTCATTATCAGATACTTACATACAGCAAATAATATTCCAGAAAAACTTGTTCTGGCAGGCAGATGAACCACAGAAATTAATAAATCCTTTCTTATCTAAATTCTTCAACAAGGTGACCCCAGCACATTTCTTTCTTGAGTCAAAGTGGTGGCTTTTTGTTTGGGTTTTTTTGTGTATCGGATTTGAATTTAAAGCACAAACATCCTGGCACTGCTACACCCTGGATCTGCCATACATTCTCTGTGAATAAAAGTTCCACGCCTCCCTTGTTTACACCCCTTCCTGGCAAACTCCCAAATGCCTTGAGTCCAGTCCAAAAGCACTTCAAACAGAAACCATACGGATATGGAGGGAATATTTTTTCTTTAATGAAACATTTCTATGGTACATTTAAATAAACATTTTTTAAGGTTTGCTATTAAATTTTATTAGCATCCTACTGAGTAATACAGCCAGTTGGACTGCTCTAAGTGGCAAACAAACAAACAGTATATTGAAACAAACAGAAAGCCCAACAGGACTTATTCTGGGAAAGATTGTTCTGAGTGGGACAGGCACCACTGGTAAGGTTGCAGTACTCCCAGCTGCTACATCCCACCATGCAAGCTCTGAGTCCTGAGGCCTTTTGTGCTTCCTCTTTTAAAAATAATTATTCATTGTGTTTGTGATTAATGAATCTCTTCATTTTGGGATGTCAGTATTTGTGGTTCCTTTATATTCTGCACAGAGAGATTTGTTTAATGAGTGACAATTACAATGGGATCATTGTCTCAAGGGATAAAAGGCAGAAAAAAACATTGTTTGGATTTTTAATTTTTTTACTTCTTGAAGATTAGTAATGGAATCCAGAAATATAGATCCAGACAACTTTCTGATGGAAACCAGTTTAAGATTGTTATTAGTTCCACTCAGTCCCCTGGAAGGATTAAAAGGTCGCTTGTTTTATGTTACAAACCTCTCTCCGTTTATGCACAAGTGACATGTTGAGGAGGCAGCTGGAGCATGAGGATGGATGCTGAGGATGAGGATGGATGTGAGCCCCATGAAATGGCCCTGACAGATCTGCAGGGCTCAGGAGCCCCTGCTCAGCTGGTGCCTGGATCACCCCTGCTCAGGCAGGCTCCCACTCCTCCTTGGACCCCTCACTCCTTTCCCTGGTGGAGTCCAGGGGCCAAGTCAAATTCCATCATTTTGGGTGAGCCTGAACCTCAAATGCCACCACCACTGCAGGGGACAAAGAACTCTCCCTAAGCTTCAGCTCAGCATCACTGAGGGGATGTTCCCTGGGAGCTGGGCTGTCCTCCCCTGCAAGCCACAGCTGGGAGTTTGATTCCAGAAATGGACTGGATCAGAGCATGACCTCGTGAAAGAATGAGTGTGGGCACCAGGACTGACATTGCTTTCACACTGCTTCTTCTGTTTGGGCATCACTTCAGAAAGACTGGAAGTTTGCCCGTGTCTGTGGGGTTCTGGATGCCTCAATAGATACCAGCCACTCAAAAAGAAAAGATAATTAAAGAAGAAGAAAAGAGACTTTTTTCTTTTTTTTTTTTTTCTTTCCTAAAAGCATCTTTATTTCCTTCAGAGAGAATATTAACTTACCGGCACTAGAAATTAAAACAACACAAGAAAAACCTCCAGAATTCAAACTTTAATAAAATCACTCTTTTCTTTCAGAGAGAGAAGTTTCCTCCCATGCCCTCCCCAGCTTTTCTTTCCATCAGAAACACTGCCAGACAGCTGCCAGCTGTAGAACTACACTCAAGACCAGCCAACCACTTTCAGATCTTTGGAAATGAGTGTTGGAGGTATTTGTTATGCTTAGCTGATTTATCTGGGCAGCAAAGGGATGCAGTGACTCTGATGTAGATTAAGAAGACATTTTGGTGGTTGAGATAATTTCAATAGTGCAGTCATGGGATTCATTACTTAGAGTTATCCATCAATTTGATGATCCCAGAACTATGAAAAACAAACAATCCCTAATATGAAAGAATTTCCAAAAAAAGAGATTACAATAAAACGAAAGGGAAAGGGAAAGGGAAAGGGAAAGGGAAAGGGAAAGGGAAAGGGAAAGGAAAAGGGAAAGGGAAAGGGAAAAGGAAAGGGAAAAGGAAAGGGAAAAGGAAAGGAAAGGAAAGGAAAGGAAAGGAAAGGAAAGGAAAGGAAAGGAAAGGAAAGGAAAGGAAAGGAAAGGGAAAGGAAAAAGGGAGACAAGCACCTGCATCACATCATGCTTTAAATTCAGCCCAAGGATTTTACTTCAGGTAATGGTTTGAAGCCCAGTGTTTCACAAAGTAATTTTCTCAGGCACTGTACTGACTGTGTCGTGGCAGAACAATCTCATCAGGGTATGAGAACAGTGAAAATATTCTGTGCTGGCCTTCCCTGAATCACAATGAGGTGCAGAGGCAGAGCCCTGCTGGAAATCACTCTGCCACCTGAGAGGGGAGAGCAGGTCACTCTCTCGACCAGGGGACGAGTGTGGCATCACCTGCAGAACCAAGCTTTTGTATCTCTAACACTTATCTACTTCCCTGGGGCTGCCTAATTGCCATTGCCATCAATCCCCTTGTCACCTGCAATTTCAATCAGTCTCCTAAAGGTTTTCCTACCCGGGTTTTTCCTTTGCTGCTACTTTCCCCTTGCCAAACCATCCTTGGGTATCTGTCAAGACAAATGCTTAAGTGATCATTCCAGGACAGCCAGGGAGCAGCAAACTCTTTGATTATAGATGGCCTGTTGTATGTGAGATTAGGTATCTGCTCCACTGTGAAGCTAAATGATACAATGCAAGGGCTCAATAACTCCTTTCAGTCATGGTCTGAGGTTGCTGTAATCCTTTTTATTTTTCTTAAACTGTGACTAGCCATGTGTTTTCAGTTACAAGTAAATGCAAATCAATCTGTGTGATTTGGACGTTATGGAGTAGTGCAATTTTCTTTAATTTGTATTATATTAGCTTTCACCCACAGGATAACATATGCACATGAACTTGGGCCAGGGAGAAAGGCAGGGGAAAGGAAGGCAGCAATTAGGCATGCTGTAATTGCTCCCCCCCCAATATTATGGCATGCACTGCACTTGATGAGACTGTAACTGCGCAGTAGTTATGACATTTTATCAACCTTGGCATGAGCTGTGCCACATCAAGCACTCTCCATGCTGCATTTGCCCTCCTCAGCTCATTCACTTTACAGAGGGCACTGCTTTCCAAAAGCTACAACAGCTACACAAGGAACACACTGGCCCTGGGGTGAGCTGATGTGCTCTGAGTCTGAATTTTGGTTGACAGCTCCAACACAAGATTACCACCAAACTTATATCCAGAAAGGGTTGTTCCAGCTCTGGGAACGTAGCCCAGGGAGCCAGAACTGTAGACCTCAGCAGTTCTGAGAGAGACAACACTCAAACTCTCCCTTAGAGGAACAAATTCTGAATAATTTAATGGAATAGCTGTTATTTAGGCCACCGTTTCAATTGTTTTGAGCATTGCAATGAAGGAATAAAAATACAAGCTTGGCACTGATTGGGGTGAGATGCTGTAGCTCCTGTGGTCTGGGTGGAGCTGGGAAGGTTTGCTCTATCCAAGGACAGGATCTTGGAAATATTGCACTTTATGCTTCTATTTGGCAAAGCCTGGCACCAGGACCAAAGTGAAATTCAGCATTTTCAGGCAGGGCTTTTAATTCCTTCTTGAAAGTGTGATGTTTATTTGAGTGCATAAATCAAATAATTGAAAAGGGGTAGAAAAAAAGCACCTAGGACAAATAAAAAAACATGGGGTAACTTCTGCTCCTGGACTCCATTGCTTTGCCAGGGGCAGTACTCACACAGCACACTGCAGTTGGGGCAGTGTCATGCTGAGGTGAGATAACCTGCAGTGCTGTGAGCAGCACCCAGAGCCCCAGGAGTTCTTCTCTCAGCCAGGGTTCCTCTGCTTATCCTGTTACCTTCAAAGAAAATAAAAATGATTTCCCAGTAGTATCCTCAATTAAGTGGATAGTGAATTATGGTATTAAATTATTGACCCACCATCAAAAAGTAACTCCTTTTCTGTTTTAAAATGCCCATAATTGAGAGCTTCCCTCCCAAATGCTGTCCTGTCTTGGTAAGTCCCCACACGTGGGGATAAGGATGATTAGTGCAACTTACAGAGACTTAGCAGAACTTTGTTCAGCTTTCAGTCACCACGGAATTTGGTCCAAGGATATTGCAGTTTTGCATTGTAAGCAAAAGAAACCACCAAATAAAAGTAATCAGAACACTAAGCTCATATTTATTTAATATAGTCATGGGTCTTAAGAGATGATTTTATTTCCAAGAGCTGAGTTAAGGGAAGATGGGAACAGTTTTAATGCAGTGATTGCCTGGATCTGGGGTGTCTTCACACTGACAGGGGTATAAAAAGAAGGTCAAGACTTTGAGATTTAAAGATAAAGGAAGAACTAGAGCATAACGAGCTGGAAAAATGATCTATTAAAGAGAGCAGGGGACTTGTATAAAACTGTCACTTCTGTAGGAGAAGGATAGTGCACATGGCTGAACAAAACCTGCAACCCTCTGAACAGTGCCTATGCCCAATAAGGGCACCATTAATGAACAAACAGTGTTCCAGTGATGCAGGAAATAAATATCTCATGCTTTCTTTAAGGTGGAAGGCCTTAGCTCCTCACTATTAACCACCTCTGTGGCAGGCTGTGCTCCTTTGTTTACTTTGCTCTCTCCCAAGAATCCCAAACGTCAAGTGATTCAATATTGTCCTATCCAGTGAGTAATCCTGTGTAAAGCACATACAAACAGGCTGATTTTTCAGATGGAGCCACACAATAGTTCCTTTTAAATTGCATTTGACATTACTGGTAGTGTTCTGTGCAGCTCCATGCATAACACACATTTAATTGTACCTGTGTGGTAGTGATAACACTATAGCATGGTAATTTTCTGTATTTGTAGCATGTGGGAGACAATTCATTCTGTGTATTTCAATGCAGATTATTAACTGGGAAGATTGGGTAACTGGAACCTCCTTTATTAAAGTTATTGGCTGCCCTGTAGCAACAGAAATAAATTGTGATAATAGCCAGAACAAATTAGCTTGGGTATGAATTAGCCCTTAAATGAGAAGAGGAGGGGGAACTAACCTTCTCTTGGCACATAAAATGCCTTTATTGAGGAAATATGACTATATTGACAAATAAAGCAAACTTTTGTAAGAAAAGAAATTTTCTCTTTCCAGACACCTGAAAAGAACAATTTCAGGGTTGAATTCTGATTTAATCTTCATGGACAGGCACTGTGGGGGACTAGGGGGGACAACCTGTACCCCCAAGGTCAGTGCAGGTCAGGGCTCTGCCTTGGGGAGAGCTGGCCTCAGGCTGGAAGAAATGGGGAAAGTCTTGCAAAGACAGTTCAGGAAGCAGTATAACCATGCCAGTTAGTGACTGCAGCTGAGCAAAATCACCAACACTGCCCTAAGCTGGTCACACCTCTGAGGGGTGCAAATAGAAATACCACTCACTGGTCAGCAGAGGATCCCTATGTTTTACTATTTATTGTAAAAAATCTCAATTAATGGAAAATCCATTGTGGCTTAGGTCAGCCAGAACTAACTTCATTTTAACACCATCACTGATTTTTGATCAGCTGTTTGTGTGGGGTGCTGCTGTATCTCTTCAGAGATTTTGGGCATCTTGTGAGCTCCCTTGAGGCTGATGGAAAGATCCAAAGGGAATGACTCGTGGAGCTCAGCACAGGCATTGAGGGCTACTCTAGGCTATCCAGCCTGCAAGGCTATCCACCCTTATTGCAAATCCAGGGGTTGGGTTACATGCCTGTGGCACATTGCTGAACTTCAGGCACATCTCAGACACCACATCGGAGAACCACAGAATTAACAAGGCTGGAAAACACCTTTGAGATCATCAAGTACAACCTATGACCTAACACCACCTTGTCAGCTAAACCAGGGCATTAAATGCCACGTCCAGTCTGTGTCTAACACCTCCAGGAAAGGTGACTCCACCACCTCCCTGGGCAGCCCATTCCAATGCCCAGTCACTCTTTCTGTGACGAATTTTTTCCTCATGTCCAGCCTAAACTGGTCTCTGAACTGACAGCAGATGAAGCCAGCAGACTGCTGCCCTCCTGGCTGCAAGAGGCTGTGAATACACACAAATATTAGGTGCTCTGAACTTCCCTTCAGGTTTCACAGGAAAATGTCAAATGATCAATCTAAACCCCCCCATAATCAAAGCAGAAGAGACTACTTTTTTGGTCTTATACACAGCTGAGGTTCAGAATCAATTCTGGCACTGCTGAGTTAGTTCATGCTTTCACTATTGCAGGAATGCAGTATCACAAAGCAGTTTCTCATGGCTGAAAACGAGCACAGTAGTAGGAGAGACTTTTAGTGTTAGTCATCTCAGCTTATTTCTTTTTTTTTTCCTTTTTTTTTTTCTTCAATTGAAATAAACTATTTTTGACCTAAAATTCAGAAAATGCCAATTGGGTTGTGAGATTATTTTAGTTTTTCAAGGTGACATGGGACCACATTGAAAGTCTATAGCTAGATTTTGCAAAAAGGCTCCTACCCAGCTTGCTGAGACTTTTATTCCTGAGCTTCTAAAAACGTCCTTCCAGGAAATCACAAGATCTGTGATTTTCCTTGGGCTATTTTGAGAAAAATCTGCCAATGACAACACAAAACAAGCTGCAAAGAATGACCCCTGAAAGGATTTAGCTGGGTTGATTGGAGAGGAATCTCCAGAGCTTCCTCTAATGCACCATCATTATGCAACACAGGACAGTCCAGTCAGAAGATGCTAATATCTAAGGATATAGGGGAAGGCTGATGTAAGTCTATTTTCAACAGGAGACACCCATCTGAAATCTGTTCAGGCACAGTATAATCACATAGTAAGGGACATTCAGCAGGGCAAAGAACAAAATAAAACCCCAAAAGACTGCCAGAGCACAAAAATGCCCAGGAGAAGTCATCTGACATTTGGTCAATGACAGCCAGAAGAGGGAGGGAACCCTGGGCTCAAGCACCCCTCATTTGTACAGTCAATCAAACAAGACTTTGCTGCTTCCCAGTGACCTGGGGAGGACTGTGAATCCACGATGAGACAGAGAAATCTCTATGCAGAAAAAGAAGATATTGGCAGGGCACCTTTACTAGCAGCCTAGGAGGCCAAAAGGTCAGTCTCACTGATCTGCCTGCTGCTTCCCTCAGAAAACAAAGGAACGCTTCATCTCCACTCATCACCTCATCCAGCACAGCTAGTTTCAATTTCATGCATCACCCATTTTTCTTAAAGCAAAGATAAAAATCTTGGGTTTTTCATTTTCCCCTCCTCCTCGTTTTTTTTTTTTTTTCCTTTCCAAAAGATTTAGGATTAATGCTTAAGTGGCGCTTCTTTAATTTCAGAATTGGTTAGTGGGAATGAATTTCAGTTTGCTCAGTCTAGGGGAAAATCCACAAGCAAGAGAAATTAGTTTTCTGAATGGTAAGAACAAAAATGAAATGTTTTGTAAAATAATGCAAATGCTCAAATTTTAATCAGAAGAACAAAGGAGAGAAGGAAACTGGTATCATAGTGCTTTTGTGCCACTGAGGTGGGTCAGAAGGATGTTCTGAGTCATTGTCTACGGCTCCTTTTTGAGGCACAAATGCTCCTCTAATATAAAAAAATTATTTCTTTCATGTACCCACACTTCCTTCCCTTTAAAATAGAGGTACTGGTGTATTTTATGGTAGGAGGGGGGTGTCTGCCATTTGTCTGACATAGAAGTGGTTGAGGAAAAGCATTTGTTGGGGAGAGGTTTATTAGGTGGCTTGAATCACAGTTCTGAGATCAAAAAAGTTTAATTGCTTCTGAATTCTTTTTGAAGCAGCTGAAATATGGGGCCTCAGCCTTGACACAAATATCAACACATTTTGTGCTTCCTTTCACCAAATAGGTGCAAAAAAGGCAAAAAGAGGAGAGTCCAGAATATCAAACGTCTCTTGTTGAGATTATGAGAAACTGCAGGGATTGCTGAACTTCCAGCATTCAGTAGAAATTTTTCAGTGGCTGAAATTTTTAGCAGTGAAAATAAATGTGTTCATTATTGAGTGAGGGGCGTTAAAGGAAGTCACCCCAAAACAACTCTAAACAAAAGGAAAAGCAAGGAAACAATATTGTTATCATAAGAATATGTAAAACATTCCAGCTTAGGCCTAAAATAGTCAATTACACATCACAATGTCACCATTGTGTATATTTCTGCTATAATTCATGTCAACGTCAGTAAGTGAAAATCCAGCTGACAAAGGAAACATTATTTTTTGAACAGAAATTGCTTCCCAGCAGTGGATGCTGGAAGATGTCAGAAAGTTACAGTTTGAACCAGAACATACTGTGCCTCTTAAGTGATAATTTTCTTTGCATGATCAGCTGGGACATTTTATTAAAAATATATTAATTTTTAAAATAGGGTATTAAAAAAGTTAATAGCATGCCACAGACAACAGCATTTATTGGTAATAAGAGGAAAGGAAGGGCAGTCATGCAGGGAAAATGGCTACAGGAAACAGAAATTCAGAGGAATGAGTACACTGTTTTAGCTGGCTTCAGCATCATTTCTCATTAAAAGTATTTCTTTTCCACTGTCAGACCAGTTCATACCCTTTCTTCTGCCACACCTGCCTCTTCTGGCTGGACTAAGAGGGCAGCTACATGGCAGACTTCAAAACAAAGCCCTGCAGACTTCAGGAACAGATCCAAGAAGGGATAATGGAGATTGCCTGCTTCGCTGGGCTCTCTAGTGCTTTGCTATGTGCAACAGAGCAGACATCCTCTCTTAGGTTTAAAAGTCCCAACAAATTACTTGGCAGCACTGGGAGGTGCAGCAGAGGAAGGGTAATTTCCACAGGGCGTGGATCTGACAATCCATTCTGCTCCTCTCCTGTGGCAGGGTAAAGGGAGGATTAAACCCCAAATCTCCTAGCAGTTTTTAAACCAAGGAAGGAATAATCTCAATGCTGGGTGGCATTAATTCCTTCAAAAGCCCCAAGTTTGCCTGGCTGAAGGTGTCAGGGGAGACTGGTGACACCTCTGTCCTCTGCTGGAGCCCAGCTGCAGTCAGTAAATCATTCTTATCCAGCAGACGTCAGGCAGCCTCTGTGATGTGAGCAGGTCTCTTTCAGGGTCCCAGTGGGCAAATATTCACCCTACAAACCTGCTGGTGTAATTGGTGCTAATTGTCAGTGTCAGCAGAGGCCATGAGATGCTCACTGAGAGTCAGGGCTGAAGGAGGTGGGCAGAAAATCCCAGTGAATTCTCAGTGCCCTGCAGCAGATATTGGCTGGGCAAACCTCAGCTATCAACCCACAGGCTGCCAATTCTGCAATAAATAAACTATATGAAACTAAAAAGTGAAAAGTCCCAGACTGCTTTTGAGCTCTACACAGGACTATAATGGCAGAAGGGTTTCACCAAAGCCACTCTCTCATGAGTGCATGGGAAATGCTATTGAGTTAAACAGTACCAAGGAAATCCAAGACTCTCTGACCAAAGTGTAAGCTTCTTCCAGGATTTGGGACAAAATACTCATTTAAAAAGCAAAATCAGAATGGCCTCCTGTGGACAGAAGTATTTTCCCCCATTACTTCATCCCATCACTTTTGAAATATAGGGAAATACTGTTAGGGGCCTGACCTGCTAAGGCTGGAAGGATTCTTATTATGAGTGACATGAGATACATGGAAGATAAATAGAAAATTCCCATGGGGTATAATATTAAATAAAGCCTACCGAACACAAGGTGAGCTAGCCTGTCAGACACACAACTGCCTCCTTCTCTCCTGCTGAATGGAGCAAAGGGACAATATCTATGACAATTCTATATGGTTATGGGTTTGGTATTCACCTCCCTTCTGCCCCCATCTAACACCAGCTGCCATACCACTACAACCCCAAATCCAACACAAGCAGCTTCCATGGCCAGTGTCCCTTTGCTGGCAGAGTCAGCTCTGCCTTGCTGAGGGCAAATCAAGTGTGGTTTTTCAGGCTCTGATCCCACTCAGTCCCTGCAGGAGCACCATGGTCTGTAAGGGATGCCAGTGTGAATAGAAGAGGTGTCTTTCACAGAGGTGTTAAATTATCATCACTTTTGAAAGGCATCAAAGTCATTACAAGAGTGCAGATGACTATTACCAGCACAGAGTAGAGGTGCATAATGACACCCTGGGGCAAGATAGAACTTAGATTCCTCCAATAAATAATGCAATTTAATTTTATAGGTTCCCCCCACTTGCCTTTGGCCATGTGTCTTGCTGGCTGGGGCATTTTGGAAATGGTTTATAGGACTGTGTAGATGATTCTCAGGTGGCAGAGCAGCAGCATGGCTTTTCCACAGCGGGCGCTGCATGGCCACTCTGCATGGCTGGGTTAAGGAAAGACCATCACAGATTTGCCTGGCTGTGCTCTAACCTGGGCTTGCTGCTTGCTGCAATATTTCAAAACCATGACAGCAGTAGGCAACTTTGTCCTAAAAGTTGATGGGATTACCAGCTGGCACCATAAAACTGCTCCTTACCAGCCTGACAGCAAAATCAGCTGGCTCTCATTCACATTCATTGGGGCTCTTTTTAGCTACTAAAAGCAAGGCTCCACATCAAGGGGGATCCTAATGGTGCAAAAATTCTGTTTCCCACTTCCACAGACAACATGCTCTGTGTTTTGGTCAGAGAGCAAAGCAGGGACAGGCACTGGTTTATCCCTCCTCCCCCGGCTCAGCTCTGTGCCCTTCACACATAAGGGTTTGTCTTTGTACACTAAGCCATAAGGAGCAGAACTGATAAAATATTCAGGAGGATTTACAGTGACCTCTGCTGTAAGTCTCCCCTCCACCAAGGTAACACAGGTTCAGAAAGAGAGAGTGAAAGGAAATCAGTTTTAACTCAGCTTTTCTGATCAACCAAATAGATGTAATTAGCTAGTGCTTCTTTGAGTGGGGAAATGTCCCTGTCTCTATAAATACAGTCCTTCCTGGACTCTGTTCCCAGTTGTGAAGGGATGAGAAAAGGCATAAGGCTTTATCACTGCTTTTGCAACTGCTGAGGAAATGGAAATCATTTAAGGAGCCAACTCAGTGTGCTGGGCTTTAAGAAGAATCAGGATGGTGAGGAAGAAAACAGTTGCAAAACCCAGCAGGGCTTTCAGTCTGCTGGAATAAACCATTATAACATTTGAGAGGATGCTGACTTTGTTTGCTTATTTATTTTGATGGGCTTAAAAACTGTTCTCTTCCTTCAGGGAGGAAAGCTTCTTCTCATGACACTCAGCTGGAGAACATACTGAAGTTTAGCTATAGAGGGCTCAGTTTGTTACCTTCCAGGAAGGCTTTGCTGGCAAAGTAGATTTTGGGCTTTTTTTTTGCCAATGACTGCTACAAGACACACAACAGTTTGTACCTGTCAGCATAGCCAGTCCTTTCTCTTAACTGCCCTGCTGCTCCACACTCCTATTTCACAGTGTCAGGCACTGTGAGCACTTTAATCTGTTAAAAGGGCTCTTTTTTCCTTTTAACACTAAACCCATGTTTTATTTATCAGTCTTTGATATAGAAACACTTAAAAGGCACAACACGTTTCCTAAGATGGATGACTTCTCTGTGCCTGTTGTGCCTCTGTGTGTGAGCTCACAGGTGCTGTTGTCACTGCTGCATGTCCAAAGGGAAGCATCTTCATAAGGAAACACTCTGTGGCATGTGCTCCAGACCTCCTACTCTCTAACTACAGCTCTCTGAGCACAGAGACCTGGAAAGCTGTCCTACAAAGGGTCAGGTTCAGCTCTCATTGAACTCAATTGGAGTCTTTGCCTGGGCTTTAGTAGGATTTTTTTCTCCAAGTCCTGCTGAAAGAGAGAGAAACAGTGGTGAATAAAAGAAACCTAAAAACTGAATTTTGTTTATGGCATGTTTCAAAGCCATATGAAACCAGTTAAATTTATTATTTCCAGCTGATAGTATGAATTTTGGTCAGGGGTTACAGAAACTTAATTTGCTAGCTAGTGAAAACTAATCCCCCTCATTCCCCTGGCGTGTTCAGTGTTTCTTTGGGGCCAGTATATTCCAGCCCCACAAGCTGCTCCTGTCCTCCTGCCTGTTTGGCAAAGGCAGGAGCTTTCCCCAGCCCTCCCACCGCCTGCATGAGTGCTGTGGCTGTGTCAAGAGAATCACTGGAAGCCTCTTCTCCCCATATCCAGAGCAGAGAGCTCCATGCTGTGCCTCACAGTGAAAGACCTCACTGGCTCCAGAAGTTGCTCCAGAAAGCAATGATCCAAGGGCAGCCAAAAGCAGCTCTTTGACTTGCCAACAGCTGGGGAGCACAGTTTGCAGCATGTGCAAGTGCTGGTGCAGATGAGGAGGGCCTGTCATGCTGCAGAGGCACGAGCACAAGCCCAGAGCAGAGCCAGGACCTGTCCAGCAGCTGCAGCCCCCCTGCCTGCAGTGCAGACCCCATCTGTGCTGCGTTCCACAGGAGCACACACCCATCCCCGTGTGCATTCACACGTGTGCTCTCTGCACTGCACACAGCTGTGCCCTGCAGCGGGATCTTCCCTGTTTGCAACACCCTGAACGCTGATCTGTACATTATTAGTGTTTAATTATGGTCTGGAAAAGAGAACATACATACTTCTTCATAAACTGGAGGGGGGCAGGATGTCTGTTCCATCACAGGCTAGCCCTGCCACAAAGAAATCCAGTGTGGAGCCTGTCCCTGGGGCCAGAGGACCACAGCCTCTGCAGAGAGCAGCTGGGAGTAGGAGGTGAGTTTTGTTTCTCTCCCACAGCAGCTGAGGTCCCTGGGGCAGGGGCAGTGACAGTCCTCTCACACCTTCTCCTCCCAGTGTGGCCAACCAGGCTCCTACATCTGCAGAGAGAAGGGCCATTATTGGGTAGCTCTGAGCTTTTCCAGGTAAGAGTGAGCTCCTCAACCAGGGGGGTTGGGAATTTGGGCATCACTCTCTGCTCACCCCTTATAGTCAGTTCAGGATCTGTGACCAGATCTCCCTGGAAGCAAAGGGGGTTAGATAGCATCTCCTAAAGGGATGCCATCAGGAGCATTCCAGCCACATTATCTGTGGACTCAGGCCCTGCAGGAGCTCATTTCCTGTCTAGCAATCTAACAAAACACCCTCGCTGCACACAGGAATCCCAGGGATGTGTGAGCAAATCCCAGAATTACATGATCAAGGACCAGCCCCACATTCTCTAAAATCAAGAAAGTGCCAGGTAAGAAAAAGCACTGGTGGGATCAAGATACTTGTTACTGAGGTGTCCTGTGGGAAAACTGGCAACCCAATTCTCTTGCCCTTCAAACACAAACAAGGCTGGCTCATACCAACCACTGCGCCCCAGTCACTAAAACCTGTGTATTTTAAATATCCAGGAGGAAAATTGCTGTGCTATCCACCGATTCTTGTACTGTATTTTGTTACCACTGTCCCTATTTGCAGCTTTTTCTCCTCTGTCATTTCTGAAAGTGTTGGGTTTAGGACTGCAGTGAAAGAGGAGTTCCCTATGGCTGGGGTGCCCCCTTGCTAGCTCAACAGGCACTCAGTGCTGCCAGCCTGGCAGCTGCCTCGGGGTCTGTCAGATGGTCAGGAGGGTGATGAGATGTCTGGACACCCTTGAAGTCCTGATGGCTACTTCACTCACATTTCACTGTGAAAGAGTTGTTAATATTTAGTTGTTTAAAGAGAAAATTCTGTTCCAAACCCTCAGGTGATCCAAGCAGACTGTGCATTGGTCCCATCCCCAGCAGCAGAGTGATGTTTTTCCTCTGAAAATATGGCTCTTGCTCAAGAGAGACAGCTCCATTACGTAATCCTGTCAATCAGCTGCCAATCACATCACTATGGTAATTGGGTGCCAAATACAATACTAAGATAAGCATTAAAGAGCTGCCAAATAGGGCCCTCTGTTCCCACCATCTCCAAACCTTCATCTTCCTTTTCTCCTCCTCTCTGTCTGCTCTTGATGTGCAGTTTGCACTTTCCCAACAGGTGGATGACATCCCATCCCATGGTGGATGACATCCCATCCATGGTGGATGACTCCCTGCTTAGTGTCCCTGCAGCTATTGAGACCCCACTGAGGCTGGAAAACAGCGTTGCCTGAAATCAATTTTCAGAGAAATGCTAACCAAAGAAACCGTACTTTTTGTTGTTTTGTTTTGTCTTATTTCATTTGGAGTCCCTTGTCACATCCTCCTTTTGCCATGGTTTCTGTCCAAGCTCTCTGACAAGCCAGCAACTCAAGGACAAGATGGCACCAAGGATCCTCCAACCTGTTATTCTTCCTCCAACAGCAGCAGACAATGAAGGAAAAGCTATAGGAAGCAGAGGAAATAGAGGAATTCTTCCAGCAGCTTGTTGCTCAAGGACTTGCTGGAAGTAACATCTGGAATGGCGTAATTGCCCCTGACAGACTTCCTACATCAAATCTGTTGCTCCCAGTTTGAACTCATTTACAATTTTTACATTTTGGCCTCCACTACGTCCTGTGTCAAAAGGTTCCTCAATGTAATTAGTGCAGGGTGTGTAAATTCTCCTTTGTGTCTGGGTTAACCCCTCTCTTTGGGCATTTCCACCCACTGCCTCCTTGAATGTTATATGCTGAAAAGTGCTTTAATTCCCATTCCTCTTTCTCTATTCCTGAACCTAGCACCTGTTGTTTCAGTTATCAAAAACCACGGAAATGTTTTTTTCCCCCTGATTATTTCCACATGCTGCAGGTTGAAAACACTGAAATGTTTCCATATTCTAGAGTTTATAAATAACCTTCTTGGAAAATTCTCCCTGTGGTGATTTGAACCCAGCCAAAGCAGAAGAGAAATGAGACTTATCACTTCATGGGAAATCCTGCCATTTTGACTTCTTTTCCAGTTTATAAAAACAGAACAGGTGTAATTTTTGCCAAAATTAAACCCAAAATGACTTTGGAGAGCTCCATGTTACTGTGTTCCAAGTAAGCAAATGTGTCCAATTGCACAAAAGTTGAAAAACAAATCCTGCCTTTCAAACAGGCATCTCACAGTGAAAATCAGGGGGGGGGGGAAAAAAAAAAAAAAAAAAAGGAAAAAAAAAAAAAGAAAAAAAAAGTCCTAGTGCCAAATACTATACTGTGAAATTTGATGTTTCGACAACATTAGACACTTTGGGAATTTTGCCTCTGAACTGAAGTTTTATCCCCTCTAAATAAAAAATCAGGCAACATTCACAAAATGTAGTTATTTTGAAGGAAACCATGCTGGTAAAATCTTTCTCATGAGGTGCCGCATCTTGCATAGGTGGATCTTAGGAAGGAGAAGGTGGCTGGGATTTTATCCACGACTCTTCCCTGCTGAAAAGGGCTGGATTTACAGCTGGGTGTCAGCTGTGTCCCAGACTCGTGCTGCACATGAGCCTGAGCTCGCTGTGCCTGGAGCTTGCAGGGCCCCGTGGCCAGAGGGGCTCCTGTGCCAGGGCAGCTCTCTGCCTTGATGCCAGCTCAGATCTGCCATCAGCTGCCCAAGGCTGGTGTCCTCTGGAAATCAGGCTGGTGGCTCCCCAAAGCCAGGAGCCATGCGCACCGTGGAAGAAACTGGGAGAAGAGGGAGAAGTGGAGAAGCTTTTCCAGGGCCACAGAGGCTGATTTCCTCCGTGCCCCAGCAGCTGGGCCACACTCATGAGCAGGCACGATGCCATCCTGACAGGTGGACTGAAGTGTAGGTAGCCAAAAGGTCACATATGTGCACAAAAGACATTTGTTGAAAGCAGATGCTGCAAGCCAGGAATAAGAAATAGTCTGGAGCTCCCACACATCATTAAAACAGCATAATCCCCACCACTGGATTAACAACAGAGATAAACATGGAGCTGTGGTCGGTAAGATACAGCTTTCCTGCTTATAGACCAGTGTGTTATTTAATTTTTTTTTTTTCTTTTGTCTCTCTTCTATAGAATGGGCAAAAAGGAGCTTCCCACATTTGGTAACCTATTTTGAGAGTTGTGTGTGTCGTAAGGGTAGGAAAAAAACCCAACACAACCCAGACGTGTTTCACAGCTTTGGATGTGGATATGAATACAGAATAATATGATATTAATGTAATGCAATTAAGAGAAAGCTGATGTTATTGTTTGAGACAGACATTATTTCCCCACAGAAGCATAAATCAATTGCAATTATTGCACTTTCTGTAAGAATTTGCACATTTTACTCTAGGTCAAGTCTATCACTGAAATGAGGTTCTACTATATTTTAGCTAGCCTGAACAAAGGGCAGAGGCAGTGACAGGTACAACATGTAACTTATCACACTGCATGAGTAACAGTTCAAAAGCTAATGAGGGACAAACTACACCTAAAAGCTCTCCTGAGTCTTTGCATTCTTTAAAAATAAAATTAAATAAAACTCAGTCAGAAAATAAATAGATGGATGGATAGATAGATAGATAGATAGATAGAAGCAAGAAAAGAGGCCAGCCTCTCTCTGCTTTTCCACCAGAGCAGCAGTAACACAAATCCTCTTCTGCAGCTATTTATTGCCACCAGTCTTTGACACAGTCACACTTTGACCCCTGCACCTGTAATGTGATACACAGGAGAAACAAAGGCATGAAGGGAAAGGGCTCAGCTTCCTCTCCTTAATTACTCCATGCAAAACAAAAGCCACCCAAGGAGGTTTTTTTTTTTTTGGAAAGGAAAAGAGTTCTGAGCACCCTTGCAGTTGCTGTGGACAAATGGGGTGTAAGTAAAATCCCCCACCTGGAACAGAGTAAGGGGACACAATTGTCACCAGCACTCTCCTCCTGTCTCCAGTGTTGAAACAGAAATGCTCTTATCCCATTTGGTCACCAAAATTCTTCCCTGGAAGAGCTGGTGTGAGGGGAGAGCTGGAGGCACCTTCAGGCAGCCAAGGCCAGGTGGAGACTTGGAGGAGAGGCAGGGGGGTGATGCAAAATGACTGCAAGCCCTGTGTCTCTGAGCCAGATAAAATCAAAGCGTGCTTGGAGCAGTCTGGAAGCCAAGCTGGCCAAGAGAGGGCATGCCCCAGCTGTGCTTTCTTAGCAGCTTTCTCAAAAAAGAGATTTTAGAGAGTGGCGTCACATTTGCTTCCCTGCAAATCACTTGTAGCTAAAACCTGGTTACTGCTGATTTTTGATTGCACAGACCTTGTGTGCCCACAAGATGAGTATTTCAAGATAAATGTGAAGAACATCATTAAGCCTAAAGCAGTGGGATTCCCTGTGCTGTGTCACTGCTGTGTGTTTGCAAACCTGAAGCACAGATGGTGGCCTGGGGCACCTCTGGCATCCCACCAGGCATGGAGGGACTCCTGCCTGTGATGCAGGCAGGCACCACAGGTCTCAGCTGGGAGGCAGCAGGTTTCCAACACATGGGGACAGTCATGGCAGCTGCTGCTGCCCAGCTCAGAGCAGCCCCAGGATGGCCCTTTTCCAGTCTAGTGTGAGAAGTGGGAGGACTGAAGCTGGGCTTTTATGGCTTGGTGCTGGACAAGGGTGGAGGAGAGCTGTTCACAGAGCTAAGGAGCAGTTCCACTGCTGCCTCCCAGCTGTGCACTGCAGCTGTTCTGTGGGAAAGGCCCATGGAAGAGCCTCCTTCTCCCCTAGAGCTGCCAAACGCTGCCCAGAGGAGACACTGAAACTTTCGTGGCTTGAGGTCACACCCTAGACTGAAAGCAGGACTGACACAATTAATCTCCACTATTAAAATGAAAAATAGATAACTTTTTATTCATAACAAATATGAGCAAATATGTGGCTAAGCTTAATAGATATGCCTGATATTAACAGGTTAATTTGCTAAGAACTGTAGAAGATGCTATTTCTTTGTATCTTATGATTGAAGATTTCCTTTGCATCTTCTTTGAATACTTGCTAGTGTACCTCTGTACTATTGCACTATCTTCAGCACTAGTATGTGTTGTTTTTTTTCAACAAACAGCTCAAAGATCATATTCTAAAGCTCTTTCATTCAGTCAGAGAACAGAAAGCCCTAAGTTATCCCTGTTGAGCTTTTTCACATTAAAGAGCAGTAACTAAGAACAACAGGAGCTAATCTGGTCCATGTTTTCATGTCCCTCTAGCGACATGCTACAGGAATGGCTTTAGTTGACACTCTCCTACACAAAAAGCAGGCTTTCAAGAGACACAAAACCATGCAGACACCTCACTCCACAGAATATTTTCTCCAAGGCTTCATTTTTCTGCAAGATTTTCACAAAAATTATCAGAAGTACATTAGTGACAAGAAACCCCTTACATGATTGAATTGGAAAACTCTCCCAAGATTATGTCCTTTTGATTCAAAAGTGTAAAAACAAACAGCTAAAGGGATATCCTTTTAATATCCTTCACAACTTTCCATTGCCTTCACAGCACACCTTTAAAATCCATCAGGATTTCAGTTCTGTCTCCTGACAATTAAAAAAGGAATTTTTAAATGACTTTTAAAAGCCCAAGTCCTTCCCCACCTCTCAGAGCTCCCCAGGAGGATCTGTCTGTGACAGACACCCCAACAAGCACATGGCTAATGGCTCAGGTTGAGTTTTTAAAGGATACACTCTGATGGAGGAGCTGGACTGAAGACATCTCTTTTTTGTCAGTGTGCAAACAAGCTGATTCCTCTGGCACCTGCCTGGAGAGGGAGCTGCCTTTATCCCAGTGAGGAGATGAGCTTCATGTTCCCCAGAGCCTTAAAGGGAGCATCTGTGCTGCAGAAACTCCCCTGGCCAAAGCAGGACTGCCTTTTGACCCAATCATCCTGCACCCATGGCCAGCTCTCACTGCATTTTCCAACCCCTACACACACACACACACACACACACACACACACACATATTAACATTAACATTTTTTTGAAGAGGATTATTTGTGACTGTCACATACCATACACCTCTATCCATCCCCACAGTATCTACACCCTCCATGGTCAGACCAGTGGCATTACCCCTGAGGGAATTACAGCTCCCCACAGGAGGTACCCAATATTATGTTGGCCCTATCCACATTTTATCCACCTCTTCCAAAGAGTGTTTTAGCATCCAAAGTCAGCATGCAAGACCTCCAGGAAGGACTAGTTCCTCCCAGCCACTGCAGACAGACAATAGGCAAAAAGGGAGAAATATTCCCTCCTGCTGGCTCTGCCTGTGTCAAAACAGGGGAAAGAGGAAAAGGAAAGTGTGATCTACACTGAGCTATTTCAGACTGTCCCAGCTGAGAATCCAAACTTGAATGCTTGCAAAACAAGCTTTTATCTTAACAAGCTCTATTTATTGACTCTATCATATTGGCCTTTATAAATATTTCATGCATTCTCCCTTGTCTCCACTCCTTCCCCCATTTATTTGTTAAAGAGAACTTATTAAAACTGCAAAAAAATGCATTTGAGGGGCATTTATTTTAAATACTTACAGGATAATGTAGTAAAAAACGTGTTTTAAAGATTTAGCAGAATCAAACATCCAAGATTAAAGCAAGCAGAGAGCCAATTAACTATGTTACACAGTAACAGGGTAGTCAATAAGTCATAAAACCATCAAGTTGTCTTGGTGGTGAAATGTTTTTAATCATAACTAGATAAAAGCTATTCTGAAGACATGCACTATGCATTGAAAGTATCTTTAATGCATACACTTTTTAACTCTACCTTTTAAGGTACAGAGTTTAAGGTGAGTTTCCAATAGCAGAAAGCCCTCCTTGTAAAAAATTCATATATAGAAATGTTTCAGTTATATCAACAAAATGGAGAAAGGACTCAGCAGTGCAGCAAAAGTAAATACTGGCAGACAGAACCCACTATAAACAGTCTTTCACCTAATTTGAAATGATCTGACTCTAAAATTTATATTGTAGGCTTCTTTAATAAATATACATTTGAACACAGGACTTTCTTGCCTAAAATATGATCTTATAGTGACCAAAATCTGGGCCACTTACAACTTTGTCACTGAGATTAGACTAAAAGTGTTTGCAGTTCTGCATGTCCACAGCTGGTGGATGACAGAACCTCCTGATGGTGAGTGTAGTTTTTGCACTTTGCACCCAGCAAACTCTGGGTCCCACTGTTCTTTTATTTGCTGCCTGGATGCAGCACAGACTATCCAAGTTCCTCTTGCAGAAAACATTCCAGTAATGCAACAAAAGAGAGGTAAAATGAGATATTCCATTTATCTCATTGCCAGAGGAGCTTTTGAAAAATGAACTCCATTTTTCCATCCATTGCACTAAAACAAAACTGCTTCTTCAAAAAACGTCTATGAAATTAGACCAGCACAACATTGATGGTATGAACTAGAGAATTAGATTTGCTGTACTTGAAGGAAACAATTGAGGAAGATTACAAAAGGAAGGGCAAACTCGGAGTCTTCAGCTATCATTAAAACTATTCATATCCTTAGCAAGGCAGAAAATTGGATCGCTCTCCTTCTGTTCATAATTTAATGGCTTCTGTTCAGTCACAGCCCTACCTACCTGCTTAAAAGCAAATTGTATGTAGCAGTGATGCACATTCATTACCATCCTCCCTCCAGATAATTTGACAGTTCCATGGCATGGTGCCACAGTTGGTCGTTAGCTCTATCCCCAAGTTTCACACTCTCCTGCAAGATGTTACAGTGACAAAGAAACTGCCAGCAGCTCCCTTTGGCTTTCCTCATCTGGTCAGCATCCTCTCCAAGGGAAGTGCTCCAGGGATTTTACAGAGGGAAGCAGGAATGAAACAGTCTCACTGTTCTTGGGTTGGTTTTGTTTGTTCGTTTATTTGGTTGGCTTTTAAAAAAGATTTAAATATTCACAGAATGAGCAGTTAACTGGAAATATTGAGATGTAAAAATAACGTCTCACCTTTAGATACTGGAAATTGCCCCCCATTTCCTCTGACCAATTGGCTGCTTCTTAACCACTTGTGATTTTCTCAGGGGATCCAGAGAAGTCAGAAAAGACCTAGAGGGATGATTATTCAATCCTCCATCTCCCAAATACAAGTTTGCTGTTATCCCAGTATGCTGCATCATCACAGCCTTTTGCATGCTAAGAGGTTAATAGCTGATCAGTCCAACTGGAAGTTTATTATAAAATTGAAGCTAAAAAAAACAACAAAAAAAAGAAACAACCTCTAACTCCATAATTTTCTGCCTTATTGTCAAATGCACCGCCGTTGAGACTTGATTTGCATGATTTACTGTGCATATGTTTTTTCTCTGTCTCCAAGCCCAGAATTATTTCCTATTGAGGATGTATCAGCTGCTGGTGCTTGCAGATTGTCTTTGTCCTTTCCAACCTGCAAAATATCATCTGCAGAATCCAAATCACTGTCTGCCTATTCTCTTATCTTCTACTTCTTTTACCCATCAATAGCCAAGCTGAGCTGTTCAGCAACTATAGCATATTGTAGGAAGAAACTGATAAGTACATCAAACAGCATTCACAGACTACACACAAACATGTGCCACTGACATTTTTTATTGCCTGTGACAAGTCACCCATCCCCACTCAGTCTTTCCAGATGCATAATGCAGATTTCAAATGTGTGTCACTGTAGGTACTCTTTATTATAAAGAGCTTATGCATATATAATCACAGTTAGGATTTGAAAAGCATAGGTGGTCAAAAACTGTATTTCTTTCTAGAGCTACAAAAAAAAAAAATGACTATGAAACTATAAAATGAAAGAAATTTGAATATTAACTAAAGACTGATCAGATAGTGTTCTGTGATTTATTTCCCCTTAGCCGAGGTGTGGTAACTGGTCCTGTGTGACTTCCACATCAGTTGCTCTGCAAAGTAATATCCACTTTGTGTAAAATTCACACCAGTGATCTGGCTTGTGCTCCAGGTGACAAGGAGCTCATACATAGTTAGTTTACTGAAGATTAGTCAGAGATGGGCAACCCTTTAAATCACTTGCTTTTTTGTGATCTGCTCTTTGCCATCTGAAACAATGTTTGTGTTTTTCCAAACACCTGCAAATTTCCCAGTGACCACAACTCACTTAAATAGAAGTTCACAAAGCTTAAGGCAAATTTTCATCTGTTGGATGACAATTACTGCAGAAGCTGGTGAAGTTTCTGGAGCACAAATCTTATCAGGAGCAGCTGAGGAGCTGGGGGTGTTTTGTCTACAACTACTTGGAAGCACTGGATAATCTTAGAGGTTTTTCCAATATTAATAATTTTAGGATTCTATGGTTCTTTAGATTGAGGCTGGATTTGTAATACCAATTTGAAGCATCTTTCACTGCATGAGAGGAAAAAAAATATATTGGGAAAACTTGGACTGGTTAATTTCTTTATTCTCTCATAGGAACCCTATGAGATTTCGGTCAATCACCAATACACTGGTCATAGTTTCCCTCTGCCAAATGGCATTTTTAATTACCCAGGTGTTGTTCTTCAGGTGTTTTGTAAATGGCTAGAGAATCCAAGCCAAGGCTACACTAAAGGTCACAATTCTAATGTGTCATGTACATAAATTCAGTCCAGTCAAATTTAATTTTTTCTGCAGTTTATCACCTAGGTGATCCATTTTATAGAAATGTATATTACATGTGTGCACTCAGTATTCCCACTGTGGCAAGACTGGAAAAATGTGATATAGGTTTTTATATTAATTCAAGATTATTGCAGATTGGGTTTCACATATGTTTTGACTATGATTTTATTTTTCACTATTATTTTAGTTTGCCATATTCCCCACACATTTAAAATGTTAACTAATCTTCTGCAACTGTTAATCTGTAATCAATTCCCTACTACTGAACCCTAAAAAGAGACTGCAAAACATGGAAAGAATTATGGAAAAAATTATGAAAAGAAGGTAGAAGCGTCTGGCTTTTAGGTTTGGGCAGTGACTGACAAGTGGTTCTGTTGTTCATGAAGGGAAAACATCTGTAAAGTTGTAAGCCATCAGGAATGATAACCTCTGAACTCTCACCCCATGCTGAGCTCCAGTAAATGAGTGCTCCTATCTCTCTTGCCAAGTGTAACACGATACAGATGTGAAGTTTGTACCATATGCTGTTTGTATGGCTTTGAATCTTCAAGTTAGATTGGGAGGATTCTTAAAACAGCAAATATGGGATCAAACCAAATTAAAATTAATGGAGTGAGAGGAGTAACTATGTATTTTATGTCAGTTTTGAAAGATTAAAGATTTTTAGATAATGAAACAAAATACACACAATTTTTTTACCAAGGCTTTCAGAAAAGATTCCATCTGGGTCTTGGAGAATTGAATAAAGTCACCAGCTTCTACTCAAGTTTGAAAAATTAAAACCAAAAAAGCTTAAACTAGTTTTGTCTGGATAGGCAATTAATACCTGCTGTAGCTATACTGAATGAGATAGTAATGCAGGAATTAAGAGCATGAAATATTACAGGATAATGGACTAAGTCAGCCCCCAATCTCACAGTCACACAAAGCCCTGCAGTTGTGCTCAGATGGACACATCAACTGCAGCCACAAATGCTTCTCCAGTACTTTTCCCCCCAGGCCGGAGGTTTGACAGGAAATACATTCCACAAACCTTTTAATTTAGCTAGGTTCTTTTTAATGAGAAAGGATGTTTTTAAACAGACATGTGCCCTGGTTTTCCTTCCCCTTCTAGTGCAGGCATCAGCCAAATAAATATTATCAAAGGATTAAATATCTTGTGATATTTCATCTGAGTATAGCCCAAGTGCTTTGCAAACTTTAATTAATCTCCCAGTGAGAGCAGCACTGATAGAGTCCTTTGGCAGCAGAGGAGGGGCAGAGGCAGTGGGTCCCATTGCCTCTCACGAGCAGCAGGGCAGGCACGGGAAGCAGCAGTGCCCTGCCTGCACAGCTTTCCTGCTGCCTTTTCTCGCTTCATAAATTGCATATTGCAATTTCTGCAAGGCAGCAAAGCCAATGGTTTCATGCTCATGGGGCAGTGGACACTTAAACTCTCTCTCTGCATTTGTTGAGCCCCACAGCATCTCTGCCACCACGGCCAGGGCAGGAGCTGTGAGTGGTTCTGCTGTGTCCAAAAGCCCCTGCAAGCTCCAGCCTCTCCATTCCCCTCCCCAGTGTGTGGCTGTGGGTCCCAGGTAGGACAGAGCTGGACAGAGCCCTCCAGCTTGGGGAAAAGCAGCGTGGCACAGCACGGGGCCTCTGAAACCTTCCTTCTGACGTCTCTTTTAAGAACTCTTGAGTTACTTTATTTCTCTCAGTGTCAAAAATCATCACCAGCCTGCAAGTGATCTCTCTGTACCTGAGACTACAAGGGTTTGGGCAAGGTTTTTTTCTTTCCTTGCCTTCTTTACAAAAAATGTGTCAAAGACATAATTTATTACAATGAAACTGTGAACATACAAACCAAAACAGACATCTCCTCACTTCAAATTCCTTTGTGCCTAGAAGACAGGAGATAAAAAGGCAATTGATATGGGCAAACAAACCCATATTTTATGTCCTTCTCCAGTCTTTCAGTCTGTAATGGGCTGTGGTCTGAAGCTCAGAGGACTTCAGACTGATTTATATGCATTTTTTTAAGCAAGGCTCAGCGTTTCAGATTTGTGGCAGGACCAGCAGCAAGAGGACCTGTGTTAGGGGGGTCAGGTTGTAAGCACACAACTGTGTGCTGCTCCTCCTGAGGAGCTGCTGAGTGAACTGTGGCTGGGGCAGGAGGTTTGGAGCATCTCAGTGTGGATGGAGCTGCTCACTGGGAGTTTTCTGTGATTCACTGACAAGCTGATCACCACAGAAAACAGTGTGGCTCCCAGCATGTTCGTTTGGTTTGATTTATTATTAGACTTGCCTCCTTTTCTTGTTTATTGTTTTGTTTTGATTTGTTTTGTTTTAATGGATGTAGCTACATTTCTGCAGAAAGAGCAACCATGGCCTCTGAAGCAACATAAAATGCTGCAGCTACAGGAGCAGCCTCAGCCCCAGGCTCTGCTCCAGCTGGGCTGTAGCTCTCCATGAACAAGGAAATCCCAGGCAGGAGCACCTGAGCACCACTTCACATTTGCCAGTGGAGAATTGTGCAGTTTATTCCCATGTCTAAGCAAGCTCCTAAGGTTTCTGGGGGATCACAGACCACAGGCTGGTAAAACAAGAAACTACATGACAACAGCACCAGCATTCTTCCAGCTAAATCCTGAATAATAAAAGTTATGAAGGGGATACTGAGTCATCCATTTTAAAGAGTCCTTGATATAGAATTTTAATCCAAACTTTGGGTCTTAAAAAACTGAAATTTTAAAAACTAGTAGCTTAGGCTCTCAGGACTCTTGTTTTTCCATCTGAAATGGAGAGACAGGTAATGCCTGGAAATGGTTGCACAAATATATGCATATGTGAGTGATTTGTCCTGGTGGAGGATGGCTGTGCACACCTCAGCACAGCCTGCAGGGAAGTGAAGCTGTGGCATTGTCCTTGACTTGAGCACTTTGATGGCATTGAAGAAGC
This sequence comes from Pyrgilauda ruficollis, assembly GCF_017590135.1. Lineage (NCBI taxonomy): Eukaryota > Metazoa > Chordata > Aves > Passeriformes > Passeridae > Pyrgilauda > Pyrgilauda ruficollis. The sequence goes on from NW_024525267.1 coordinate 6,120,650, forward strand.
CATTAACAATGGCACGGAGTATGACTCCAACAATGGCACAGGGTACCACTGTACCCTGAAAACTGGGTCTGGGTGCTGGCAAAGAGTAATAAATTAGTGTTGTGATGACATCATGGCTCTTACGCTCTTCTTATCCAGTGATGCTGGGGTGGTATCACAGGATCATATAATCACAAATGTCTTGGTGTGGAAGGAACCATAAAAATCATCTCATTTCAACCACCTGACCATGGGCAGTGATGCCAGCCATGAGATGAGATTGCCCAAGGCTCCCATCCAGCTTGGCCTCAGATAATAGTTCTGTACCCAGCTCCAGAGAGCCAAGCTCAGCCTCGCTGGGGTCTGAATGCCTGCAGCATTCACATTTTCTCAACAAAATTCTTTCGCCCAGGGATTTTCTCCTGGGAAAGTGAAAGGCAGCAAGAGAGGTCTCAGAGAAAAGAAAATTCTTATCTCACTTGCTTCTCCTGTGTTGTGCTCATGTGGAGTGTGTCTGGAGGTTGTTTACCTGAAGGTGATTGCTTGATTGGTGTGAGTTGTTTTGACTCATTGGCCAGTCAGGGCCAAGCTGTGTCGGGACTCTGGAAAGAGTCACAAATATTCATCATTATCTTTTTAGCATTCAGTAAGTATCTTTTCTGTATTCTTTAGTATAGGATAGTATTCTTTAATATAATATAGTATAATAAAGTAATAAATTAGCCTTCTGATAAGATGGGGTCCTCCTTGTCCTCTCTCCCCTTCGTTGGGGGTGTCTTGCTTTACAATAATAGCCCTCACTTTGAGAGGGTTCAATGGCAACAGGAGGTCCCAGGGTCTTCCTCAGTCACACATTCTACACCCCCGTGCCAAACCTGAGCATCTTTTTTTGGCTGTGAACAATAGCACTAAACTACTGAATACTAGGGCCAGGAAGGAAACATTCTCTGATATTTTTTCTATACTGACAAATAGATGTAAAGAAAAGCAGGCAGCTTTTTTCCTCCCCTGCAGTGGCCACAGGATTGTCCCCGCTGACAATGTGAGTGACGTTTTTGCCTGTGTAATTCTTGGCAAACGTAGCAGGAAGAAGAAAGGGTTGAGCCAGAATCCACAAGCAAGGCTGTTCTACACCTTCTAAAGTTGAGCTGGCCATGCATCTTCTCAGTAAATAAAAGCAGTAGCCTAGGAAGCATCAGCATCCACAGTAACTTAACATCGTATGCAGGCAAAGTGAGACAAAGCGGGATATATAAATAAAAGGGGCAATTTTTAATTTTTTGCATATGTTTAGAAAAAGCTTTGCTGAATACTCTTTGATATTATGAGGAATATAATTGGGGATTTTTTCTTTGATTTCAAAATTCAGGCAAGATTCTCTGAGAATTTCAGTGGATTCTTGAAGACCATTCTGAGTATTGAATGGAAAATTATAAATCCTCCTGTCCAGACTAAATTCTGAGAATTGTGGAATTTCAGCCAAGGTATGGTTATGGTGACATTAAATTTCACTGGATGTTTTCCAGTTCACTAAATTCTGAACAAGTCAAAAATAAAAATAAAACAAACTATCCACATTGACTGTCACCTAAGAGTAACCCTGAAAAGCATTTAACAGTGAAGCTGCAGAATCAATCAGTCTAGAAATTCTTGCTTGACCCTATTTTCTTGAGCATTGCCAAGTCTCGAACCAAGAGACTTTCCTACTGTTGGATGTAACAAAGGATGGGAAATGTCACCTGGCAGAATCAAAGTTAGATCTGTTTTTTTGTGTCGAGGGCTGACACTCAGCAGTGGAAAGTCCATACACTTATTGCTGTTCTTAGAGAGGCTGCTCCTGACACAAAACTGCAAGTCTGGCAAAAAAAATATTACTGGATTTGATGAAATTTATAAGCAAATCAGTGGGCAATAGTTGTGTTGCTGTCACCAGGTCAATTGTGTAACCATGTAAGTAAGGCAAAAAATGTGTAAAGAATTGGTTTCCCTTTAGCTGATGATTAACAAATAGGTTTAATTTTGCGTTAAAACATTCCTTGGGTGAAAATGATAGTAAAAGTGTGAGAACTTCACTTGGGTTTTTCCCTGCTTCTTAGCTCAAATAAAGTGTGTTTTAATACCTAATGCTTTTAAAATATAGAATTAGTCAAAATATTCTCCTCAAATTCAAATATGAATCTATTGTTTATCAGAGAGTTCTGCAGCATTTTCAAGTGGTTCTATTTACAGTATTTTTCAGCCATAGTTTAGACTGACCAAAGCATAAAACAGTATCTTGTTCATAAAATAAAAGAAATTAGAGTGGTTTTGTCTGGTCTTGCTGTGTAGTATACACAAAACTCCTGAGCATGTTCTTAGGGCAGTTTCTTTAGACTTCAGGATTTCCTGGGTGTTCACAGAATGATGTGCTGAAGAGTAACAGTAGAAAATAGACATCTCTTCCTAAAGTAAAGATAGGTGTAAACAGATATCTAAGAAGATCAGTACTTCATTAAAGTAAGCATTTAAATGCTTTTTCCTAAAGAAAGAAAAAAAAAAAAAAAAAGAATTGTCTTTTAAAATTACATTGGAAAAAAAAAAAACAAACAGGGAAATGAGGCAAAATTTTCTCCTAACAAAGCACATCAAATGCAGAACCTGGAATCCAGCTCAACTAGTTGGATTTTCAGCACCTTGTAGCCAGGCTGTGTTGCCTCACACTTTTCAGATCTTTGTTTTGTCTCTGCTCAGGACAATTGCTGTGAAAACCTGGAGTGAAAACCAGGCTTACACAAGCGTAGCAATGAGCACAACTGTGCCCATTGTTTAAGCTCATAATGGCCATGCTCACGCTTGCTGGATACCTGGGGTTTGTTTATTCTTGGATCATTGTCAAAGTGGGTTACAGAATGCAGCCATTTCCCTTATTTCATCTTGTTTCCATATTTTCCCCAGTATTTAAACAATAGCCATCTTTCTTATTTCCATAGTTCCCTTTTGAAGGGAAAACAGATCAGATGTGAAACCTGTTTCTAAATGAGATCCTGATTTTTTTTTCCTATTTTTCCCTAGGGTTGGTGGAATTGTGAGGAAATCAGATGACTTCTACAAAGTCACAAAGTAAGTTCTTCAGGTAGGCCTAGAATGAAGGATTCTCTTGGCTTAAGAGCAGTTTATCTGCTCAGCTCTTGCTAATAGCTTGTGTTTTTTTTTGGTCTGCAAATAAACAAAATGCACTTCAGAATTTTCTTGCAATTTTTTTTTCCCTTAATAAAAAATAATCACTTTCTAAAAGACATCAAAATGCAAATGGAAAAAATATCTCCATAAATCGCTGCATAGCTTTATTTGTCATTTTTATTTATGACAGTATTTGTGTTAGTTATTCACGGAGGTTCTGGATAAGCCTGAAGTCCATTGCTGAATAAGGCATTGAAATTAGCTCTTCTGCCCACCCCTACATAGTCTGACTCTCCTTTATTAACCCCCTTCATGAAATGCACAAATCACTTTCTCTCTGTGCCTCACATATCCCTGTTTTATGCTTGGGGATCCATTTCCTCCCCATTTTGTCCACACAACCTGCAAGACAACATATTTCCTCCCTGTTTCTTTTACAGAACCTGCTGTCATGGCAGAGTCTTTTTGTGCTGCCATAACACAGCAGAAATGAGATTTTTTTAAAGTGGAAGGTAACAGAAAGGTAAAGGCATCAAACACTATATATTACAGTAGAGAGAGGTCTAAAGAACTGGTCATTATCCCCTGTACTATTTGTAATTAATGCTGGGAAAGAGATGATTGCTCTCCATAAGACCATCTATGACAGCATGTTTAATTGCATCAATTCCATCTTCTGCTCTTACCATAGCTGTCATTCTTCCAAATAACTCTCAAACACAGGCAGTACCAGGAAATGCTGGCAGAGCCTTTCCCTGGTCTCCCAGGGGAACAAAATGCTCTCTCCTCTAGCTCAATGCCCCCCCAGGATTCTTAGGGTGTTATGTATTTTCATAACGCATAACATTTATGTGTTCATTATGTATTTTCATTATTTTCATTATATATTTTCATATTATTTTCATTATGTATTTTCAGACATGGAAGCTGTGCGAGTATCCAGCAATAAGGCCAGCTGGAGTGGCCTGTGACTCTTTTTAGATTAGGGGGTTTCAGGAGCAGGGAGGATGAGCACAGCACAGGAGCCGTGGACAGCAGTGGCAAGAAGAGGTCAGGGATTAGTTTTATTACTTCTGTAAGGGCCATTTCTGAATTGCAGGCTGCGCTCTGGCAAAGCCATCCTCCTGCTGGGATACCCAGAGAGGCAGGATGTCCAGGGACTGAGCAGGATGGATAGGACAGAAAAGCTTAAGCTGCTCATTGGCTCGATTCCTCTTCCTGGCTTCCCCAGCTCCTGTGTTTTCCTCTTTCTTTTGGCACTTTAATCTTTCCATTACAGGCCCAGGACCACCAGATTCTTTGCTGCTTTCAAAAATCCATGAACAGCACTTACTACACCTCCTGCTCAAGCCAAACACAGACCTGGCTTACTTCTTTCTTTCTCCCAGTCAAATTATATTCAGTGTTGTTGCATTTAGCCCTGCCTTTTGCTGTTCTTACTCTGTGTTCTTGTCTGTGGTGACCTATCAAAACTCAGCAGCAAAAGATCTTTGTTATCTCCATCGCTATTTATTGTTGAATTCTGATATAATTCATAAAAACCTGCTGCCTGTCAACTTTTAATACTTCTAATTGCCTATCTTCTCTGGTACAATCACGCAGCCTTTTAACATTTCACTTCTCCCCCAAGGAAAATGTATCCTCTGAACAGAAATTTGACCTTGAGGTCCTTTTGTCAATGCTGAAGGGAAGGAACCATTCAGATTGTCAGAAACATAATCAACTCAACTGCCACTAATTTCCCAGTCCTGCTCTTTACTAGCTGGATAGCTTCATTACCTTGCTGTTTTCTTCAGCTTTCTTGGGACAGAGAAATAAGGATGTTACCCTTAATTTCCTTGGTTTTTTTTTTTTGGTTTTTTTGGTTTTTTTCGTTTTTTTTTTGTTTTTGTTTTTTTTTTTTTTTTTGTGTGTGTTTGTGTGTGTTCATGTCAGAAATCCTAGTAAAGATTTGATTTGGCATCCTGCATGATCCCTTCCAGGTCTGACTCCAGTATCCACCAATAGTTCATGGGTTTTATATTATTACTTTTCTGTAGCACCTGCACTGCTGAAATGTGAAGTGAACACGAACAAGGGAAAAGGAGCAGGCACAGGAAATTAAATAAATTAGAACCAAACACTGAGAGGGAATCTGAAGAACTCTTCCATGTATGAATTTAACTGCAAACAAAGAAGGAAGAAGGAGGTCAGTCTTTATAGAGTGTCACAACAATTTGTGGATTTTCTACTGCCTTCAGTGACCAGTAGATCTATGAGTTTAAGCAGCACAGAGGAATTCATATTACATTTGAAGAAGGGGTTATTTGCCCAGCTTCTGACAAATGAGAATACAACCAGGTGTAAGATAAGCCATGTGTCAAGTGTGTTTATCACAGAATAGTCTGCGTTCATTTTAGCTTTCTTGCTTTCTATCATCTTTATTTTTAATACTTTATTTAATTTGCTTTACATGGTATCCCAGTTTGCTATTTTGAACCTGATGGTTAGGGTCTTCTTTTTTGCTTCCCTTCATAGCTTTGACTGTCATTTTAATTCCTTCTGTAGTGTATTTGTGACCCCCAACAAATATACTGAAGCCCAAATTGTCCTCTAATATTATTTTGTCAACCTTCTTTCCAAGTTACAGTAAAACCCAGCCTTGTTTCTTTGGCTGTCAGCTGATGTTCAGATTGAATTAGAAAGCACTCTCATTCCAGATTTAGAAATATATTTCCTCTACTTAATGCAATCTTGTCTATGTCTGGGTAATTAAAATCATCTATTACTACCACTCAGGTTCATTTACATGTTTTATCTTTTAAAATTTATGCAATAATTACATAAAATACTATGCTCCAATGGGCCAGCTGGATGGAGTACAAATAGTATGGCACATCCTATTATGGAAACACACCTCCAGCAACGAGCACTGACTCGACCATTTCCAGGCTTTGCTATGATCACATCTGAATAATCTTCCACACGGAAATCAATATATATTTGCTTACATATCTGCTTCTTTCCTCTAGGAATGTAAAAAAAAAAAGTCTGGTGGGCCATTCCTGAAGATAAAAACCTGATAAGGAAGGCATTGCCCCATCTTCTCCCACCATCCTACGTGAGATAAAAATAGAAGTATTGGAAAAAGCCCCCTGGTGACCCCAGTCTGGGCGACACACAAATGTGATAGTAAAGTACCTAAAGATGGCAAATGCAACCCCAAGAAAAAACTATCATTTTCCCACAACTGTTGTTTGCCCGTGTTCCAAAGGTGATCCTCTTCACAATAGGAATATATTTTATTCCACTTGAAGTAATTAACTCCTAATATCAGCTTCAGTGTCTGCTTGCTTTTGAGATCTTCCTATTAAAACAGCTTGTGATGAAGTTCTGTGTACACTGCTAACAGTAATTTTAGGGTTGAATTTTTTTTTTTTTTGGTGAGGAGGTTTTTGTGAAGCTAGACTATTTCAGCAATCGACATGAAAAGATACTAGAATAATAAAATTCTTAAAGGTTCAATTTCCTGGGCATTACAATTTTATTGTGAAATACAATAAATTATTTCAATTTTTAATGAAGCCTCCTTGCTCTCCAGCACTAAAATTGTAAAAATATTTCTCCATACATGTAGATAAACTGTAAGTAATTTGATTTGACAAAGCACAAAAGGTAAAACCATCTAAGCAACCCTAATTATCAAGCTACTTGTGAGACAATGCACCACATCTGAAGGGAATGAAAATTTTAGACTTTTCTTGAAAATAAATCAGCAGAGAAGATTATGACAGGTACACTCAGTCTCCTTTCATAGTCCACTCCACTCCGTCCATTCAGCTGGACATTCTAATGAAAGAACAGCAAAAGATCTGTTGTGTTGAACCATCCAGCTTCTTTGTCAAAATATTAAAAATACTTCACTGCAGAATGAGTGGCTTTCCAAAGAAGGAAAACATCTTCCCTGTGGACTTAAACCTCTTCAAGCAGGAAAACACACTGCCTGGGAAGGGGAGCCTATGAGATGCAGAAAGTTTGTATTTGGAGCTGAGGTCAATTTTGTTTCTGAAGGCTGATCCAAGTCCCTGCAGATCCATCTGCTGAGCTCAGCACTGGTGGAACATGGCAGCTGGAATGGCTGTGTCTGTTCCATTAACATGTGCTCATGTTTTACCAAAGGGCTGATAGTTAAAATATGCATATTTTTCTTCTTCAGCTCCTCTCCTTCAAAGGCACAGCTATTCATCCTCCATTCCTTTTACAAACACGTGATGAATACAGATCCCAATCCCACTGCTTTTCTCGAGATCTGATATTCCTGACATCAAATCGCAAGGATCAAAGTAAAACATTCATTAAGTCTGTCCAGAATTGCCATAATGAAATGGAATATGGTGCTTTAAACATCAAAAAACACCTTTCTCATGAAGCAAGGGAACATTCACTTCTCTTATTTACCTGATGGCTTGAGATGTTGTCAGAAGTTGTACCAGTATGGGAAATGCAAATACTGTTTAAATATCTTAAAATATGAAGGGACAGACTGCTTATTAAGTATCTGGGCTTTTATTTCCTTACTAAAGTATGCCATCATGCTCTGGGTCCTCAGGGAGTCGTCTCCAGGAACCATAAAAAATGCAATTCCTGGAACTAAGGATTTCAATATTTCATCTCTCTAGCATTCAAGAAAACAACATTTACAATAAATGTAATCTGGGTGTTAAGTACCAATTGATACTTTAATACATCTGAGTTTTTGTGTCATTTTTCTTAAATCTACAAAGGTCATAAATAAATATTTATATAATGTGGAAGTGTGGAGCTGAGGTGAAGTTCAGAAACCTACAACTAATTTTCAAATACACAAATTATTTCATTATATCAGTACATTTCTTTCATATCATAAATAATGGGAGTGGGCAAAGAAATATTGAACCTTGTATTTTTCTTTTCAACAAACATTTATGGAGACCACAAGGACAAGGTTTTGCACATACAGACTGTTAGGTATGCAGATAGAGGCCAGTTATAAATATGAGCAGTGACATCTTACATCAGGGTGTGGGGGGAACATCCTGGGTAATCAATTTAAGCTGACAGTCAGTATCACGAGACACATGATATTAGCTACAGTGGCAGTGTTATCTGGGTGAGAGAAGGGTCAGTTTCCATTAGGAAACCCCGTTTTCCAGAGGTTTGGAACCTGACAAAATAATTGCTGAAACTTGGCATTAAATAAAGTTTTCCATTCCCTAGCATAACTTCCCCTTGAAGAACTGATGACCAAAACTGAGATGGCTATTTTAGGAGGGCTGAAGACAGAAAGGAGAAGGGAAAACCCCACCCATTAGAGCAACATCAGGGCTCTGTTTTCTTTCCACTAGCAAAGGGAGCTGCAGACTTCTGAAAACAACAAATGGTTGGAAATTTTCAGTCACAGCCAGCTGATGGTACAGGCAATATAGTGCCCAGCAAAAAGGGACTGTGTATTTTGTACCAAAAGAGGTAAAAAAAGTAGAGCTAAACAAAGAGGGCAAAGAGAATTTGCATCCCCCCACTCCTTACCCACAGCTTCACCTTTTCCCCCTGAATTTTCCTCCCTCTCAAGACCTACTCTGCTGTGGCCACAAAATCACTGAACTGCCAATAAATCACCGCACAGGTTGCCCAGACGCTCAGCTTTCTGAGGCAGATCTTCATCTCCACTGCTCCAAACCAGAATAGTCTTATCTGTTTTCTAAAGCAGCCTGGATCAAGGCTTGGAGGACTCTAAAAGGAGATTGTAAAAGGGCACTACCAGAGAGAAAGTTTGTCACCCAAAGAGTAAAACAAACGTGACAGAGGTGATGAGAGAGCAGGGACAGGAGGAGTGCTGTCCCCAGTGACAGTCCTGTTAATTGCAATATGGGGACATTAAGTGAGCAGCCAAAAGGTCAGCCAGGAAGACCTGGTCTCACAACACCCCATCCAGTGCCATATCCACTAGACTTTCCTTCCTCCTGAGACACAGCAGAAGGTTTTGGTTTTTTTTTTTTTTCTGAGAAAGGACTGCAGAAATGGTTCTGCCTTTGCCATGCAGTCCTGCTGCTCACAAAGCTTTCCAAGCTGTCACCAGAGCAAATATACATCATTTACTATTAATTTAGTTCCAAGATGCATTTTTTCCCCACTCTTTATGCTTATAAGGATTTTTAACTCAGAAATGCTCACTTTCAGAAGTAAATAGAGTATTTTCTACTGCCAAAACCTTTAGGCAGTTAAATTTTATTAAGGCTGCTATTGATTATTATCTGCTGAAGGATTTAAGGAGGCCTTGATTAATGAGCAATTTTAAAGATATGGACTTGGTGAGGAAAAGCATCTGCAAGTTCAGAGGGTGAGGTGTATCCAAGGCTCTGAAACCACTGCTATTGGGCTGTAAAACTGACAAAAGCAGGGTCTGTTAATGAGACTTTTGGCAAATCTGTTAATCCCAAACAAAATTTAAAGCAACTTTTTATCAAAACATCAGCATTTCTGGTCCTAAGTAGATCTTGTAAATGTAAAAAGCGGTAAATAAAGAAGTAGGTTTTTCTGGACTTTCCAACAGTTCCTTAAAGTGCTGAAGTTGCTTTGGCTTCTAAAAATGAACAGAAGGATCCAGGATATTTTGTTCCAAGCAGTTTGTTCAGCCCTGTCCTTACATTAATGGGCTGCTGTCCTCAGCTGCTCAGCTGAATCCTGCTCCAGACTGGTGCCACTACTCTCCCCTTGGATACTTCAGCTGAAACTCATCCAGTTGGAACTTGGAAATATAATAGGGGAAAAAAATGTTTTGTTTTTTTTTTTTTTTTTTTTTTTTTTTTTGGGTTTTTTTTTCCCTCTCTAACTTCTGCACAAAATAGAGTTTATTTCCTTTGAAAAGAGAAAATGGAGATACAGTCTGATATTGGAGGGAGTGTGAAAAAAACCCATCCACATCCTCTAATGTTATAAACAGGACTGAGTGTGATTAGATAGTGATTCAAAAAAAGTAAGTCATAAAGACACTGACATGTGTTGAAAGCTGGCCACTTGTGCCCAAAATTCTGGCTGAAGTACTGGAATTCATCACCACCTCAGCAATTAGAGGCTTGCTCAGGCTCTTAAGTAGACAGGGAAAGAAGCAGGAAAAAACTGCAGGAAGACCTTACATTTTTGAGATGCCATGGAATTGTTGAGCTGCCTCACCCAAGTTTCCTCAGAACCTGCAAAGAGCAGAAAAGTTCAACTGACAGATGATTTCTTTTCCCTCTGTTCAGCCTCCAACATGCTCTCCTCTGTCTTGACTCAGGCAAGAGCTGTGCAAGGCTACTAGCATGGCTTATAATATTCTCTGAACTTCTGAGTTTTAAATAGAAATTAGTGACCAAGATTGTCAGGCATTGTAATGATTTGAAATTTAGCAAGCATGTTACTTGGAGACAATAGAGTTCACTAATATGTTCAGCCATTTTTCACACTGGATATTTAATATGGAGATAAGCTTCAGCTGGGAGATGTATATACTGTTAATAACCCTGCTAGGGAGTGGTTAGGGGAAAACATGTAAAAGATATGCCCCCAGAAACTAATTATGCTGTTCAATTAATGGTTCTGGACCAGTTCTCCTTTGGTTTAAAATCAGCATCACCCCCTAGAGTTACATCAGATTCAGACCCAGCCCCAAATACCTTTTCCTTCACTTGATGAATCATTTCTGTTCTTAGTCTTCACAATAGCAGCAGTTCATTTATTTTGCTAGATCTGTTTTAATTTACCTGTGAAACCAGGGCTTCCTCAATCTCCGTTACCATAACGGTGTCACATTAACACAATTTTTAAAATGTAAATTGATTTGTTTTGATTGATTTTGTCTGACCTTTAAAAAAGAATGAGAATATTCAATGGTGTAATAAACCACGTTGGGGGAGTTTAAACACTCTAAAATACAACAAATGTGCATAGATTTGCTTAATAGAGCAGAAAAAGTAGAAAGTGGTGTCTGGGCTGACAACCAGAAGTTTTGCAGGCTCTTAAGAGTTCAGAACCCTGAAAAGACTTGAACAGGGAAAAATCCCCTGCAGTTATGTGCAGTTGTTTTGCAGTGTGTTTTAAGGACATATAAGCAGTGCCAGAAGGGCACATTCTCTGCTCTGAAGATAAGCAGGTCATTCCCGTGCATGGTGGATGCTTTGGAAGCAAAGGAAAACCACTCTGTTGGAGAACCTGGTCCCTGCCCTACATTTCCTGTCACCCTCCATCTCCTCTATAAAGCCAGAGGTAGTGAAACTTCACAGAACAGAAAAGAAAGGAAAATTCAGAAAAAAACAGAGCTAATTAAAAATATTGAAATATTTTCCATGGCAGAGAGAAAAGAAGGAGCTTTGCAACTAATAAACACACTGCCATATCTTTTCAAACATGACAAAAGAGAAAGTAGGCAATAAAAGGTACACAGAGTGCACAAAACAGTAACAGCCAAGTATGAGTGTGTAAAAGGAAGTGGAGCCAGGGGATTTCAGGTTATTAAGGAAGAAAAAACCAGAAATCCTGTGAAGGAGATAGGCCACCAATCTTCATTTTGATTCCTAGCAAAAGTCTGGAACAAGCTGTCCCCTGGAAGATAGGAGTGGATACGCAGCACATGCTATAGATTTGTCATGAGCCAGCTGTGTCACATCTATCCAACTTTCTCTGAGCAGACTGAGGGCTGTGTGAGAGAGGGAGAAGCAACAGGCATCTTTGACCTGAATAAGGCTTTTGACACTATCTCACATGACATTCTCATTAGCAAGCTAGGCAAATACTCTCTTAATGAAATTGGTATGAGAGGGGTGAAAAAGTGATTGGAAATCTATACATACCAAGTACTTATCAATGGTTCATTATCCAAATGGAAGGGTGTATTGAGTGACATTCTGCAGGAGTCTGTCCTAAGTCTGCATTTATTCAATATTTTCATTAGCAGGGATGATGGAATAGGAAGTATGTTTATTAAATTTGCAGAGGATATGGAGCAAGAAGGGACTACAGGCTCATTGAAAATTCAAAATGAACTTGTCTATTGAAGGGACATTCTGAAAATTACCAGGAAGATAAATGCAATGAAGTTTGTCAGGGAGAAAAAGCAAAATAAATAATATTTGGACAGGAACAACCAACTGTACCTATCTGAACAGGGCGGAAATGGGCTTGGCAATAATTTTATGCACAAAGACCTTGGGGTTATAGCAGATCAAAGGTGGCCATGAGCCAGTGATGTCATTTCTAGTTCAGGCAGGAGTGCTGCGAGAAAGCACATTAAGTAATTCATGTATCTGACTCAGAACTAAGAAAGGTCCTGTGAGGCTTTTGTTTTGTTAGAGCACAGTGTGCTGAGAAAGATAGTGTCCAAAAAACAGCAGCAAGGGAGGTCACAATCTACACTAACACAGTCAGCTGTGTGTGAGCAAAGAGCTGGGGCTCTTTGTGTCACTGAAGAAGAACTTCAGCACTGAAGAAGTCCAAAGGCTGTCAGAGATAGAGATAGAGATATATGATAAGATACGGTCTGCTTTCCATGTCCATGATGACTGGAACCAGAACTAATGAGTCTAAATTTTAAATGAGGACACTTCCTGTTAGACAAAAGGGAAATTTTAATGGTAAGGACAAAAAAGCTCTCAAATATATTGTCTGGCAGTGTTATCGAGTCTTCAAAATAATGTTTAGAGGTAAGTTGGACAACCAAGAGTTAAAAATAATGTGACTATGGATTGTTTGCTCAGGGCATTAAGTGATGAACCCTTCTTTGCAGTTCTATGATTTTATCAAGTGAAGTTATAGACATTCTAAGGAGGTGGGGCTGAGCTAAAGGAAATGACAATGTCTGGAGATGTAATTTGGGTGTGTTGAGTGCTCTCTCATGCTGGAATTCCAAGAACTGGGCTTGAAATTTTGAGAACAAATATCAAAACATACAGCTAATGCATCTTTATGATTGGGAGTCTCTATATATAAAGAAAGAAGGAGTGAGGAATAAAAATCTAGTACCTAGAGGCCACACATTCTGATCTAGTTTGTAAAACGCTTAAGAATAAATTCTGAAGGGAAGAAAACCAAAATGAAACACAGAAAAAGTTTTATTGAAGGTTAATTATTTCAAACCCAGACTTCTCACTCAGTAAGACAGTTATTTTTCCTTAGGATGAAATGTCCCCCCCAGCTCAGTACCTGGAAAATTAATAGTTAAACTGAGCAAGCCGGAGATGAAAGCAAATAATTTAATTAGCGAGGAACTGACCGAAGGGGATATGGCAATGGATTAGAGGAAGTTTTTAGTGAAGCTCCAGAAGGATAAGTCTTGGGACCACTTTTTACTAGGTGGTCTGGCTCTAAAAGTGTAAGTCTTTGCTGATGACACAGTGCTGAGAGTTGTCACTAAAACATTGGAAAACAAGGAAAGGATTGTAGTACTATGAAAAATGCTAGAAATCTACTGTGGTTTCATAGCCAAGGTGCATGTCACACACATGGAGACTGATGGGAGAGCTGATTAGAGAGTTCATGAGCTGGACACAGCAAAGAGGAAAATGCTCAGGGATTTCAGAAGAAAAAAACATTCTTTAATGAGTCATTAATGCGTTGTGAACTGAGTAAGAAGAGCAGCTGAAATAATAGATGGTATCTGTTAAGATATTCCCAACATTAAGGAGGAAGTATGAGTGCCATTGTGCAAGGCACTGACAAGAACTCAGTCTGAAGACTGGATTTAAGGAGTGGATGCACTGATTGGGTCAGATAAAGGAGAATATATTTTATGAGAGGAGATTGAAAATCTTACTCATTCATTTAATTTCAAATTTATAGAAACCAAAACAGAATAGTAAAGGGAGTAACTTCACAGTCAGAGAGATACACAGACCAGTAGCATGGTGATGCAAATTCCAGAGAAAAGAGTGATTTTAGCTGAAGGACAATGCTAACACCAATGGACCATGAACAATTTTATTTTAGCTACTATTAGGAAGCTTTCACCTCTGCAACAATATGCTGATACTGGCTGCTGTGTGGACTTGCTGCTGAATTTACTTAGAGTTTGATCTTTTTCTGAGCAAGGATTCTAAATTGTTTTATATTTTGGGATGCCAAATCCTACTTTCCCTTGGCCCTTCACAACTCAGTGCTCCCACAAACTTTTCCTTACATGGCTAGAATAAGCAAAAGGGGAAAAAAAATTGGGATGTGAGGTTTTGAAACAATGATGTGGTGATACTGTGGTTAAGGGCCACACAAGTTGCATTGTTTTCAGTGAGTATGAAATTCCATCTTACCCTGACAGTCTCTCAAGTCTGAATTCCCTAAGCACTGGAAGGAGGTGGCCTAGTCCATATAACAGTGGGCTTTGGCCTGGAGGTCTCAGGGCAGCTGTGCTTACCAAGAGAGGGAAGATCAAGCATCACAGTCTTCCTTCCCTTCTTGTCCCAGTGTAAGATTTTGTCATGAGCAGCCTTGTGCAAAAGCAGCTATTCTCAAATTAGGGAGTATGAGATAATGTGTCACTTAAAAGCCAGATGGCATTCAAAATGCCAATCAGAGCCAGTCCTGATTTCTGCTAATGTGCTGTCATACGTTGCCATATGCACAAGTACCAGTCTAGATTTCCTCCACAAACTGATCATGAGCTATTTCCTGTTAATTATTTAGGGTATGTAGCTGATTACCTAAGAACAGCCCCCACTGCTCAATTAGACATCTCAGACTTTTAGATACAAGAAGAATAAGCAATACAAGGCAACAATAATAATAATAATAAAAATAATAACCAGCTTATGTTCTACTTCACTTATTAATGTTTTCACAAGTAAAGGCAAACATTGTTATTGCTTAGAGAATAAGTATTGCAGAGCAGTAATACCAAGCAAACAGACTTGTGGCACACGTGCTCAGCAACGTCAAATAAGAAGGGATTTGATCATGGTCAAACTGAGCTGTTGGCCAGAAATCCAGGCAACATTTTTTTTGGAAGCTTTCTAACAGCTGTCCCTCTGGGTCCACTTTATGATAAGTGTCTCTAATATGTGGCAGTGCTGGTCAAACACCAAAAATAATCTGTTTGCTCTTTCCAAAAAATTCCAGCCAGCTGGTCAGAGAATAAAGGAATTTCATAATGAGAAGATTCATAATTTCCCTCTGTATTCTGTATGGAAATATTTGGCTGCATTTAATTCTTTCTTATTTAGTACTATGGCATCAATACATATTTAGATTTTGAATATAAATTTTGACCCTTTAATATAACAATGGCACAGACAGTATTTTGCCTATTGTGCTTAAAATAGAGATGTTAGAAAGAAAGTCTTCAGCGTAAGAGAGATTACGTTTTCAAAGTATGGATCTAGATAAGAAATATTAGGGAATATAAGAATATAAGGGAATCCTCAATGTCTTGTGAACTTCAGAAATCCCATAGTGCATATATCAACAGCATGACAGCAGAGGATTGTCCATAGCAAGTCAAAACAAAAATCCACCCAGTCCAACAGAGTCTTCAGGAATAGCCAGGACTAGATGCTAAGGCAAGAAAGAGAACAGTTGTAAGCTGGTGTAAACCCTCCACATCAGCATCAATCAAAGTAAACAGGCTGGCAACAGCAAATGAAATAAATGGAAAAAGTAGTGTGAGAAGATAAAAACTAAAAGAAGTCCGAAAAAAAAGACCAAAAAGAAAAAAAAATAGACAAAGAAATGGAAAAGAAAAGAAGAAAAGAAAACATAAAAAATTAAAAAAGCCAATATTGGCCTACACTCCTTAAACTACATCATGTAAACACCCTCCCCCCCCCAAATGGATGCTCTGTCCAGCATATTTTTCTTAAATCTATAAAAAAAAACCCCAACTGCTTATGATATTCTAGCAAGCACCCCAGAGGTCTATTAGCAACCTCCCCAAATTCACTTCAAGGCAATACTCCTGTAACTGAAATCAGCTGTCTCATTGCTTCTGTGCAAGCCAGCACACTTGGATTCAATCAGAACCCCATTTGCTCAGAAAGCTGGGAAAATAGGGTTATTGCTCCTGAAGCCTGTGACAAGGCTCTCGGACTCACAGAGCTTAAATCCAGGACACAAAACTGGCTCACCCCCTACACAGGTTCCAGGTACTCTTTGCATCCTTCTGCTAAATGCTATGCTCAGCAAAGGTATCCAGGTTTGTCCTGATGCCGTGGACACTCTAATTGCCCTAGGAGCTCATCATTGCTGTATCATCCTTAAGTTATTGCCCTGGTTCTATTGCCCCCTCTGGCTTTGCAGTGTTATCTTTAAGTCACAGATATCAGAAGGATAAATTGTCCTTTGTGTTAGCCTGACCAGAGTCAGAAGTAGAGGTAAAACCACCCCTTTGCTCCTACCTCTCCTCCTGAGCCACGGCTCCTCTTGGACCTTTTTGCCACTGCAGCAGAATCATCCACAGCTTTCCCATGTCAAGGGATTTTTAAACCCTGTCCATCATGAGCTCTGGATTTATGACAGAGTTCAATGCCAGTTGGCTTCAATGGTCATTGAATTGCACTCTGGAGGATTTCTGAGATACAAACAGCAGAATGAATTGGAGTGCTACATCCCTAGAGATTGGCTCTAAGACAATCTTATGTCTTCCCTTGGCTGCAAAACTGCACAATGGATGACTAATTTGCACTACTGTGGGAGAACTGTATTCCAGTAATCAGGGTTTCAGCTTTAAAAAGCCAGGCTTTCACCTTGGCTTCAGAAGAGAAAAAAATTAAATGTTGAAATGTTTCCATTCCAACCATCAGTACCTATGTACAAAAGACAGAACTCTGATTTATACAAAAATTGTGTTTTACTCTCAGGAAAGAAAAAAGGGGAAAGTCTGATCTGGAATCTGCTGATTTTCCCCAGCCAAGAGAGCAGAAATAGAAGATGTAGGCACAGAGACTTCGCGAGCGCCTCATGAGGAGTTATTGAAGGAAAGGATTTTGTGAGAAAACTGGAATCTGCTCATTATGAGCTAAGTAAAAGCTTCTTCAGCTGCAGCCAACTGCAGTTTAATTTAAACTGCATTCACGCTGACAAAAGCAGAGTGGCTAAATTGCTTGCACTAATCATACCCTGCCCGTGTGCTTTGCTTACAGATGGTCATTAATACCATAATGATGACCTGTGACAGACAGGCTGCAGTGTGTGCAACTATCCTATTTAGCTTAGCCAGGATGAATTGTCCAGCTGTAATTCAGCACTGGAAAAGTGGAGAGTTTAAAGAGAACAGTGACGTGAGCTGCACTCTGTGTGAGAAGACAGCAGGCAGCTCCAGACGACTCTGCTAAACTGGCTGTTTTCTACTTGTCTGTCTTCAGTGGGGCGTGTCTTGAAGTTTGGCGTCATATATACAAATATGAGACAAAGAAAAACAGAACTGGTCCATTTTATCCTCAAGATGGTATTTTCCCAAGTTATTTGACACCTTGGATTAGTTTTCTGGGAGAGACAGCTGTGGTTACAGGATCACCATACCTGGTGACAAGTCCTGTCACACTTTCTTGTAGGTGGGAATGAAGAACAGAGTCTCTTACAAAACTTGAATTTCAGAAGCTCCTCTGCCCCTTTTAGATGGAAGGAGAGGTGTTCCCATTCTCCTGCCCTTATACTTCCCTGGAAAATTGGTCTTACCAACTGCTTTGGCTGTGATCCTGTCACTTAGCTGCCTTGTCCTGTTGAATATTTGTTGCATTTTATTGATGAACTCTCCATTCTAAATTCAAGACTTCAAACGAAAGCAAATTTCCTCCTAATCTGTCTCAAAACCAAGACACCCACAAAGCTAACAAAACTGTGCTTTCATGAACTCTGTTCCTACCCCCTGAATTCACTGACTGTTCTTACGTTAACAGTAGGAACCTGAGTGAATGATTTGGACTAACAGGATACTGATTCCAAAGCAAGTAGGAACATCTGGTACCTGAACTAAAGATAGCTCAGAAACATCATGGCTAAAATGCATATAAAATATTTAATCCAGGAATCTAAAATTTTGCATCCAATTCTTCATTCCTCCTGGTATTTCAGAAAACCAAAACTCCAGAAAATTTCAAAGCTCAACCCCCTTTTTTTTTCTGCCCCTTCTGACTGCAGGGTGTTGGGAGGTGGGGCTATACCTGGCATGCACTTGTGCAAAAGGTGTCTGAGAAAAGGCAACTCTGGTGGCTTTTCTCATCAGAATAGACAGCCCAGCCACTTTCTGTGTTCTTTCACTCTAATACTGTGTCAGTTCTACTCAGGCTTCCCTTATCAGCTGGCATCTGCAATGCCCTTTGCATGGTGACACATCATTTGAAAGATGCAAAGCCTTGAGTGGATGTCATTGCCTCCCTCATTAGCCATCACACTTTCATGTGAAGCAGTAAACATGTTTTCTGTCTGCTCACCAGTGTTACTACACCTCTATTTAACAGCAATTCCCATGAAGGATGATAAGGAATCTCGAGTTGCATAACGTGTTGCTATTTGCTGCCTGTGAATGCACTGATTGGATCAGCTGGGCTCACCAAAATTTCAACACACACACAATCTGTTAAAGCACTCACATGCCACAACAGTGAGCCTGCCTCCCAGCTGCAGATTAGACATCAATTGTGACTTTCAAAGAGCAAGTTAAATGCCATGCAGAATTCCTGGAGGTGATGTGTTTCATATATTAAAGTGGGTCAAGTCTTAATATTGGTTCCCAGCTATCAGTTCCCAGCAGCCATGAGTGAGTTGCTGTATGATGTGGCAAAAGCACTGCCTTTAGTGTGGAATGAGTAGCTCGTTACACTGGATAAGGATCACAACATGTTTATTATTGAAATAAAGGTTTGTGAAAATTTTTCATTGAGTTTGATTTGCTTTAAACCCCTGCTTGCTGGTCATATTGTTTATACATACTAAGAGATCTCTGGGACTATTCATTAATCCCAAAAGTTTTGTGCATTTTAGCAGGAATTATTGTTTATTCAGGAAAATATGTACTGAAGTACGTTATTCCTTATGTATCAGAAGAAGTAAAACTGAGAGCAGGTTGCACAGCACACCTTGTGTGTGTAGGGGTAATCACCAAAGCCTGTCATCTCTGAAGCAGCAGCACACACCCAGAAAATTCTCCACCATAACTACTTCTGTGTAAGAAAGATTATTCCCACCATAGCTGTTTCTGTGTGAGAAAGATGATTCCCATCAGTCTGGATTATTCTGCAAAAGAATGAGTTAATCCAAAGAAAAAGGATTGTGCTATTAAAGAAGGTTATTTGTAAAGCAATTCAGCAGAAATGGAGGTACACTACTTCCACCTTAGTGTTTCCTTTTGGATTTAGCCTGAGCATGTCCAGGTTCAAGCCCTTCCATTTAACTAAGGGGTTTTATGAGTCAAAAATCAGGCTTAAATTGTTTGCAGATTTAGTGGAGACAGAGAGGCAAACAAATGTCTTTGGATTATTTAATGGTACTGCAAAATGAGACAGCCAAATCTCAGTGTTTCACTAGAAAACTTGCAATTCACCAAATTGAGCTGGACCAAATCCCCTGCAGCTACAAGCCACAGGGGCTCTGCTAGAATCCATATAAATACATCCATTCCAACCCAGATTTGAACTATAAGCCTTAAATCTAGTTTAAGAATTTAAATGCTTCACAGCATGGGGTGTTTTTAGGTTTTAACCAATAGTCTTTTCACTGCCACAGTACTTGTATTGGTTGCCCATTGCATAGAAAAGCTACTGAAAAAGCCTTAAAATAATTTAATAACTTATTGAGCCCTAGGTATGGTAGCTGCTGGGCAATGCACAGAAACTGTTCTGCAACCCACAGTAAAGCTGCTGTCAGGAAAATGGAAATTCTTGCTACTGCAATTGTAGACATCACTTGTAATAGGGGTAAGAGAGCAATTTTCAGAGACAAGTCGTGTCTTTGAAGTGATAGGATCTTTTTCAGCTTCCCTTTGGAATTCAGGGGTACATTGGATGCCCAGATCACGCCATTTCCACTGGAAGTGTCTGATAGAGGTTGGTGTGTTCGCAACCCCAAGGCAGAGCACTCCTTTCAGACAGAGCTTCTGGTTTCAAGTCACTTTCCATATCGCAATTTCTTTTCTGTGCACTCAGAAATCCATTTATAGCTCTTATGTGATGTCCAGTGAAAAGTAACAACTCTGGGTCAGCTCCTCAGGTGGCATAAATCAATGTGGCTGCACTGACTTCAGCACTGCCGTCAAATGTAGCTGAAGGTCTGGCTCTGCTGACATTTAATTCGTGTGTTGGAACACGAATACGTGCACAAACACTGAGAGCCTTTAAATGTTTTTATTCAGGGGGAAATGTACTCACTTTACCAGAATGTAACAGCCCTCCAGCCTTCATCTCTTTCTAAATAACTCAGACAAGGAAATCAATCAACACACTTTTTTCCCCAAGCTTACAACAAAGTGCAGTAGATTTACTCTAAGTACTAGATTTTTTTCCTCCTGGTATATGTGTGTATCTGAGGCAAAACATAAATAACATAAAAGTTCCAGTTAATATACCTCTGAGCAGGAATATGTTTTTTCTTTTATTTATGATTTTCATGGCTATGTTCTGGCAGTGACATTATTCATCTCTTTATTCTCAGTTCAGCAGATCTGTCTGCAGGTGACACACGGAGCAAGTGTACAAACTGGAATGCATGATAGGAAAGCCAGGTAAATAAAACAACATCCATTTGCAATATAGTAGGAGATTTTAGTCCTGAATTTCTCACATTATTCCTCCAGTTCCCTGTGTGCAGTGTTTGCTGTGTCTGGTCTGGGGGTAATCACCCATCACACTCTGAGCTCACTGAGGTTTGACAAAGCAAGAGCAAAGGCAGGTCGGGGCACGCAGCTGGGAGGATTAGGATAGTGATAGCTGGGACCCTGCCACTGATCCCAGTAATGGGCACTGGGGAAGAGCCAGGGGAGCCTTTGCCATCTAAAATGAGGCTGCAGCAAAGACAGTAATCCAGAGAGCCTGTGCTTAAGCATCCACCCTGTTCCATGTTATCCAAACCCATTTTGTGCCTTTACTCCAGAGTAAACATAATGAAGCACCCAAATTTACATTATTTTCAACATAATGAAGCACCCAAATCCAAGCTTTGTGGAAAACAGTCTGGAACTGGGAAAGAAGGCACCCTTTTGCCCTGTTCCCCAGTGCCAGCCATTCATGGGAACACTGACAGGCCCTTCAGTTTGCTATAGTGTCACACCCTTCTGGGCTCGGCAGGTTTCTTCTTTTCTCAGCTTTTCTGTGAAAAACAAGCAGCAAAGCCCATGATTCATTTTTTCCTAGGTGAATGCCACCCCCAGTCTGTAGTCCTGACCTAAAAAATCTCACTGGCTTTTTAGCCCTGGGAATCTTGCGTTTCCTGGCTGCACAACAGAAGAAAAGGACACCGAGCAGCAGGACACTGCTGTGTCTGAAGAGCAGGGATGATGAAGTCTTTGCTGCCTGAGAAGGAAATTTATTAGGAAGATAAAGAGGGGCCATGATAGATTAAATGTTGCTGAGAGATGAAGTAGATATCCTTAAGGGTCTGGGCAATTTCTTCATCCCAGGAAATGGAGGACCTGTAATATTCCAGAGTCCATGCTTTCCTTGAGGGGAATAGAAATGCTAAAGAAAAAGCCCTCACTGCAGAAGAGAAGATAATAAGGCAATTAAAGCTCTCAGTACTATTAAAAAGTTGACAAAGCACCAGGATTAGATGAAATACATCACTGAAATCAGTGTGGAAAGAGCAAATAAAATCGAAAAGCCTTTGGAGAAGAATTTTGATTGCTTACTAATGGCAATGCTAGTACCAGAGGATAAGGTAATTTCTGTACGTAAGGAAGGACAAGGTTAAAAATGGGCACATTTCACCTGAATTTCAGGAAATTAGTCAATAATGTATCTCAAGATGAATCGATTTGAAAGGTCAAGCAGGATGGTGACATTGCTGCAAGTGGAAAAATTAGCAAAACTGGTCAGGAATTACCCTTTGTCTGGCAGCCAAAGGTTCTAGTAAGTTGGTGGGAAGCCTTAAGATGAAGCAATCTATGTTATCAAAATTCATAAATAGGCCAGCCTCTCTGGCCACATTCTTTATGCTCCAAATACTCTGTAAAAGCCTGAAAGGTTATCTGCATTCATCAGGGTACCCTCACCAAGTTTGCAAAGGACACAGAGCTGGGAGGAGTGGCTGAGGGGGTCATGCTGGGAAGGTTCAGGGGGATCTTGTAAGTGCTTATAAATATCTGATTTATAGGGTACAAAGAGGACAGAGCTAGGCCCTTTTCAGTGCTGTCCAGTGACAGGACCAGAGGGCACAAGTTGAAATACAGGAGATGCAGTCTGAGCATCAGGAAAAGATGTTTTTACTGTGTTGGTCAGCAGTGGAACAGGTTACCCAAAATGGTTGTGGAGTCTCCCACCTCAGACTTATTCAAAAGTCATCTGAACACAATCCTGGAGAGCCTGCTCCAGGGGACCCTACCTGAGCAGGGCAGTGGGACCAGATGACTTCCAGAGGTCCCTTACACCTGTCTGTAACCTGTCTGTGATCCTGTGAACTGTGTTTTCTCTTGTTTTTTTTTCTGGTTGTTTTACAATATCTGAGTACCCAATGATACCAGAAAATTGACTATCTCAGATCAGATGAAGAACACAAGGTTTACCAGATATGACTCTGTCTCCTTTCTCTGTCTCCAGGTGTACCCCAGTGACAGAAAAAATACAGCATGACCAGTCCCACCCAGCGGTCCAGCACTGTCCCATTTTGGTGCACTCTAGTAAAAATATAAATAAAAAAATAGCTTGTCCCCACCTCAATACACTCTGGCAGTAAATTTCTCCATGGGCTTTGTGCTCACTGGAAGAAGAAAAACCACAACAGGTCTTCCAGAGAGACTTTTGTTTCATTTGCCCTCAAAAGCAGGAATATCTAATGGAGTGCTTCCTGCTGTCAAAATTGTTTGATATTTCAATCTCATGCAAAACCATCAGGTCAGCTAAAAGAACTGATTTGTAATGCATGAAAGAGTTCCAAACACATATTTGTCTAAACTTGTTCTTGTTCACAATCTTAGCTTAAAAAAAGTACAGATTTTATTAAAACATAGATGTTTTCATGATAATAAGAATTGAGAAGTAATTAACAATTCTATTAAGAACAAGTTGGTTTTCAAAGGAAAAGTGGTTATTTCAGTTTCCCAAACTGTGAAGAAGAAAAAAAAAATCGTGACTAGAAAACAAAATGCAGGGCATTTAGGTATCTTTGCAATAGCTTTTACAGGATTGTTTCCATATTTAGACCCATCTTTTCATATTTTGAATAGTACTGGAAAGAAGGCATATGATTATTACCTGCAAATGCTATTTTCTGGAGATAGAGCAATGTGGAGATATAATTAAAAGTTGTAGAGTGAAGTTTCTAAAAGAAAATTCACATAATCATAAAACACCCTGGCAGCAAGGACTAAATGAGTTTTGTGGAATAACAACTAAAAAAAGAAACATTTTAGGACTGAACTTATTATATGTTAAAAATTAAATTCTATGCTACATGGGAAGCTTTTTCCACTGACAAAGGAATGAATTTGATGGCTCAGTGAGATTTTCCATCTCTAATGTTTATGATTCAGTATATTAAATATGACCTAATTTCTATGATATACGATGCATACAGGAGGCATGTGAGATCCTTTAAGAAAAAAAAATCAATTGATTGGTGGGGATAGACTACTTAAAGGCCAGTGAAATTTAATCAGAGAATCATCAAGGTGTCATAGAGAGAAATGGAACTTCCTGAATTTTGACAGCCACCTTTGCCATACTGAAGCCATCACAGACACATCGTCTTTCCCTGTTCATCAGTGCAATGGTGAGCAAGTTCTGTGAGTGCATCACCAAACTGAAGTCTTCCTCTTCCAGAAAGCCTGTGTAAATGATGTGCACGGCTGCAGAGGTGCAGATGGGTCAGCAGACTGGATAACAGGTGCCCATGACCCTCCCTTTTTCATTTATTCCCCTAATCAGACAGCAACTCTGAACACGCTTATGAAAAGCACTGGAGACAGCACCCAGAGGCCCTGAAAAAGGTGCTCATCTCAAAATGGACTGTGAGAAATAGCTACTCACTTTTCAGAGTTTAGGAAGCTTAATTAAACCTTATCAAAAATACAACAGGAGACTGAATAAAGAAAAAAGGTTATGGTGCCAGGAGCAAAACATTTTCCCCACCACGCTCTCAGCTCCCTTACAATGGAGGTTTTTCCTTTTTAACCCTTCAACCCCTCCCAAAGTTCTGTCCATCAAGCCCTTTTTCACTGTCCAGTGGTGGAGATCTCTTCCTCAAATTCTGATTGGAGGTCAGATGTCACCATAGTGACAGGCCAGCCCTCCCAGATGTCCCAACTCCAGCTGTCCCTTGATAACCACGCAAGGGGGTAAAACAGAACTATAAATCTATAAAACTTTTCTTAACCTATATACATGATATTTGTCCGTTAATTGTGAGAGTCAATCATCGCATTACTCATCTATCACATGGGCCATCACAGGAACCATGGAGAGAGGGAGCAGAGAGCCAAGAACACAGTTGGACTGGAGAGTCCATGCCCTCACTTTCGCAAATGAAACAGACTTGGTGTTTTCTTTTGGAGCATGGAGTGGTCTGAGGGGATGTGTGATACTGAAGACCTTGTGAGAAAACCACTTTGCCCCCGCAG
Organism: Pyrgilauda ruficollis; assembly: GCF_017590135.1. Taxonomy (NCBI): domain Eukaryota; kingdom Metazoa; phylum Chordata; class Aves; order Passeriformes; family Passeridae; genus Pyrgilauda; species Pyrgilauda ruficollis. The sequence goes on from NW_024525267.1 coordinate 6,145,524, forward strand.
CCCCCCAGAATGGGTTGGAGGAGATGCCATCCCGCTGCTGAAGGCTACTTAGGGTAATTGCACTTTTGCTGTCTGGCTGATGAAGCTCGCACAGGATGGTGAGAGAGCAGTGAACTGGCCCCCTTGCTCTAGGACACAATCAATACTGAATTAGCCTTTAATTACAAGTCTTTTAATTATTCAGTGTTGACTTAAAGTATGGAGCTGCAGCCGTAAATCTTTCTAAAGCAAAAGCTTTGATTCCTGGTATTCTGTCATTATCTCCTATATTGTGCTTGTGCAGGAAAATATAAGAACTCTATTGACATAATTTCATGGTTTTTACAAGAGTAATCTAGGATCCACGCTGCTGCTCAGCAAGGGCCATAATAAATTTTAAAGCCTCTGGCTGTTCTTAGGTGGCATTACCAAGCAAAAGGTGATTTGCCTGAAGTTTGATAGATCTTAATAGATTTCACTGTAGCAGAGAATAATTTTTATCTCCAGTTCATGAAAAAGTCTGCAACAAATTGCTCTGAAGGTAGGTATAGAGAACTACAGTGTTGATTCCAACACAATACAGTCCTGAGCCTAAACCCATCACTACCTACACTAGATTTGAAAATCCTTGTTTTCTCAAAAGAGTTGTGGTTTGGTCCTCATTGATAATGCACTCAGAGAGACATGTTTATGGTAGAAACATCTGTAATACATCAAATATCTATGTCTACTTAAGTATCTACAGAGAGAGAAAGGCCTGTTTTACCCTGGCTGTTTACTCTCTGTAAAAGCAGTACAGATTTTTACCCTTATTTTGTGCATTTCAATAAAAGATAAAGAAATTGAGAAAGTGAACCTTGTGACACTTGTGATAAAATTTAAAAATGTATTTTGAAAGGGTTTTCTCCAAGTCATAAACTACCTGAATTTCAAAGAGGGGTGGTCTGCTGTGGGCAAATAATTTCTTGAATCAGCATTTCTTCACCAAAACTGCTGCAGCTGGCTTGGGGTGCTGGCTTCCATCTCACAAGCAGGGAAGGGGATGCATCCTCTCCCTCTTATACACTCACAGCCCAGGCTGGTACACACGTCCCACTTAACAATGAGATACATTTTACTCATTTACTCAGCGCTAGATGCGATATAAAAAATTTCCTCAAGTATTTTGTTGTGTTTGGGGTGTTGAGACACCAGTCTGTGCCTTCCTGTGACATGGGGTGAAAGGACATCCTATGATTTCTACTTCTGTTTATGTCAGTGAACCTGCCCCATTCCCTTCTGTTGTTTCTGCCTTTGCTTAGAACTGGAAAACAGATACACAAACCAATAAAACTTGAGGAAAAAGTGACAATTTTCTGAGACTGAGAACTTGAGTATTGCGTTTGCCATAGAGGCTGTGGGTTCTCCAGTGTTCTCTACCTGCCAAACCTATCTATCCTTGAGATAATGAATATGCAAAAGACAAAGTAGCTGAGCTGCAAGATTCAGCAGTTGTATCCTTATGTAATGGTCCAGTAATTGGTCTAGTTTTAGAATTCACTGGCATTTATCAGGATGATTGCTCTGCTCATAATCACAGTCTATTATTTCTCACATTCTATAAATACCATAAAGAAAGAAGTTTCTTGAAAAAGCATCAGTAAATAAATCCCTCTGCCAAAAGTTTATAAATTGTGTGTTACTGTGCATATCCCAGCAGCAGCAGTTCAAGCATTAATGACTTAGCCTTTCTTAATTACTTTTTTAATTACAAAAACCAGACAGAACTTATTATCAACAAATTGCTTGGTATAATGTTATTGTTCCTTCTCAAATCAAGATCATGTTGAATGCGTTAAAAATGCATAAATAAAGCCAATGCCAAACATTTGCAGAGCTTGAATTCATTCAGCACTTGACTTTTACAGATGTTCTCACAGAGTGATTTTAAGTTTATTTTTCTATCTTGTCCTGTATTATCTTTGTTAAGATAATATGAAGCTCCAACATGGTGCTTCATTCCAGTGAAGATAGAGGTATAAAATGATAATCCATTGGTACATTCTTTGCTGTCTCTCATTAAAACTGGCAAGAAATAATTACTTCATACTTGTTCTCATTAACAGCTAAAATTGTCTCCCACTTTCTTATATTAGCAATAATTTACATTTAGTACTAAATCTATTAACTGGTGTCAGGTCCTTGGGTCAGAACTCTCATTTTCCAACTTCTCAGCTCTTTTCCCCTATCTCAGGAGGACAGTCCCTACTGCCATACAGCAAGGTGTGCTGGCAGCAGCATCACTGTGTGATCTCCTCATATGGGCTAAATGGCATCAGTAATAATGGGAAAATGAATGATCATGATCTCTGCCTCCCAAATTAATCCATATCTGCTGTCCTGTTAGACTTTGCTTTGTTATAACACGGGGGTGATATATGGCCAGCAATTAAAATCCCAGAGAACTGAGACCAACTTTCTCTACATCCTTAAAAACATACAGTTCTAGAGAAATACAGTGTCAATATTATATGGCCCTGAAATGAATTCTTGAAGGGAATGAATATTTGCATGGGATAAGACTAAAAATTTAACCCAGACTGTACATTTCATGCCTCTCCCACATATTTTATTGAATTGCAGTGGTGCAGCTAAAGTTACAACAGTCAGACCTCAGACCCTGCAGGTGAAGGAAGGACACAGAGCAATGGACCTCTCTGGAAAACTCTGCAGTAAAACTAAAGTGATGCCACGGACTTTCAACAACAGCAAATCAGGATTTTTGAAAGGCACACTTCAATGGATGAGATTGAAAGTTTTAGGAAACTGTAAGAAATCTCTTTGAAGAGGAAAAGACTGTAATAGTTTTGTACTTCAGGTCACAACAACGAATTCCTGGAAACTTTCAATTTATGCTGCTATTTTTTATTAATGGAACTTGGCTGAGTTTCAGCGAGGATCAGAGAGGGCAAAGAAATCTTTGAGATATTAGGAGGAGTAAAATGCAAGTATAACAGACATCTGAGCTCACTGGAATTCCTTGTCAGTAGACTCACATCCATTTATCAGGACTGAAAAAGGAAGAACCAGGTATTTGGTGCTGTTTGTTTTTCTTTTTTTCTTTTTCCTGACAGATGACAATTATTCAGAAAGCTGCCATTTTAGAAGAAAAAGAGATGGTTCAGAAAGGAAAATTTTCAGATATTATATTGATTTAAGCTGCACCAAGATAACTTCAGATTTTAAGTGTTCATGAAGAGTTATGGATACCATTATCCTTATTTTTCTTTTACCATGACAAAACAGACAGGAGTGAGAGCTGCCCAACAGCTGCTCTCAGAGCTCCTCTTGGTCCTGCATTCCCCTGTTGGGCTGGGAGGGCTCAGAGCACCACACTGCTTTGTGCAGCTTTTGAGTAGGATGAAATTCTCTCTTTTCCTCCCTATCCCTCCCATGCCCTGCGGCATTCACATCCTCTGAACAAAATTCCTTCGCCCAGGATTTTTCTCCTGGGAAGCTGAGAAGCCTCAGAGAAAAGGAAAACCATTCTTATCTCATTTGCTTCTCCTGTGTTGTACTCATGTGGAATGTGTTTGGAGATTGTTTACCCACAGGTGATTGTTTTATTGGATTCTGGTGTGAGTTGTTTTCACTCATTGGCCAATCAGGGCCAAGATGTATCGGGACTCTGGAAAGAGTCACAAATATTCATTATTATCTTTTTTAGCATGAAGTAAGTATCTTTTCTCTATCCTTTAGTTTAGTATAGTATAGTATTCTTTAATATAATATAATAAAGTAATAAATTAGCCCTCTGAGAACATGGAATCAGATGCGTCATTCCTGCCTTCATCGGGGGTGCCTCAGCATTTACAATAATGCCCCTCTCAAGCAAGCAGAAGGGATTCCTCTGAGCAGGTCAAATTCCTCACTGGGGCTAGTGGGTGAATTTTGAAGATAATTCTCTGAGTTTAGCACAAAAAATACAGGCAGAGAGGAGCTGCCCTGTACAGGGTATTTCTATAAGCAGATTGTATGGAAGGAATCTGTTTTAAGGGAATGGTTTACTGAGCTGACAGCATTCCAGCCTGTTCCCCACACTCTGTCTGTGGCCATGGCTGCCCCATGTTCTCCAGGAGCAGGCATGGCCTCGGGCACAGCGTGTTCCCCTGTCCTTCTGCTGGCCCCTGGGGCACCCAGGGCACCCAGGGCACTCCCTGCCCACACATGGCATTAAGCAGCTGCTCCCTCTTTTGCAGGAACTCTTCCAAACCTCTCAGCTGTATTATGCGAGACACCCCATCTTTTACACCACTGGGTATCTTCCCAGCCAGAGGTCATCTTGCAGCTCTGCCTCTTTGCCTTGTGCTCTAAGGCTCTGGATCTCTTGTACCTCAACCAGCAGCCCCCGGATCCTTTGTGCTTTGGTTTTGCTCTGGAGGCTTCTGGTTTAATCCTGATGCAAACGTACAGGGTCCTGTTCTTTGATCTTTTTCACTGTCCCTGCTGCACATGTTGCTCGGGCAGTTGGTACAGCCAGAGCTTCTTGGAAATTCCTTGCTTTCTCCCAAGTGCCTTTGAAGCAACCAGGGGAAAATGAGCATTCACAGAACATCCTTGCACTCAAATTCTTGTTGATGACTGAAATGACCAGTGGGAGCTACACAACCATGTGTCATTACACAGATAGCCAGGTAAAATTGCAAAGAATGAGACTTCCCCCAGACACTGAATGATATATACAAATACAAGAAATTAAAAGATAATTAATATTTTTAAACTTTAAAAATAACTTTTTTTTTTTCCTTGAAAAAAATGACTTGTCAGTATTTGTAATCTCCTGTTTCATTTTGAATCACAGGCTTTGTAAATTTCCAGATAAGATTTAATGTTAAAGTTAGAATGTTTTAATGTGAAGAAGAAAAAAAAAAAAAAAAACAAAGCTTTTGATTGTAATCTCTAGGGTCAAATAAGAAGAAAGGAAAAAAAGATCAAAATGCTGCCATTGTAAAAACTTGTCAGAGATTTAACTGTGACATTCAGGCATATCATTAAAATTTGCTTTACAACTGCTGCTACTGTACTTCCCTGCAGCAGTATGAAGGAAGGTGAAAAAATAATCTTTACCTTTTCCCGAGAAAATTAGCTTCCATGTAAACATACACTGAATTTTATTTTTCTCCTCATTATGTGTGATGCTCAGACTGTTGATGCAAACACACTGCAGCCTCGGGGCTGTCCCCAGTTAATTGGAGCAATAGAGGCCAGATTAGAAGGGCTCAGTGCCCGCCTGGCACAGGCAGTGGCAAAGCTGATTTGAGGTGTCCTACTCAAGGCTCAGGACAGGTCATTGTGCTCCCATGGCAGTGTGATAATCTCCAGCTTTACAGACAAAAATCTGCATCTGAATGCAGCCAGCCACATCGAAAGGTTTATTCTCCTTCAGATTTTCCTCACGGACTTTCTGGTGGATGGTGCAGCAGCAGGGAGTTCCCCCTGTGTCTGTGGGAGCCCCCGCTGGGCTTTGGGTCAGGCTCATGTGAGGTGGTTGTTTATGCACATGGGCTTTCCTCCATCTCAGGGCGCCTGCTGGGGTGGCCTTGGCACTTGCAGAGCTTTCCCTCATGTCCTCCTGGAGAACTGAGGGGTTTCCCTGTGCCTGGGCAGATGGGGCACCTCCTGCATTAGCACGGGGTCCAAGTGGCGCTCATGAGATCCTGATGAAGTCAGCACCACCAGCAGACTCAGGACAACAACTCAGTTTTATGTCCAATTTGCACTTCCCCATCACAAAATGTGGTGGAAAAGGGGTGAATGAGGGAAGACATCAGCAAACATGCAAGACAAAAAAGTGTGTTCCTTTTCTAGGATGGCGCAAACGGTTTTAAAGAAACAGGATTTCTTACTGATGCTCAAAGAACAAATATAATTTCTTAATTCTTAGATTTTGTGTTGTGCTAGCCCTTTCTTTCATTTTCCAACCAGAGCAAATTGCAGATAATACCAGAATATTGTTTGATGTTTCTGAGGTAAATTTCACATAAATGAATTTCTTGTTATACCCATAACTTAAATATCCTTCTGCATTAATGATAGAGTCAGTCTCCATTTATTGCACTATAACCGGTACTGCAGCCTAAATAAATAAAATAATACAGAATAGTCAATTCTGCTGGCCCAGCATCATGTATCAATTTGCACTAATAAGTTAATTTCCATAATTGTTATTCAGAACTAACATAATTTGAAAGAAGAGAGGTCATAATGGTCATGATGCCCTGAGAGGATTTTGCCTTGCTGAAGTCAACACATTGAAGCCTCTGAAGGATTCTGGAGAAAATAATACCCATAACCCAATCATTCAGTTAATGTTATTACTCATTTATTTGTTTTCCATCAGCGAGATACCCAGTGACCTCCAAAAAAAGACTGTGCCTTTGACACACAGACACATCACATTTGTTCTGTCTCTGCTGATCCTGAGTCTTTAAAATCCAATGGTAAGACTTCCAGTGGACCTTTAAAAGTGCTGCCTGCATTTGTCTTTGCTGTCTATTCAAATAAGCTGGAGCACAGCAACAGGGAGTGCTCTTTGTGCCTAGAAAAGCAAATAAACCTCCTTCAACTTGCTTTTTGTCTCTCTTGCTGAGACCCCTTCAGTTTTGGTAACATTTAGTTAAGAGAAGACACTGAAGTGTGGTGCTGGTTGAACACAAGGCCCTGTTGAGCTTACTCAAGCAACACTGACATTTTTTACTAAAAAAAAGATGTATCTCACAGGGAATTGCTGGTGAAGCTGCTATACATCAGATGAGGATGTCATCTGCTACATTTTATTTTGTCACTTAAAATTAAATGCATTTGTAATATGTAGAGTGCTAAAATCAAATCAGGATTTAATCCATTTTAGAAACATGTTCTATTACAGGGAGAAATGTATATGGCAAACTCGGAATGTTATAGAGCATTTGCAATAAATATCAATGACATTCGTTGGTAATTTTATTTTTGCCTATAAGTTACGTATGAGATACTGACCTTTCTAAATATTTTACACAGATAACCTGATCCTTAATACAGCGGTGAAATATAATTGCAATTATTGTTTGCAGAACTATGAGAGGGGTTGCAGAAGATGTTTTGGCTAAAAAGGAATAAGCAGATCAGTGGGTTGGACTACTGCATTAGAGCTTACAGTGATATTTTCAGTGATGACAGGGGACTAAAGGCTTTTGCTTGTTTTGCTTGCTGATCAAAAAATAGAAAGAATGAGCTGGAAAAGAAATTAAAATCAGTATATTTAAAGGTCATTTCTAGTGGAAAGAAAGCTTAGAAAATTGCAAAATAGGCGTTATTCACAGAACTTTCCAGTCTCTCTCTCCTACATAAAAAAATTTGCTTAGTGTAGGCAGAAATTCACAGAACATTTCAATTTGAAATTTCATTGTGAGTTAAAGCTTAGTTGTACATTTCCCATCCACTTGCCTTTAATGTCTGTTGCATATATTATTTTTATATATATATATAGATATATATATATATATATATATATAAATATAAATATATAGAATTATAATACAGTTATGAAATATATTACCTATGATGCAAGCATTGCTGCCATATGTGTAGGTCTTGGTGGGTGGGACGGGTGCAAAAGAAAGGAAAAATGCAAATCCAGAGAAATTTGTGGAACCCCACAGAAACAACACCTGGAATTTCATTTCTTGGTGTTACTGTTCACTTATTCCTCCTTTTCTACCTATTTCTGCTACGTACTGTACTTTCCATTCAGCTGCTCTGGCGTTAGCTCTTTGGATGTTACAAAGTCATGCAAACTAAGCAAGAGCCATGGTGCATTTTGATTTTCAGAGAGTTGTCCAGACACAGAGTGGCCAGTGAACCATGATTTCCCTGGAGCCAGACTCCATCTCATACCTCCCAAAAGATGGCTTATGAAAGAGAAGGCACCTCATTCAGATAGAATTAAAGCACATATACATCTTCATAAAGGCTCATACAAAAAAATTTCCATTTTGTTTTCAGAGACAGTAATCTAACCTTGTTTTTGACTCCACTTAGACTTCAGTAGAGAAACTGAGAGAAGAGTTGGCTGAAAACTTGATTTCTCCACAATTAATTCCTCTGTTTTTCCAGTTAAGTATATTTCATATAAAGAACTGGGAAAAAATGGACAAGGGGTTAACTTTTGCACAGGCCTTGACCTCTCCATTTTTGTAGCTACAATTCATAGCTTTCCAACAGTAAATTCATTTACTAAAAGCATGGGACAGCTCGGGCTCAAGGACACTGTTGTTTGTGTTTCTTGCTTTCTTGTCGTTGCACATTGTCTTCCTCCCAGTTTTCCTCAGCTTACTTTGGACAGGCCACAGAGAAAAGGGAGCTACTGATGTTAAAAGCATCCAGCTTGCCATTCAGAGCCTTTTGTGGTTCACATTGCACGCCTGGTTCCTGCTTTGGTTCCAGGAGTCTCTGAATTGATGGCAAAATGGACTCATTTGAAAAAAAAAAGTCTGAATATGGATTCTTCTTTTTTTCCTTTAGCAGTCTCTTCTCATTAAATATTTCTTTGCTTTCATCTACAACAAGCATAACGAGATAATTCTGTTTACCATTCCTCACCAAGAAAAGTAATTAGAATGCAAGGTAATTTCCATAAAATGCATTATGACTTTAATATCAGTAAAAGCCACTTAAATATTAAATGCACAGAAAAAATATTAGCTAAATTATCATGGAATAATATGATCAGGTTGCTTTAGGAGGAAAAAAGTGATAAATGTGTTTTAATAAACTGTGCAAAATTATATGTATCATATTCTTGCTTCCTGTCAATTTTATTTAGAGTTAAATGCCATTGTGATAATTAGTTGGGGTTTACTATGTTCATTAAAAGCTTTTCTAATGATCACATAAAGAAATAAGTGAAATTAATTCCTTTCTTTAAACTCAAAGAAATTAATCAAATGAATAAACAAAAAGCTTTTGCTGAGGCACAGACACAATATTATAGAACCATCGAATCATGGAATGGTTTGGGTTGGAAGGGGACCTTCCAAGACAAGCATGGGGTGCAAACATCACACTGAATCAATGAAGGCTGGGATTTTGGATCAGAGTTGATGTTCTTGATTTACAGACAGGAGCCCTGTGTGTGAGGGGACAGTGCATCAAATCCAGTAATGCTCATTCAAGCCAAAGCTCAAAGCTTTTCCTAGGAATGCAGCGAAGGTTCTCCAGTGAAAACGAGAATAGATCTGACTAACATTTCTGACTTCTGAATTTTTTTTCAGGGTGGGCATACTACATCTTTCAAAAATTTTGTAAGCCCCATTTTCAGTTACTGAAAAACCCTAGAGAGGTGCTGAGCTGGTGAAGTCTCCTTTCATGACTTACTAGGACTAAAAACACTTTCCCAAGAAACTTTCACATCTTGCTAGCATTAGGAAATTTATAAATGCTGAAGACAACTTCTGGCTGTCAGAAATTACGCTAGAAAAAGGAATATGTGAAGTATTCATCGTTATGAATACTTCAAGATTCAAAACACACACAAATAAATTATTTCAAAATCAGATCTATTAATTTTGATTTCCATATGCATGAAAATGGTGTTAAAATAAAATTATATTTTTGAAAAACTTGCTGCATGAACTCATTGAATTAGTCCAATGACTGTAGATGTAAATGCTAATGACATATCCTTTGGCTGGGGTGAGTGAACCTGATTTGGAGTCCAGGTCATGTTAGAAGAAGCTTCTTCATTTCAAACCGGGTCAGATCTTTGGTGAATATTAAGGAGGAAAAAGTGTAAAAACAAAGTGTTCATTTCAAAAACACAGCCATGAGATTAGCTTGAAGAAGAACCAAACAAGTGAGTTCTTGAACCTTGATTCTCAGACTCTTCCATTCAAAATGCTGCCAAAGCTGATGGAAAGCACCACTTCACTAACCTGCCTGTTAAACCACAGTGCTGTTTTATTTTTCACAAAACACCTCCCTTTATAGACCTCTGGAGAGCAGGCTTGTTTACAATAACTCTGTGAACAAATTCTACCCAAGAAGATACCAAAGTTGAGATGCAGTTAGGATTGGAACTGAGACTAATAAGAATGGAGTTAATCATGTCACCTTAATAGAAAAGTAATAATGAAAATAATTGAGTTTAATGTATAATTTGGATCATTGCGTGTTAACGCATTCTGCCTGGGCTTTGAAAAAAATATTTATTTCATGTAGAGTTAAGATTTAATTTGGTTTTATAATGGAATTCTCACCAATTGAATTTAATAACTGCAGTTGTTAAATCTGATTTTGAATTGGTGCACAAATTTGAAGTTCATATGTTAATTTTTGACAAAATATACTTAGCATTTATAGCCTACTCTTAAGGTGGTTGAATTTATTTTCATGAAACTTAATAATCATTATTGTCTTATATTATAGAAATCAAATTAGTTTACTCAGCTGTCCTGATGAGGGGCAATTTGCCCTATGACTATTTTAATTTTAAAACAATGAATTCTGGCTTTTGTGAGTGGATTTATTTTTTACCTATTGGACACACTTCTATGACAAAATTTATGTTTATATTTAAGGGTCTTCTCAGGAAAGAAGAGAAATTCTGCTCAGTTGCCTTTTCCCTTAGTACCTCCTCTGACCCCTGTTCTTGCAGACAAGAGATTGTGTGCAGCATTAAAGGTTTCAGTTGAATTTAAAGGAAAAAAAAATTGTCAGATTCCTAACAGTGCCTCACAAAGCCCAGACTCCAGGCTGTTCTAATTTGCTGCTGAGGGACTCCACACAAAAAGGATTGATTTTTTTTTTCATTGAAATAATTATTGAGCTATCTGGATGGACTATCTTATGCCATACTCTAGTTAGATAGTCCGTTCAAGAAACCCTTCAGAGCTCATGCTTAACTTTAAGCAGTGGAAGTGGTGCATGCTCATAAAGTTCATGGGAAAACAGGGATTCAAGACCAGATATGGGCTTTGAACAACAGCCTGGGGGCTCACGAGCAGCATTTGTGATTCCTGATCTGATGTTTCATGGCCTTGCCTGAACCATGTGCCCCTTTTATCCTGCATTCCATCTCTTGGAAAAGGCCACTCTCCTCTCCAGCACCAGGGGCTTAGCCAAGGAATACTGCAGGATATCTATGAGACCCTTCAATAGGGTAATTAGGATAGAGGTGCAAAATGGCATTATCAGCATTATGAAGCATGCATGGACCTTCATTTCAAAGGAAGCTGTTATAAGCTCTGCCAGGTGATGGGATGTAGGAATATAAAAAGGTAAAAGACTTTAGAAAGTGCAGAAAGGCCTCAGAAAGTAGACACAAAGCTAAGAAAGGCTGGGAAATTTCTAAACATTCTCATGGGAAGCTAGGAAGTTAAAAACCAAGTGAATACATTTATATTTATCATAAGGAACAAGAAAGAACAAGAACTTATTGATAGTTCAAGATGTGAGAAGTTCTAGATATATGCTTTGCAAAGATAGAAAAAGTTTCAATCTTAAATAATGAATAATTGTGTATTGTTTGAGGTTTATAAAAGTCCTTTTGTTAATGTTAAACCCATGTGAGTCCTTTTGTTATTGGTTATAGTATAATGACTTTACACCTTTTATGCTATTGGTTCAAAGAATATGTAGAAAAAGGCTTTGCATAAGCTGCCATCTTGTCTTTGATCTGGATTTGCATGGATGTTGTTATTCTCCTGTGTCTCTTGCTTTTTGCTTGTATGATACAGACAGATAATAAATCCTAAGTCTGCAACCAGTCAGAGTCCCATCCCGTTTGTGAGACGCGGACTGATCCGGCAGAATGGGAGTCATGGAATAAGTGCCCTGGGAAGGTACAAGTGGCACCTCCTACCCTGCCTGGTGCTCTGTATTCTCTGACCACATTCTGCAAGAACCACTTGCTTCATGAATTACTAGGAACACATTTCCTTATGACAGAAGTAGAGTAACCAAAAAAACTCTTCTTCTCTTGCAGAAGAAATCTTGCCAGGTCACAAGTGGCTTTATGCAGCTCTGGTAGTCCCTGTCCAGGGGCACTGCCAGCCTCTGGCCAGCCCATTCACCTGCTCTTTCTCACTCCTCATGCAGTTTAGTTTTTCTGTGTATCTCCCTTCCCCATCACCAGTATTTTCAATCTGTTTCAATCTGTTTGGACACATCTTTTTGCTTCTTTCTGCTGCTGCTGTAGCACTGCCACTCGTATAAACAGGAGCTCTACTCCGCCCCGGTGTCTTTTTTTCCCCCCTTATTTTCATTAATGCTGTAGCTTTCCAGGGAAGGGGGGAGGGAGAAATGAGCCAGTAGGTCAGTAACTCCATCCCTGAACATCTCAGTGATGTGCCTTAAACCACACTTTCTTGTGGTTTGTCCCAAGTCATTTGCCAGGACTCAAATGATGGAGCTTCTGCAACTTCCCTTGGGAGATGATGCCACAGGAAAACAGAAAGGATTCTATTGATATTCTACAGACCTTTTCCTTTTGTTAATTTAATACCATTACTCCATATTCCACCATAACCATTTTCCCCCACTCCATTGCATTTCCTTCTTCAAAACACTTCCAGACATTTATGTTCCCTTTTAATCATCTCTTAGTAAAGATTTTGCTTGTTTTTAGGGCTCTTCCCCCCTTGCATTCTGTTTGAATCCAACCCCTCAGGGTCATACTCATCTTTTCATCCATAATTGAAAAGACAACCACTCTATACAGTAATGGGAGATTTTTTTTCTTTTTCTCCTCAGCTCACGCAAGCTATACAGATCCTCACTTGTCTCTTCAGCCTCTAAGACATATTGTACCACTGAATTTTAAGCAAATCTACCAGACAAGATCAATGAACTATTCTGCTTTAAAATCTAGGGCATAAATTGGCCATCGTTTTATACATGTTTTTACCTTTCCAGCTCTTCAGCAAAATGGAGACCCATCCAGCATCGAAAAGTAAAAATGAGCAGCTAGATTCTTCTTTTATTTATAACAGGGTTTTTCCCACTAAAACAAAGGAAACCATTTGCAGATCAACAGCCCAACGCAGAATTTTAGCACAAAGGCATCCTTTTTCCCTTTTTCACAAAAAGCAGCCTTGTTCCAAAACAGAGCAGTGGCAGAAGGCACATGCACCACTTACACTGCACTTGGACACCCTGAAATGGAACACTGTGGACTGTAGTGCTGCAGGAGCACTGTGGGACACCCAGGGAAGTTTTTTCCTGTGTGGCACTGTCCCATCAATATCCAAGGGATGGGTTCAGCAAGGGATTCCCTGGGTGAATCACCAGTGGACCCACCATTTGGTAGGAGAGAAGGCTACTGTGGGAAAGACAAAGAAATGTCTCTCCCAAAAAGATTTTCTGAAAGAAGTGGAGTTTTGGGTGGGGAAAATTCTCTTCCAGGTGCTCTCTGAGGCTGGCCACATTCAGTTATGGCTGTGCACTTGCTCAGGGCACTACTCTGTGTTAACAGAAGGAATGAGCACCTAATTAGTTGTTTTACAGAATACTCACAGTTTTAGAAAGGAAAAGCTTTGTGGTTTAACCTCAGCTGGCAACTCAGCCGCATACAGCTTCTCCCTCAGTCCTCTGCAGCGGGAGAGGGGAGAGAAATGGAGGAGTAAAATGAGAAAACTTGTGGGCTGAGATAAGGACAGTTTAACAAGTAAAGAAAAAGCTGCACATGCAAGCAAAGCAAAACAAGGAATTAATAATTCCCCATGGGCAGGCAGGTATTCAGCCATTCCCAGGAAAGCTGGGCTCCATCATAACCAACAGTGACTGGGGAAGACAAGTGCCATAATTCCAAATGTTCCCCTCCTTCCTTTTACTCCCCAGCTTTACACAATGAACAGACACCATAAGATGTGGAGTATCCCTGTGGTCAGCTGTGTCTGTGGAGGGAGGGAGGGAGGGAAGGAAGGAAGGAAGGAAGGAAGGAAGGAAGGAAGGAAGGAAGGAAGGCTCTTTTTTATATTGAAAATGAATGATGATCCACTTTCAACTTCCCAGCTTGTAACACTGTTATGGGAACCACAACCTCTGCTTTTCTGTCTCCTTGTGATGCAGAGTGGCAGAAAAACTGGCAATAATAATCCCACGAGTGCTGGCTGGGTGCTGCAGGGTGTCACTGTTTTCTTGAGCAAGCATCTGGCTGCTGGGTACCTCTTAGGTAACCACAGAAAAAGCAGGTGTTTTATTTGTGTCTGTGGGCAGAGAGAAGAAACTCATTAGAATGTGACAAGTTTCTGGGCTGAGTGATACGGCACATGTAATCTCATTATCTGTGCTGGGGAATGGCAGGAGTACGCATGTAAAACAAGATTTTATGTGTATAGCTCAGTCAGTGAGGAATAATGGATTGATAATGGGCTGTTTGTTGCTGCTCAGATTTTGGCTTGCATCCACAGTGGGATATGCTGGAGCAGATCCACTGGAATACACTGTTTGATACTTATGCTAAATGTAAGCTGGTGAGTGTTTAGATTTATTTTCCATTCAGTGTGCAACGTATCACTCTGTCATCTCTAAGTTTTGCCATGCACATATTACAGGAATAGTCACATGGCCTCAGGATTGTTTGCATTTCCCTGAAAGAATGAATAGAAAGGTGCAGAGGGTTGACCCTGGCTGGATGCCAGGCACCCACCAAAGCCTCTCTATCACTCACCTCTGTAGCTGGAGAGGGAAAATATAACAAAGGGTTCATGAGTTATGACAAGGAGAGGGAGACATCACCCGCCAATTACTGTCATGGGCAGAACAGACTCAAATTAGAGGTATTAATTTAATTTATTGCTAACAAAATCAGAGCAGGATAATGAGAAGTAAAATTAAGACCTTATAAACAACTTCTCCCTACCTCCACCTCCTTCCCAGCAATACCTCCTACACCCCAAGGAATGGGAGTTATGGTCAATTAATCATATGGTCAGTTCATCACATGTTTTTCCTGATCCTGGTCAGGGAGAGCAGTCAGAGATCACAGAATACTCTGAGTTGGAGGGGACCAGCTGCAACTACAACTGTGCAACAACTGTTTTCTTCTTCTTAGATATGCTATCATAGACGTGTGCCCACTTTTCCAATGGGCCCAGCCTCGGCCAGCAGTGGGGATGTCCTGGTGGTGCCTGGCATTGGCTCTGCTGCACATGGAGGAAGCTTCCAGAAGCTTCTCACAGAAGCCACCCCTGTAGTTTCCCTGCTACCAAAACCTGGGCACATGAGCCCAATACAAAAGGTCCACATGTTCAAATGAAAAAAATGAGGTTGTGGGGAGGGGAACAATGTGACAGCTAAGGAAGCTGATATTGTGTGACAGAGAAGTAAAAGCTCCATGTTTCACAAGAGAAATCAAGAATTCCTGTAGGGCATCCCAAACTCAGGAGGCCCTGCTTTAAGGAGAAGAAGATTTAAGAGCACTAAAAGAAAAATGAGGCAGGAATATGAGGTATATTTTCTTTTATCCACCTTGCTGTATTTCTTGCCGTGCCAAAAGTGTGATTTGTTTCTGTAATTATATATCCCTTCAAGGACTTCATAAACACAAAATATCCATGTCACAAGTCAAAAGAAAAGACAGAATAAACTGCTGGGTCCTTGTGGGGCCCTGAACCTGACTCCTTTTCCAGGTGGGCAGCAGACTAGGAACCTTTGCTCAGGGCATGTTGCTAAATGTGCAGACTACAGGGTACTGTGATCAGGGACAGAATAAGAGCTCACAGATCCAGGGTTAAGAGTTGCATCCCCTGCAAATTAGCATCCAGCTGACCCACCTTCCCATTTAGTCACTGCCACAGATACCAAGATGTCACAGGCATCATGATTTCTGTGATGTTTCCCTGCTGCAGCCAAGAAGGAGTAGTTAGATCTCTGGCACAAATCTACAGCTTTGAGCTGCAAACTGGCACATGAAAATCAGAACTCTTGAGCACCTTAGGTAGTTCTGCTAAATGTGACAGAGCAGCCACAGATGCGATGTCAGAGGAATACACCAGACCCCTGAGAGATTGGCTCATGACTGTCTAGGAACCACCTTAAAAGTGCAGAAACTTGGCTTTCATGGCCTCCATCTCAGCATGAGACACCTGTCAGTGCAAAACACACTGAAATCCGCTCAGAGAGGTATTGCATACCCTTGGGAGAAGAGTTGTGTTAGCTGGCTGGGAGAGCAGGAGCCCAACTTCCAAAAGCCCATTCCCACACAAGCACATCTTTCACTGCTTTGTGGGTGCCTCATCTGCACCACATGTGGTGAGGTCTCTCCACCAGTATCAAGGACAAGTGTGAGCCCAGAGGAGAAGATTTCCCCTTGAGAGGCAGAGAAAAGAGATGGGGAGAACAAAGGGCTCACAGACCCTTGCAGCACCCTACAGCTCTTTGCCTGGTGTGCAGCATCTCAGGCTGGATAAAGAGCTGGGAAGACAATGAAACCCATCCTCCAGATTAATCTTTGAGCACTTTGTGCTGCTCCAGGTATGTTTATTTCTCAGTTAGGGTGTTACAGGTATGGTATCAGCCAGCCTAATTGTACTTTGAGTCATCACAGACAGGCCCATCAAGGCACAGCAGAGAGGAGCTGAATCATCTCCAGACTCAGACACCCACAGATATGCCATGGGTTTTTTTGCCCATCTGCCAAAACATGCTGGAAAATCTGCAGAGCTAATGTTACTGTCTTTCTGTTCTGCTGCTTTCTTTCCCTTCTGTACCTTTTATTTTGCTTTATAGTGTTACATGACATTGCATAATGCATTCACATTTTTTACAACAACAAAATCTTCCTTTGGATCAATAGCAAGTGCAGTATCCAATTGATATTCTTGGCAGCAGAGCAAATAAGCCAGTGCCTGCAGTCAGACTGTCTCAACAGGCTCGATAGCAATGCTTCCCTGCACCTGTGGAAGCTTCTTACCTGCTCCTTACCAAATGTGTGGGCACTGATTTCAGCAGACATTCCCTGAAGGCTGAGGTGCAGTCAAGAAAGCAGGATGTACTGGGAAACAAAGTCTTTCGCTTACAGACACCATTGTAAAAGGAGTGAATTAATTTTGTGCAAGCAGTGTTGCTGAAGAGCAGGTAAAGGGAGATGTGGAATGAGAGAGTGTGTGCTGAGCCAGTGCTTCCAGCCAAGCCCCTGAGGAAGTGCTGGTAGTACAGGAGATACAGCTGTGTTTTTCTGCACGATGAAGCATGCTTCTTCTAGCTGCTTCATTTGGTCTTTGTGACAAAATTAGTGGGGGAAAAAATCTGTGAAAAACTCAGTACTTGGAAATCTGATAGGATGTGGCATGAACTACAAATTCAACTACTTAGCAAGATCAGAATGTTTGCAGCTGCACTTATGTCTAGACAAAATACCAAATGCAAAATTCTTAGAGGCATCTAGAGTCTTTATACATCCTTAAAAATGCAGACAATGTGAGAACTGGAAAATGGTTTTTATTGGTTTCTATTTTGGTGTGGGTTTTTGGTTCAGCTGAGTTTCCTCAAAATGCAATACAAGATTAATAATTTGACTTGGCCAGCTTTCTATTTTAGGCTTGCGTCTTCCTTTCCATCACCTTAAGGTAGATTTTCTAGCATCTGCAGGGTCTTTGTGGGGAAAGATATGCAGGGAAGAGTTCATACAACTCATGCAAAAATAGGATCTCTTTAGACATCAAGTTTGGTTGAAATTGGTCACTGGCTCTAAAGTAAGTGGGCGTGTGATGCAAACAGCCTGGCAGATATAAAATGTCTGTACAAAACCTGTTTTCTTAAGGCATTCTCAATGATTATGATGAGATAATGGATGAAAAAAGGATGAAGAAGGATTTAGGAAGTGGACATAATATCCAAATAGGCTGGGGAAGATGATCATCCTAAAGAAAGCCTGAAAACCTGATATTGAGAGAGATTTGGTTCATGCTAAATTTGGTCTTCTTCAGCCTGCTCTGCTCAGGTCCTCAGGAATGTCTTCGTGACCCAGACCTGTCATTGTAAGTAAGGAATTCAGCCTCCAGAGGGGGAAGAACAGAGAAATTTTTTTCTGCCTCATTACTTTCCTGTGTATAAACCAGTCATTCCAAGGAGCTAAGAGCTGAGCTTGTGACTCAAACCTAGACCCCACACTGTGAGACCATCATGTTTGTCGTGTATGTAATGCTGACTGAGATTTTTGTTAAACTAAAAAACAAACCAGTGGGAAAAAAACCCCAGACACATGCTCTATGAATATGAATGTATTGCTGAAAATAAATTGAACTTGCAGTTGTTAGCCATCTACTGCTGTTCTTTTAGGTAGTTGCAATAAATATTAGGCTTTCCAAAGCATCATGGGATTAATTTCTAGGCTTTGAAAATAAGCCTAAAAAAGGTTGAAAATATTTTCATAAAATGTTTCATTTTAGTTTTTGTGTCAACAAAACTATGTGTTTCGTTTTCCATTCCTGACTTTCTTTCTTCTTTGCAGGAAATGTAGTAAAAAAAAGTTATATACCAATCTTCATAACAAGGAGACATACTTTGGTCTTGCTTTCTGAAAATCAAAATATGCAACTCTGATGAATTAACTCAGCTCTTCATGGGGTAACCTTCCTGTTTTTTACAAACTTTGAGTGATGACACAGCAAGTACTGGAAGAGCAGCTGCTGGGCCAACAGATGCGTAGGATAAAAACTGGGATGTGAGTGGGCTGGGTGTAAACTACCAAGGGTTGTGACTTCCATGCCTACAGGATCCCTCCAGCAGGATGACTTTCTGCTCTGCATGTCCAAAGCCAACCCTGAGCAAAGTCCTCAGCTTTCAATTACCACACAAGCCATATGATTTTCAGAAGACAGCTGCTCTGGCATCTCTGAAAAAGA
Source organism: Pyrgilauda ruficollis (assembly GCF_017590135.1). NCBI lineage: Eukaryota > Metazoa > Chordata > Aves > Passeriformes > Passeridae > Pyrgilauda > Pyrgilauda ruficollis. The sequence continues at coordinate 6,164,366 of NW_024525267.1, forward strand.
CATTTATAAACTATATTTCCCCAGACTGAGGTATGGCAAAACCAGAAAACCCTTTGGGAAATGGCAGCTGAAGCATCTAAATGTACAAAACATTTTTGAATAGCATTTAACTGTAGATGTTCTTGCCGAGTATGAGAGTCAAATATGCTCAGTGTGTCAAAAATTGTTAGGAAAGTGCTGCAGTTGCTGCTTATGCCAAAGACTCCTCAGCTGACAGCTTTAGAGATCTTAAAAGCATAAACATTTTAGGAGACAACAAGTTGCATTTCCTAAACTAACAGCTTTTTTAAATTATGGAAAAGAAACCCATAAAACGCTCTGTATAATTCTCCTCCCTCACATTCGTTTTAAAACACTTTAGCAAAGTAACTCTCCTGCTTTGTGGTAATAGGAAAAGAACTTGTTTACAAATTGTACACTGAAATTTAAGTTACTGAGAGTAGCAACAGGTTTGTAGTGACAGGTCACTTTAGATTGGAGTTTAATTTATGAAGATTGCTTTACCTGAGGCTATGGTAATCTGTGCCTTTGGAGTAATTCACCCTCTGCCTCATTTCGAATGCAGTCAAAGACTGTCGTATTTCACTATGACAATGTAATCACAGATCCACATTAAAAAGTCATTATTGTTTAGAATCCAGCTTGGTTTGAAAAACACTTACTATAAAATTCAACAGCCTTTGTAAATTACCCAAAGGTTTACTCAAGAATACAAGGTACAGTGATTTAAATCTGAAACTTACTACTTTATTGATTATATGGGATTTTTAGGTCACTGCATTTACGGGAAATGATTAGTGAGTAATCAGAGTAATAAACCCCTTGATGTTGGTTCATAAATAATTATGAATTGAATTTTCTTTATCAAGTATCAGATAAAAACTGAGTTAGCCATAAGATATCTCTTTAACTTTCTTTGCTGCAGCATTCTAAAACCCAACAGTGATAAAAGCAACAATAAGAATAATTTTCTGATTTCTCTGTCTTTTTTAAACCAGAAGCAATGTGCTCTCACATATATATCTATTACACTCTTCAGCTTGGAGTTTTCCGTGAACCTAAAACTTGACTCTACTTTTTAATTCTACCCTGACTCTTCTGGCATTTTAAAAACCTGTCACAGATAGATCCAAACTACTTTGTGATTTATTAAACCCCAGATTTATATTCTAACCAACACTCAGCCATTTATCTATACCTGTATGGTGATTATTGAATTCCTACTTATCTTTGTTCAATGTCCTTCTTCATAGTTCTTTTTTCCCCTGCAAATTGTGAGAGTTTTAGTTCGGACTATTGTGCAAGAGTTTAAAACTGTAATAAAAACAAATGATGCAATGAACCAATTAAAATTGTTGTATATATATTTTTTTAATTAGACATTTATGACCTGCGAATTGGATCAGATATTCCCAATGCACATCACATGCTGACATATAATAGCTGCTTTTGGGATGTCAGGTTAGCTTTTTATGAATGCAAATAGAGGTAGGGTTTTTTTTTTTTTCCAATTAACTTTAGGAATAATTTTGTTCTATTTACAGTACAGTTGGACACTGCAGTGTTGCTTACTCAGAAGGTTTGAAAGCATTACATTTAGAAACAGTGATGTTCAGATTTCAGTAGAAAGCATTTCATAAATGTTTTGGACTCTACGGAAAAGTGAATATTAAAAAGAGATAGCTCCGTTATCATGCTACTCTTTGAACTTGCTGGTAAATGAAATCACATGGACAGCGTTGTGCCTTGTGAATGAAGCCAGTCACAAGGATAGAAAAGCTCTTATCTCCTCCACTCTTTTTTAATACTGTGACTAAACTGGGCTTTGAACAGGTTTTTTCCATCAGGCCTTGTTCTCAGAGCTGCTCTGCCCACATCCCAGTGACACATTTATTAAACCCCAGATTTATTTGCATTGTGAGTTGGTTCAGCTCCAGGTGTCTCCTGTCTCTGTGCACCTCCCAGGGGTGATCCCCAGTGCCATCAGTGGTGTCAGACGTGTCAACAGGGAGATTTGCAGCACTACATTCTTCTGAAGGGCTGATTTCTGCACGTGATGTTCGTGGTAAAAATGCAATATTCACATCTTGCAGACCAGGCTGCTTAGGAGAGGTTGTGGTGGACATGATGTTGGGTGTGAAGCAGCTCCCACCCTGTCTCGGTGCTTTGGAAAATCCACTTTCTTTGCCTGTTTGTTTGGAATAAAGCCCACACTGTTTGGAGTTTTATATAGCTCACAACTTGCTAAATAACTGGGAAAGTTATCACTAAATAGGAATTAGACTCTCAAGTAGCAATGGAGACCTGTGTCTCTGCATAGTCAAAACATCACAAATAAAATAAAAATAATGGCCATTTGGGAGCAGGAAAAAAACAAAATGTGTTTAAAAGTTATCAGAAATTGTAAACACTTTAACAAAACTAGCAATTGCTGCAAGACTCCCATGAAGACGAAGTGATCAGAAATACTCTTTGCTGATACCTGAAAAATATGTGCAATTCTGAAACAAGTCAAAGAGGATTAGTTACTTTAACAGTACCTACAAGATATTTTTGAGCCCAACAAAACAGAAACAATAATAAACAACTTTCACACCTTTCTCACGTGGACCACCAAACATGTGCCATAGCAGAGAGTTTTAGCAGAGCCCTGCTGAGCTTTGGCTTTTGTGGAGATCCTCTTTTCCTAGTGGAAACTGAGCAGTGTCAAAGGGCTCCAGACAAGCTGTGTTGCTTTCCCCAGCCAGGGCAGGAGGCTCTGACCCCACAGCAGGCTGCTCTGATCCCTCCTATGGACATCACCCTAAAATGCAAGCTCTTATCCTCTGCAGACAGCCTTTGAAGTAGAAGAGTGCAATCAAATGAACAAGCGTCTGAAATTATCTTTTCTTGGTGTGACTTGAATGTCGACATTGTAGTAAGGAAATAGGAGAGGCTTTAAAATCCTTCCTGATATTCACTTCATTTTCAGTGTACCAGCATCCCACTTGATTTGAGCAGAAACCCACTCTAATCACACTTCACATTAATTCTCCACATGTAATTCTAAAAGGGTTAATGACGAGGATTGTTATTTTAATCAATGGTAACAAATTGCTACAGAGTCCAACAAGAGGATGGATTCAAAGCACTTTTTGAAGACCACTTCCCAACAAATAAGACATTAAATCTATAAGTTACAGCTCTAAATTACTCTTGTATGAATTACATGAAAATGGGCTCTTTAATGTAAAGGGCAGCATCAGTTCTTCCCTCTGAACATGAAATAATTCTTTTGAATAAATGGTGTTCTCACTGGGTTGTAGGCAGTGGGGCTTCCACTGGCTCTTGTAAGCCAGCCTCAGAAAAGCAGTTTTCCTTCAATTTTCTTTTAAGCAGTTCCTGTCAAACAATCTCCTTAAGTTGTGATAAACCAAGTCCTGAGTGTGAACTTTCCAAAAGCCAGCAGGATTGGACTTTGAAATCAGATTTTATAATCAGGTAAGTGTTGCACTCCCCTAAGAGACAGGGCAGGAAAGTAAAAATTTTCCTCAGTGCAGTTTGCAATAAAATAAGATACCAGTGAGAGATGTGACAAGCCTGCCATAGAAGAGGTGGTGGTTATTATCTAATTAGCATAATTAGCCAATGGTGTTTTCTTCATGGGTACTAGTTTCTAATTGAGGTGCAGCTGCTCAGTGAGAGAAGCAGCTTGATGAGACCATGCCATCTGATTGAGAGGGACTAGGGCTTTTATTCCTACAGGAGAGCCAGCCTGGGTGAACCCCGAATTGGCAGGAGTAATTCAATAGGGGGGGCAAATTTCTGTGTAGATCTAACCATTTCTGTGCTATCCAGCCATTGCTGTGATAGCAGCTTCTCCCAGGAACAGCCCAACCACAGGGAGTGGGCAAGGGAACCAGGGGGAAGGCAAATGTACTTCCAGACCACACAAGAGCTAACCATGGATTGCACAGTGCTGTAAAGAGTAAAAGCACTGGACAAACACTCACTGACTGCTAACACTAGTCTTGTCTTTATTTAACAATAAGCTATGGGGGTTATTCTACATTCCCTGTTTTCCCTTGCACGTTCCCACTTCCCACTGCAGGCTATTCATAGACACAAATATGATTCACCATCCCTTTGGCTGTCACCTGCTTGGACAGAATCCCAATCAATTCAAACCAGCAATAATCTATTGGGATTTAGGGATATGGATGTTCTGGTTCAATGTCACTCAGGGAGAGACTGCAGCTTGGGCATTAGGACATCTTGGCATACCCAGCCAGGTACAGATTAAAACAGGATGAAGTGGAGCTGGGTGAGGGCTGTGCTGATTTTATGCTCATGTCACCACTTCCTGGCTGGGGAGAAGGTTCAGGACTGAGCCCTGAACTTCTCATCTTGGTCTCAAAGGGCCCCAATTGCAAGAACAAATGATCAGATGCATTTATTTCACATTTTCTATGTAAATGGCTACTTATGGTGCTCGTATTAGAGCAGGGCTGAGAGTTCCCAAGGCACAGCACAGCTTACTACAGCAGGCTACCATGTGACAATTTTCCTCCTGTCATTGAGTACTACTTTATTTTCTGGGGTATTTTTGCATATTTTGTTCTCCCTAGAGTTTTCTGCTCATTGAATAATGTTATGCTTGCATCAGTTTTATGACCACTAAAGGCCTGTCATGTATGCAGGATGGAATACTTCCACTTTTGATTGGATCAATTGATATTCATTTCTTTTTTCTCCTTTAAAAATAATAATAAAAATACATATAAAAGTCATTTGACACATGATGTTGATAACATTTCATGAATGCCTCCCTGGGCATAAGGTTACATGCAATAGACAGGATTAGTTCCAGCATTTGTTCTTCCAAATCTCAGGAATGATAACTTAAACAGTTAGGTCAACAGTCTGAGGCTGTTCTTTGGCATGAGCTAACGTTCATTTGGGCCTTATCTAAAAGAAGCCAGGTGTTAGTGTAAATTGGCAAAATACTGCTTAATCCCACTGATTTAGATAGCTTCTTTTTTTTGCCACAAAAGGAAAAGATGAATTAATTCAAATTATGGAGATGATGGACTCCTATTCAGAGGGATTTGGACAGATTTATCTAGAATGCTCCTTGTGCACCTCAATAAGAGCTTCTGTGTTTGCTCTGCACTGGTCTCTCATGTCATCCCACACCCTCTCATTGGTATTTAACGTTTATCAGAATGACAAAATGAAGAAAATATCCTAGGATGAACGATTAGAAAAATCTCCCCTTTCCTTCACACAGTAGGAAATGTATAGCCAAGGAAAAAATGTACAGGCAGGGAAGAAAAAGACTCCCAATGCAATGAAAATATAAGAAATTTAAAATAATCAGAAGATAAATGCAATGGAGAGATATTCCCTTCTCTCAGTGAAAGGAGCAGTGGGTTAAAGGTAAAAGCATTGGTCAGATGGATTACTGGATTGTGAAAGAATCTCAAGAAGAAACCAGTGAAATGAGGGCCCTCAGAAAGTAAAATGTACAACAATGTACATTTTTTGCATAACCTTCAACTGTCTTCTGATAATGGCTATCTGAAAAATAACTTTTTCCCCTATTTGATGATTTCCAAGCCTGATCTATTGGTTTTAATTAGTGATATAGAAATGCAAAAATTAAAGAACAACCCAAACCAACTGGAAACATTTTTCATTGAAAAGTAGCCAGGGAAAGTCCCTCAGAGCTATTAATTAAATTTCTAAATATGTGAACACCCACACATACCTAAGGGGAGTGGAGAAAGCAGTTTCCTGCCAGCTTTAGCTTCAATTCATTTTCCCATTTTGCACCTACAAGTTTGCCAGCACAAATATTTCCTGGGGTCATTTTGTCAGCAAAAAAGTAAAAATGGCAGCAGTTGGTTGTCAGTCAAATCACATCCATATTTCCTTACTTGCCTTCACAAACATTTGGCATTTCCAGCAATTCAGTGGCACATGGCTTGGATTGCTTTTTCTGCTATTTGCTGAAAATTTGCACAACAGCTAGAGAGATCTTGGTTCAAATCTTCAATGTGCACCTCTGAATGCCTGTGTGAAATAAATAAATAAATTGACCACCAGCATGAACCAATGCTGCTTCTCCTATTGGTCTTCCCTAGTGAGAGTGGTGCTGCTGCAAATTCCGCAGCACGTTGATGATTTACCCAGGCTGAGGCTCTCAGCTTTGAGCATCCTGAGAAGATGGGGATGAAAAGGCTCTGTCCTGGATGATGCAGGATAGATCATGCAGGGTGTTTTGGACAGAAGTCAGTGAAAGCACCAAAGTTGGTGCTGCTCTCTGTCCAGCCCCAGGATGAGTAGGTCTGGGGACATTTATGAGCCTGAATCCTCACATCTCCTGCCTCAGAAGATGTGGTTGAGGGGCACAACTGCACAGGGAGTAATCACAGAAACCCCAACACAAAGATTTCTGATGGGGCAAACACTCTCCCATGTGAAAATTCCTGACAACTCTCCCTACATTTGCTTTTCATTTTCATTCTGACTCCTGGTTAAGTAGTAATGATCTGGGCACAGGGCATTTGCTGAGGATTGATAGTAGTCTGACAAGCATTTATGGCCAGAGGTATAGCCAAGGGTGCCATTAGTCCCAGCTGGTCATTAATCCCTGAATGCCCTGTGCTGGGGTGGCTGTTGCTATTATTAGATGAAAATAAGAGCAAACACAGGAGTATGGATTTTTTTTTAATGGTTGATGCTATGATTGGAATGTGTAAGGTGTTTTTAAGAATTAATGACTTACTCATTAGGTAGTTCAATTGCCTGAATTATCTGCGCACTGCATGAAGCAGGTTACTATAATTAAAATGTTTCAAACTTTTTTTACTTCTTAATTTAAAAAAAAAATGCCTGTGTCAAAATACCACAGATTTTCAAAACTAGAATTCCCAGCTAAGCATGTTTCAAATTAGTTTCAGAAGCAGCATTTGAGAGATGTGAATTTCCTCACTGGACCTGCCAACCCTCTGGTAAAAGCTTGAGAGCTCCCCAGAGTTGAAACCTTTAGTAAAGGGTATTGATTCAGAGAGTTCTGGCTTTCCATATGCTTACTGGAGATAACTTACTGTTAGTTAGACAGCTCCAGAGTAACAGAAATTTAAAAAAAAAAAAAAAGGTATCAGAATGCCTAGGAAACAGCCCAGAGCAGCCACCAGGGACACAATGCATGGGGAGCTGCTGCCTCTCTCTGGATGCAGGACACTACACACAACAGCCCCTGAGGATCCCTTGGCACTCTGCTAGACAAGCTCTCCTAGCTCATCCTTTCTTGGGTATGGGGCTTATCCTCTTAAACCATTTGTTGTGGTGATGCTGAAAAATCTCTGTTTTACTCCACAGACAGTCACTGGTTAAAACATTTTTGAAAAGAGAGAACTGTGACAAATGCCGTGATGAAATTCTCCCTTGGTGAATTATGGATGGATAATACATGGACATTTTTTGTAATCAGGGTGTGATGGTTTTGAGCAGGGGTAGGGACAGATGGGCAAAGAGCAGAGCTGGTTTTAGGATAGGTCTCCATGGCCTCCTCAGAGGAAATATATGGCATCACCATCTGCAAAAGCAAGGAACTGGATACCAGAGCAACGAACCCTAGGAAGAGCTGTGTAGTTTGGATGAAGGGTTCACCTACTGCTCTTCCCTTTCTTCACCAGGTTCCCAATCTGACCTGTAAGAACATGGGCTGCTGTCTCTTATCTCTCAGCCTCAAGCCGCTTTCAGCTCCTAGGACTTCCTAGGATTAAAATGGTGTTCTCTCTATTTAGTAATTCCACACAAAACTCTCTTCCAAGTGCATTTCGCAGTCACAGTGACTCCTGGAAAGAACTCACACATATCCATCACTGGCCTCATGAACAACCACGTGCTTTTGTTTGCTTTGGCCCTGGTTCTCAGTAGTTTCCTTTGGTTGCCCAGTACAGAAAGGGGCAGTGAACAGTCTCTGACCAGGTTTTCCAGCCTACTTAGGCTTTTCTAGACCTTTTTATTCCTCTGTCTCTTTTCCAGGCTGAAAAGTTCTAGCCCAACTGATCATGCTTTGGAAAAGTATCCATGAGTCAACTGAAAATTTTATCAGGGTGAGCCCGTGCAAAAGAAACACACAAACTTCAGAGCTGGATCCTGCCACTCTTATGTATGAAATTTGAAAGCAAAATCAATGGAACTGCCTCTCAATGAAGAGTGGCAGACACTTCTGCTTACAAAGCAAGAATGTGTTAGCACTCATTTGTTCTGGTAATGTGGCAAGGACTGCTTCTAAGATGTATCTGAACCATAAAGCCTGGGGCCCAATATAAAATCTGCCATCTCCCATAGACATACTTCAGGTGGACAGCATCACAAATTTTGATCTTTTCAGTTTTAATAGTCTCTTCCACAATACTGGTCATGCAAAATGAGATTCCAAGGAAAGTCTCCAACATTATTCTGTCCTTTTAAAAAGTTTCATATTGGTACCTTAACCTTTTGAAATTTGCCAATGTATCTGAAATGAATTTGTTTGATATCTGAAGTGCCTTTTTTCTCCGTTTTATTTCTACTGTTGTGAAATGGAGCACTGTAGTATTTTAGGCAGAAATAATCTGTTTGAAAGGTGATTTGGCTTCTTTTAGTGCAAATCTTGGTAGTGAGTCAGAACTGAAGTACTGCATTACTCAGCCTAACTTATTTTGCATACATATTAGTGCTATATGATAATAACAATAAATCAAGAATCTTTCCACACACTTTATTGAATTAATCTTGTCTACACACTATTTTACCTTGCAAACAGATCAATTTGCACGCGTACAGGATGGTTTGATATGGGAATCTTTTTTCTCCCTAATGCTTGTTTTATTCTTCAGAGAATAGAGTCCTCAAGAAGCAGGTGCAAACAAATATAATTTTCTCAGTCTCCTACATGAAGAAGGAGGACTTAATCAAGGAAAAGAGGTTGTCTACCTTTCAGAACAGTAATACAGAGGCTGTTATAGGATCTTCCATTGGCATGGGGAACCGTGTTTCCTGCTGTCACTGAAAACAGGCCAGGAAATGTCTTTGTTTGACCTTGCATTGGCTTTGATTTTTGACAGGAAGCACACAAACAGTGAGAAGTACAGACAGCTTCATGATAGGAAAGCAAAATAATCTGCCTTCCAGGGTACCAGTGCACTTCATTGGAAGGAGAGTTGTCAATGTGCAAATACTGATGATCCAGAGCTGCCTCTGTGTGTGTGCAAGTGTGTGAGAGAGAGGATTCTGCTGCACATCTTGCTGTGCCTTTTGCTTGGGTTGCCTCTTCCATGTGGTCCACAGCCTTGTTCTGTAATTTGCTACATTTGGGTTTGCATAAGTGAGTTTCAGTCTCAGGTCTGATTTGTTTAGGAAGTCCTACCTGATGGCATCTCAGGGAATCCCATGAGAGGAGAGAAAGCTCATGAACATTTTTCATGTATCCATTGAGTGATGGGATTGCTGGATCATTTATAATGCTGATCTAATAAAAGGTGTGACCATACTCCTTACAATACCTGATCTTTAGCCAACAAAATGAAAATTATCACTTTATCCTGGAAGGCTCTGTGGCCAATAGCAAATCAGGAAGAACATACTACAGCTGGCTACAACTTTTGTTTCCAGGTTTTAAAATGAGTTTGCACAAAACACAGCAACCTTAAGTCAAATATTTGGTGCTAAAACCTCTCATCAATTAAGTAGATCCTCACCCAGAGCAATTGGTCTGTATTAATTTGTAACCAGCTGGCTGCCTGGCCCATCATATTTCCTCTCTGTGAAATCTGTTCCACTGCCTTCTTTTAATTTATTTCTCCTTCATTACATCAGTGTTTGTCAACCATAGGTATTCTCACCCTGAATGTGTTTGTTGACCTGTCAGCCTGTGATTGCAGCCAGAAGGCCAACCCCACTGAGAGGAGCATGGCCAGCACACTGAGGGTGGTGATTCTCCCCTCTACTCTGCTCTTGTGATGCCCAGCTTGGAGTGACATGTCCAGCTTGGGGGTCCCCAACAGCAGAAAGATGTGGAACTCTTGGGACAAGTCCTGGAGAGGGCCACTGAGTTAATCACAGGGCTGAAGCACTTCTGCTATGAAGACAAGCTGGGAGGTTCAGCCTGGAGAAGGGAAAGGTCCATGGAGGTTTTATAGCACCTCCCAGTACCTAAAGGAGGCTTACAGGAAAGCTGGAGAGGGACTTTCCAAAGGGCATGTAATGACAGCACAAGGGAAAGTGTCCCCATGCTGAAGGAGGGTAGATTTAGATTAGATGTTAAGAAGAAATTCTTTGCTGTGAGAGTGCTGAGACACTGGAAAAGGTTTCCCAGGAAAGTTTTGGATGTCTCATCCCTGGAAGTGTTCAAAGCCATGTTGGATGGGGCTTTGGACAGCCTGGTCTAGTAGGAGGTGTCCCTGCCCATAACAAAGGGGTTGGAATGAGATGTCATTAAGGTCCCTTCCAACCCAAACCATTCCATGATCTTTGATTCTGTGATTATCAAACTAAAATCAGGGCTCATTATGTGCAATTCAAAGGCTTAAAATGAAACAACTCAGTCTTTAAAAGCTCAAAGACCAAACTGAAGATGAAGAGAAAGAGGGAGAACCAACAGGAGGAGTGAAATGTAAAATGGCAGCGCAGGGCTCTTCCCAGGATTTGGGGACACCTCCATGTCCTCACCCCAGTGCAGAGGACACTGGTTTCGTACATGACCTGCGCTGCACAGTTAGTGTCTACTTTGCTACTGCTCTGTTATGTCCTAACTTGTAATTCAGAGTGAGCACGCAAGGAAAATCTGTTTTTAAAAAGGAACAATAAAATTTAAAATTTCCTTTACAGAGACAATTTCTTTAGCTGGTTATGAGCATTTGACATAGGGGGGAGTGTCATCACAATACCACTTTTTCCATTACTGTTCAAACAATATGCTTTTTTTCCCATTACTGTTCAAACAATATGCTTTTTATCTCAAATATAAACCCAATGCCATTCCTTCATGGACCACAGGGAAAAAAAAGGTAAAATGAAGTAGAGCAATTGAGATGGCAAGGAAAATTAGGCAACATGGATAAGGGTTTGATCCAAAAGTAATACTTTGGAGATAATGACAGGGAAAATAACATAAATTCTGCAGGGACACTCCTGATTTCTGGCCTAATTCACAAAGATTACTTGCCATAAGGTACCACTTGAGTAATGTAAAAGAAAAGCACACAGATATGATGGGAAACGTAAGCAGCTGACTTCTTTATGTGGCAGTAAACTGGGGTAATCTATTCCTGTCCACTAATGTTTATAAACATATTGTAAACAAGCATAAATGAACAGCTCATCTCTCTGAGGGGACCAGATGCATCCTTAACACTGATTAAGTGTTTTGTTCTGCCTGAGTGTCTGGCAGAGGTTTATGCTCCAAAGCAGAGGGAGGGAGACAGAGTAATGACAGTCTCGTGTTCTCCTGGCTCTTTAACTGCTTTGGGGGATTCAGCAGGCTGTATAGCATGTAGAATTCTACTGATGATCATTTCCCACAGCACACCCTCACACGGGATACTTTTCGCCTTACAGGTCTTTAAAGCCACTCCCCAGGTCTCCTTTCTTTGCCAAGGAAGTCAGAGAGATGAGCAGGAGCAAGAGCAGCAGCTGTGCTTGGGAAGGCTCTCTCACCCACTTCAGTCCCCTTTAATGCCACCAAAAACATCTGAATGCTGAGTCAATGTCATGATAGCCATCCAAATACAGCAAATTCTTCTTCTTCTTCTTCTTTTGTGTGCCAGTGAGCTGCCTCTCACTCTTCAGAAGCCTGAGGTCTAAAACTGGCAAAACTTTAGTTTTTGCAGCTTCCTACAGAAATTTGGGTCAAGAATGATTTAATAACTCACCTCATTCATGTCCTGTGAATCCACAGCCAGCTCCTACTGTTCTGTGGGGTGTAATTTTTAGAGCTGTATTTTATGGGCAGTTCTGCACGCCTTCTCTCCCTCCCCATTAATTACAGTCACAAACACAATTTAGATGGACTCAGATGAACCCTTTGTTGTGTAGCAGGGTGAGGATTTGCAGCCAACAGTATACAAGCAGAATGGAGATTAAAAAATCTAAGTATAGCTATTTTTTGGTGTGAAATCTTCAAAGCCAGCTCCAAAAGCTTTCAAGCCAAAGTGCTTTCTTTCCTGAGAAGACTGGTGTGCTGTTTCTGGTAGCTTAGTTGAGGAACCTGCCTCTGTCTTCCTGACAAAGTTTGCTGCAAGAATGGAAATTGGTATGAAAGGGTGAAAGATGGGCTTATTTTTTTTCTAGAAACAGAGGAGTAGTGGGCCTGTTGTATAAAGTGCGATGGTTTTTTGTATATTTTACTTAATTTTTTGCCAGATTTGCTTTTTAGTACTACTAGTAAGCTAGGCAGTTTTGTCCAGCGTATTATTTAAAACAATTATTGCAATAGCCTGATTTACTGATATTATTGACATTGCCCTTGGCAACAACAGACATGTACCACAGCTGACAAAGGAACTTTTGAGGCTCTTTAACTTGCCCTTATTCTCTTACACTTTCAAATAAATACGTGTAAAATGTTGTGGGCTGTCAGAAGCTGTGCAAGATTTTTAATTGGCAGCACATGAATGCTGAATGTGTAAATGTGTTTGTGTTTTCTATTATATCAACTACCTCTATTTGCTCTGCTACTGTGTGCCCAGTGTATCTTTAATGTAGGGTAAAGGTGTCATGACATGGTCTATCTATTATTAACTGTGTAAATAAGATGTAGCTCTGAAAAAAAAAACCCCAAACTAGACAAAATAGGAAAGTCAGTCCTGCAGTGGGCCAAGACTTGTATCTCCAACTCAAGCTGTGTAAGGAAAGAAAACTGAGTAAATGATTCTGGGTGGGTCCACCAGCTCCCCTGGCCTCTGCTTCCCTATTAGCCTGAATGAACAATGTGGTTGACCCCAGGACATCACCTGAGGTCCATTGAGCCTTGGATTGCTGCTTTGTGGGTGAAATAGCAAATGCTGGGTGTTCCTGTTGGGGCTATGAGGACCCATGTCTGAGCTGAGGCATTTGGAAGCAGAGATTTCTGAGGGAATTTTTTTTTTTATTTAAGTGAAATATCAAGGGGAAAGTTCACAACAAAAAAAAATCTGTTTAAAGATGCAAATGATGTAAAAAGGTCAGGAAGATTGATTGGAAATTTAAGAAGGGTTTCTTTCCCCTCAGTGACATGGAAGATGGATTGCAGGACAAACAACATTAGCTGCTTATATTCTCTTTTTCCCTTTCAGGCTAACACATCAATGCTAATGAACCTGGATGCTTTATTTATTTGCACATAAGTTCTACTGCACACATTAAAGCAAAACATTTTTTCCATCGCTGTGGATATTTTAGGATCTATTAACATTAATGACTTACCTCTTCTCTGAAAGAAAAACTCTGTGAAGAGGAAATCAACCCTTGGCTCCATAACATAAAGAAGTAGATCCTCAGGGCAGCTGAAATGTCAGAAAAGCATTAGCATGCCAAATCTACAGTCTCCTCCATTTGCAATTTCATTGCCATGTCTATTTCTCATTACCAGTCAAGCAAGTTTGGAAATAAAAAGGGAAAACTGCAAGGCACAGATTTGTGAAGCATCTTTTCATATTATGGGTGGTAAAACTCCAACTGCATCTTTGTGGGGACGCTGGCAGCTCATGTGGAAGCTGACCCAGAGCGTCTGGTCTCTGGAAGTGACACTGAAGGGTCCCAGATTCTCCAGCATCCCCACGTGATGCATTCAAAATTCATTTCACACTCTAGAATCTGTATTCAACAGTCTCAGTATTTTCAGAAAAAGAAAATATACTTCTCCCCAACAATAACAGGCCAAAAGAGGGGATTTAGGGTGAGGACAGCATTTTGCAAGCTGAAGGGAGCACTGCAACTTCCCCCGGTCATTTAGAGTGTTTCTGTACCCAGACAGAAGAACCTCTGCAAATCAAGAGCTCTTGAGTTACTATTAATTTTGTTCATAACACAGGTATGACTGTAAGGAAATTCAGATGTTGCTGCTAGTTAAGCTAATTAATTACTTTGGTTACAAGGACAATGCAAATAGAAATTGTAGAAATTGCCTGAAAGCAGAACCTGGGTCTGTACACGTTTACAACCAGCAGAATCCAGCCTCTCCTGGAAGGAAATCTTTCCAGAGGGTGGGAGAAGTTGCAGACAGCAATTTGTTGGGGGTCAGTTCCCTGGACACCATGCTGATGCTCCTGGCCACAGGTAATTTGGATTTCAGGCAGAGGCTCTGGTCTGTGCCTCGTGTCTGGACTGTGCTTGTCAAAGAGGCCACTTTTCCTCCTCTGGCACTGCCCAGAATGGATGTGTAATTTCACATGTCTCCTCAGCCTTGACATGCAGGTGAGGCTGTCCTTTGTAATCCAGGGCAGAGGTGTAATCACAGTGAAAGCAGGTGAAACAGAGCCGTGCATTTCCTGCAGGCTTTAATGCATCTGAGGTGGGCGCTGCCGTGGAGCTCCTGCTGCCTCCCTGGCTCTCCCTGGACACAGTGCTGGAGGGATGGGGTGTGTTACAGTGCTGGAAGGGCCATTTCCCACCCTGCCTGCAAGCAGCAGAGTGTGAGGAAGAGGAGGAGAGATAACCAGAAACCACACAAAAACCAGCTCAGCTTTCTGTGATAGACACATCTGGAAGCAATTGCTACTTTCATTAGTACATTGATTTTCCCCTCTTCTGGCTATTCTCCCACTTAACTATTTGTTCAGCTTGATTTGGGTTATCTACTGCCATGGAGAGGCTCAGTTTAAAGCTGCTTTTTGGCAGTGTAGAAAATGAGAAGAAATGGAAGGAGTTCTGCCTTCCCTCACCTGGTTATTACATGCTTATAATTAGCACCTAAGGAATGGAAATGTCACTCATTCTTTTAAGAAGGAAAACTCATCCATCCATTTTCCAGCTGGACTGACTCATCACTTTTCCTGGAGAGGTGTCTATGGGACAAAGGCAAATGTGATAGAGGAGCATGGGTTTCTCATACTGCTCTGGTGAAGTTGCTACCTTGTACCAAGATGAACAGGGACTGGCTTGCTCTGTACTCTGGCTGTGGCCTTCCATGGAGCCATGGCTTTCACATCAGCTTCAGACCTGAGGAACATCTCAGCCTGTCTTGTTTAGGAGCCTTGTTTGCTTCCTCTTACTTTGAATCTTCCTGACAAAATGCTCCTGCTGACTTTCCACAATGCAGCCTGTGCTCCTGCCTTGCTTCTCCTTCAAAACTCTGCTGGCACCTGCTGCCATTTCTTTTGATCCAGCCTTGTTTAGTCCCTGTGGGGATTTCTGTGTGTGAGGGATCATTGCCACAAAAGATTTCACCATGCAACTCTCCCCTCAATGTACAATGCTGTGTATATGACAGGATGTAGGGCTTTTCACTCACTCTAAGCTGTGGATCCCCCACTACTGTTACTTAATGCATATGTAATGAATTAAAAATCTAGAATGAGTAATGGTTATAGCTGATTTGACCTTACTTTGTACAATGTGAGGCCATTTCTGGCAATTGTGATCTCATTGTAGCTTTAATGACCTCATCTAATTATTGCTAACTCAAAGACCTTTGGTGCTTTAATGTGAGTCACAGAATGCACATCAGCAAACTAATGAACTCATCACACTGTGCTAGTCTTTGACCAGAAACAGGGATTCATTTGGAAAATTAGAAAAAAATACATTAGGGAGAGGAAGCTTGAGATTATTTCACATTTATTTCCCTGACTTGAAAGAGGAAATTATAATGATATTGCTTTAGGGAAAAAAAAATAAAAAAGGATAGATGAAAATAATATTATTGATTGGTGTAAACTATACATTTGAGTGAAAAGAATAGAGGAGGAATGTGTTGCAGTTCTGGAAAGAACCACAGAAAGGTACGCTGTGTTTGCAGCTCCTCTAGATTAGTCTGTGGACACAGGAAAGTAGAGGATAGCAGAATCACCCAACTTAGGACCAGAGGAGTTACTGGACCACTCACCCACTTATTATGGCAAAGCAGAAAGACCATCAATCTCTCCACTTGGAAGGTGCAAAATTAGTCTATTTACCAAAAGATTTAATTTTTGTATTCTCTCTCAAAAAGAACAGGGTTTGTAAATGAACAAGCTTTTCTCCAATCCATTAAAGAATCAGAAATCTGTGTTTCCCACCAGAGGTAGTACAGGTTGTTATAAGCTATTAAGCTCCCCAAATCAATGTTTGGTCTCAAAATACAACAGTAGACCATCAATATCATAATACAGTGAACTTTAACAGCAGGGCACTCACTGTATATTAATTAGCTTTCAAAGAGGGTCTTTAAATGTCATGAGAATGAGGGGCCTTATGAAATTTCAATTAATTTCTGCTTCTGGCCAGACCAGGAATATTGAGAGAATAGGCTTTTGTACAACACAATGGCACTTGAGTAACTGGGAAACCAAGTTCCCCTCTCACAGAGCACAGGACAATTTTATTACCTTTCTTTTCCGTTATTTTTTCTGACTTCCAGGTGAAAGTGACTTCAAAATCTGATTTAAAAAACACGGGGGCAGCGTTTTTTTTATCATGGGAAATACAACTTAATCTGCATTTAAATGTTTTGAAGAGGTGTTTAGAAAATGCAAGCAGATACAAGCAGCCACGATCCCTGCCAGCAGACATGAGCACTGCTCAGCCCCCGTGGGCTGCCGGGGGTCTCCAGCTCAGTGGCTCTTCTCACACTGTCCTCACAAGATGTTGGAAGTCATGTTTCCCCAGCGCCAGCACACCTTTTAGTAATGCACCAATTTCTTTGCTACAATCTTCACCTGAGGTTTATGATGAACAGGAAATCCTGGACATAGCAAGAAAGGTGACTCAACAGGTCGCACCCATATTTCCTGGATCCCAGCATCCCAAGGACTGGTGAGGGTCCAGGGACCACAAGGCTCTCATAGCTCACTGAGAGGAAATGCTATTACAGCTCATTCTGTGGAGCATTTTGACGCATTCAGTTGTCACCCCAATTTGGAACAAAAGCTAGTTCCAGCAGATCAAAATCCTTTCCAGAAGCATTAATTTATTTTTTTTTTCTTAAATTCGTTAATAATTTTCTTCTCAGAGGGACACAGCAGTTCCTTAGGATCTGGGCCATGGCCACAAATGCACAGGGTGTCAGGGGGACACTGAAATAAATCTGAAAATGAGCATATGAGCTGCTCAAATCACCTTCCTGCCTCACCACTTCTTCAGATTTCTACCTGCTCTGCTAAAGAAGGGTGCTCTGGACCATGATTTTATTCAAGACCAAATATGATCACACCACCAGGTAGGCAGGTGAGCAGTTCTCCTTTTTATCACCATACAAACCTAACCCTGCAATTCATGATCCCCTGATTATTCATGTTTTTTTCTTGCAATTTTATTGATATCAGCAAGCTGAAGAGTAGCTGCTGAAATCCCTGTACTTAGAGGGAGAATATGGTAAATAATATCTGAAATCAGCCATTTAAGTCTTTTCCTCACAAATATCTGCATTCCTGGAGCTTCTCATAAGTCCCAAGAACTGCACTGACTTTTGTCAATTAAAAATTTGGCCCTTGCACTCAATTATAAAAAAGATGTGGATCTTCAGAATATCAGGAAAAGAGAGCTTTATTGATCTTTCTGTACTAGTGGTGTTTTCATTCAGTTTTTCAAAACATATAGGCTTCTGTTTACATAAAGACAATCACTGGCAATACTCCCAGTTTAGAGACATAATTAAGCATGAAATGAATCAGCTTTGGAATGCAATCCCCAAGCAATTCACAGTTTTAATCATACTAAATTGGTCAAAATCAAAAGTTCATCTTTAAAAAAATACAAAACTATGTCCTTCCTCCACCAAAAACCAAAGTGCTCCTAGCAGCAAGAAGATCTGGCCCATAACTTCAGTTGATTGATCTGGAAAGAAATTGTGAGTATTGTTAGATAATTTCCCTGAGGTGAATCATTGTTTATTCCAAACTCAGTGTTTGTTTTATCTGGTTTTTCTACATGGAATTAGTAGGGATGTGAGAAAACAACTTGCAGGTGGCATGGGATTCAGGGGTTGGATTCTTTCATTTTGCTCCCTGCAGAAGAAGCGACACCAGGTGTGATCAAATGATCCGTGTGGCTGATAGTAAATTCCTCAGGAATTCACTTCTGCCTGTGTGTGCAATATATCCTGAGCCCTCTCTGACCATTTGATTCAGCACTTACTGCAGTCAATTTACAGGCTGCCCCTTGACTCCAGTGAGCACATTCTGAACCAGCTGGGAGCACTGGGATGAAGCCAAGTGTGGAGTAAATCTGTCTGTGTGTGTGTTTATGAGCGTGTGTGCAAGCAGAGCACTCGTGTCATCCACAAAAACCTGCTCACCTGCACACAGGGTGGGGTGCTCTGCATCCCTGGGGGCACGGAGTGGGAGCTGTGTGTTTAAGGTAGGAAAGGCACAGCTGCCTAGGAGTCCTCCCAAGTGCTTTCAGGTGGTTCTTTCAAGAGTTCCGCTCTCCCCTCCTCCATATCCTATCTCAGAAAGCCAACAGGTGAGGAAAGAGTATTTTTTCTTTAATCAAATATCACCTCCACTGATGGTATGAAGAAAAACACAGAGTGTCTACACTTCAACACATTGCTGTTGTTCTCAGGATACAGAAATTTCTTTCCTTTCAGGATAGCAAATAGAGCTGTTGCTTTAGTAACAAATTATCCCTTAAAAGCAACACGATCAGCTTTCAAAAAAGTACTGATGCAAGTGCCAATACTATTACAGCAGAAGAGCTTTTAATTTTTCACTTTCAGCTTGGCAAACCTCTTCAGCATGGGATACTCCCATCATCACCCAAGGAAAAGAAAGGAAGAGCGGGACAGAGTGGTAATTGGCCTGTGCTGGGATCAAAAGCAGTGACACACAATGCTAAAATCTCCCTGCTTTTTAAGCATAGTTCTGATGAATGTGAGTACTGCTGCCCTCCAATGTATGTCAGCTGTGACACTAAATAGAGAAAGCATCTCAGCATATCGGGTCCTGATGTGTAAATTCTCATTTGCTGTGAAAGAATGGCAGGAGATGAAGTGCGACTCTTGACTGCACACTGTGATTTGAGCTTCCCTGCAAAGTATTCACGTTCCCTGATGTACTGCACTACATTGCACAACTTCAGATACCATTCTGAGACACACCACAGAATTGCTACAAGGAAATTAATATATAGGGGTTATATTTTCTGCCAGTTAAAAACTACAGAGGAGCAAAATCAGGGCAATTCTAGCATCTGTATGCTCTGTACAGACACAACCTTAATGCAGTCTCTACAATTCAGAAATCAGTGTGCTTTCTTTTTGTTTCTAATAATTTTGATAGAATACTTCCCTTTCATTTGTTCCAAATGAAAAGAGTTTGTGACATTTGTGCAGACAAAGTATTACCTAAGCTTTTATAAAAACAGCAGGATCCACTGAAGTTTGTTCTCTAGTTTTCTATAAAGGAGGTGAAGCCATGATTGAAAATACAGATTTGAAAACAGTGGAGAGAAAAACAAGAGCAAATAATTGCTTAAATTTTAGATGTGATTGTTTGCACTTAGGACAAGCAAAGTGTGTCCACCAGAATATAATATTACACGGGATTTTTATTAAGACTTTATTTTTGTGATTGCTTATAGTTTAGGGTGAGTGTTATCTGTGTAAGAATCTGTCTTGTCACGCAGTTTGGATGTGAGGCAGACAGTATGACTGTACAGTGGGGCATCAAACTGTTGACAAAACGCTGCTGGAGGCATCTGGACACAAGTCCCCTTTCTGCTGAGATCAACCCTTGAATGTGAGACCAAACTGTGAAGGCAGAGACCCTCGCTGAGAAGTAATCCTGTCCTTGTTGCTGTGTCTCACCGGGCAGAACGACCAGGCTCTCCTCCATCACACAGTGTGCAGCCAGTGCACTGGTGGCAGTGCAGCAGTGAAAATTACTCTCACTCTGTCTTTCAGGTTAGCAGCTCTTTAGGGTAGGGTGGAAACATCCCTACCCACCCTGCTTCCCTGCTTTTGCATTTCTATTAACTGCAGATCAAAGTATGATTTCTTACTGTTTTGTTTGTAACAGGATTCAGGAGCGAGTTGAGACAAAGGATGGATGTTGTTATGTATAATATCAAAGTCTGAAGAACAATGGAAAATGTTAATATAACTCAAGGGCACTTTGTGTAATAAAAACACAGAGGAAAACACATAAAAGCAAATTGTAAATACAAACATAAAAAATAGAAGAGGAAATGAGGGCATTTAAGGTGGCTCAAGCTCTGATATGCAGCACAGACAATTTCACTTGTATTTGGAAAAGCTCCTGCTTCCCTGGGTGCTGCAAAATGGGTGACAGTGAGGCTTGCTCAGGTTTGAAACCTGTCTCAGATCTCCATAACAGAAGTGTTGCTTCTGATTTCACCAGCATTGCCTCTGATTCAGGTTGCTACGAGCAAATGGAACAATTAGCACCAGACAACTTCAGCACCTCCTCTCACACGGTTCCTGATCTCACAGACAGTTGTGACATAACTCATCTTAAGCGTGAGCCCTCCACAAAAGCTGTTTTCATAACTAGAGTTTTGCTTTGAACTAACTTCTGTCATCAGAAGCTGCTTCATTAATTCTGTAAGGCAGGCTACAGCTAAAGTGAAAAAATTTCAGCCCCATCTTTGATGTCTTATCATCTCAAAATGCTTGCAGCCTTTCACTTTCCACTGGATGTGTAGGATGGTTGTAAGACAAAGTGATGAAAGAATAAAAAGATCATATTTTAAAAGAGTGTAATCGTAAAATTATTTCTAATAATTTCTAATTTTGAATAATAAAATATCATACCATTACAAAGTAATGAAAATGTAATAAAATTGAGGTCTTAAGAAGATTTAAAATATAATTGCATCTTTTAATGTTGTAATAATTACAGAATTAAAATTACAAAACCACGTATAATAATTAAAACAGAATCTCCTGCCATGACAGAGATTCTCTCTGCATCAGGTTCATTAATGAAGTCTCTATATTCAATAGATTAATGTAGAATCAGTCCTCCTTACATGATTTGTGGGGATTGGTTTTGACTGTGCTTGGATGAAGTGTGAATCAGAATGCTGATTTCTGACTGATGGTGCACCCCTTGGGTTCCTAAATTTGCTGTCATCCCCACTCAGCTGTCTCTGCATCCTGCACTAGAAGCTTTCCCCTATTTTTGCATTAAAATACCTGCAGCTGGATTGATGTTATTGCCTGGGGACATTCCTAAATTCCTAGAGATTCACCCCAGTGTGCCTCCATCAGCCAGCTCTGAGTGCATTGCCTTCCAAATGCCACCAAGGAAAATGCATTAAAAGGCTCATTATGTGGTTAAACCATGGTGAGTAGAGGAATGTTTGATAAACTCAGTTTTTTTCAGATATATGATTTCTTGCATTTAGTACAAACCACTGGTACTTCAAATCTGTGCTTCCAGAAATATATCAGAGTTTAAAGAGCCCTAAAAGGATGTTTAACAACACATCTTCAGCAACATAGATATAAAGTGATGGAGAATCAGAAGGGAACCAAGGCTTTTGAATCTAAATGACCAATTTTTTCAATGACTCAATTTCAACAGAGGAATTGAAGGAAGGACAGATGAAAGCAGTTTTAGGGTCTATTTAAGATAGTAAAACCTATTTGTTCACACATTTCTCATGTAGCCTCTGTCTGGTATTTCATCTGTATTCACTTACGTGTTTGTCTAAAGTGTAGGTGTCACCTATTTAGAGGTGGAAAAATGTTTAAACATGAGGAGGTGAGTTTTATTACAAAAGCCAAGAACTTCAGAGGCTGAAGATTTGTGATGACATTCTTTCAAACAAGTCCTGACTGTGCTTATGGATATCAGTTCTCAAACAGTGTCTGATGAAATTAAATCAGTTACAGGTTTCATAAGGGGACAGGGACAGACTCACAGACTGGCTGTACCTCAAAATCAAAATTACAGTGATTTGGAGAAAAGGATGGGCTGGAAATTCACTAAACTTTTTGACTCAAGGGAAACTTTAATATGTAGAATGGTTCTGAAGATGTGTAACTGGTGGGAAAGAGTCAGTGAGGATAGGAGTCAGTCAGCAATGTGTTTGCATGCTGTTCAGAAGTTCAGATGCCCCACCCAATAGCAGACATGAGTTTTGGGGCCAATGTAAGCTGTGGGAACCCCCCCCACCCAGATCTGCTGCAGTGTGCAAGCTCTGTTCCAATTTGCTTGGTTTGTACTTTGCTCCTGCCAGCTTCATTTAGTCACATGTAATTATTGCATTGCAAGGAACGACGGATAGTGGATGCCTATCCCCTCTCTCAGTTGGAATTTGTACACTCTGTTCTGCAAGTTTGCTCTACCCCAGCTTGATGTGTTGTGAACAATTGTGAAAAGACAGCCATAACTCTGGTTACACTTTAGGCAAATATAAGCCACAGATCTGGCTAATATCTTACACATGTGGCTAGTAAATGAGCTATAAGTGGGAGGAATGAGACTTTTCAGAGGAGAGCCACCCCAGCAGAGCTCAGGTTGCACTGTTTGGTTTGTGTTACCTGTTGTACACACAGGGTGGGGGAAAGAAAGCTGTGCTACACATCATTATTGCCTTATTCTGCACCTTCTTTGCACATTTCATAAGAAAAGAAATTAAAGGGGTATTTGAACCTCAAACTGATGAAATATTCATATTTACTGTCTTTTCTTTTTACTCCTTGTTTCAAAATCTCCTTGGTTGAAAGACATGGGAAAGGATTTTCTTGGAAGTGATGTTACCCTGACTTCTTCACCTCAGACATATTCTTTCATCTAATTGGGGATCTTTACTCCAGAGAATGCTCTGGGCTACAGAAGACACAACATTTCATGATTACAGAATGTGCCCCTAATCTCCCAATCAGGCATTTGTTACCTCACACTGAAAACAAACAGAAATCCCATAGCAGAGAAGAAATTCAATCAGAATTCTGACGGATGCATTTTTGTTCTCTGGACACAGAGATTCAGCCTGGAGACATGCAAACATGGAGCTTTTTTGCTCTCTGTGCTTTCAGTGAGGATTGTGCTGATTCTGCAGGGTGCTGAGACCCACAAAGCAGAAGTGGGAATTGAGATAAGCAGTACATTCCAGCAGTCACAGCACTGAACAGGGAGCTGGTGTGACTACTCTGTTTCAAATATTGCCCTGCTCTGCCTTTAGGCAGGACAACTCACCCCTACGTACCTTGGTTTTCCCTCTGAATCCAAGCCAGACTGTTTTCTTGCTATTTGTTCTGCTGCACTGCTTCATTCATTGACACTCAAGCTTCAGTTGTGGCTATCAGCTACTATCATATGTACTAGCAAATAAACATAACAGTTATTATGTGTAATAGCAAATAACAGTTAACATTAAAGTGTCAAACCAGGCTTAATGTTGTGTGTGCCCATATTTATTAGTGCTTGGAATAATATGTGTTTCATAGGGAAAAGATATCTTCTCGATGTAATACAGAGTTTTGGCAGGGATGGGGTGAAATTTAATTAGACTTTTGATGCTGATGAAAGCATGGAGAGCCAAAGTGTAGGTGTTTTCTCAAAACAGATAAAATCTCCAAATATCTTTACAGAAAATATTGGTCAGAAACTGTCATAAAAAAAAAAAAAAAAAAAAAAGGCAGGGGCCAGTGGTCCCCATCTGTGTTTCCCATCCATTCTCTCTGTTCCTCCACAGGAGAGCAGCTTGCTAAAATTAAAATTAAATTTAAAAGAGGACAAAGTAAGCCAAAGTCAATAACCCTTTTAATATGTCAGAGTCTCTTTTCAGGGGAAAATAGTGAAGGATATCAGGAACTGGGGAATCAGACAGACAGTCTTTATTCAAATAAAGCAAAAGGAGTTTTCTCTGGTTCATGCATGCTAGACTTGGCAGAATCCCAAAGTATGGGTTGAATCCAGAAGTTTGATCAAAGGAGCTGACTCTGAAGATGGACAGAAATCTCTCATGCAGGATTTTCTTTTGTTCCTAGTGAAATAAAATGTATTAAGATGGATAGAAAGGAGAAAACTAGAGTTTTATACTACAAAGAAGCCTCACATTAACATAGATTCATGGCTTAGGACATCTTTCCCACTATGTGATATGAACAGCAACAGAGAAATTCAAATTTGGCCAGCTCTCTCTGCTCATCCACAAGAAAAAAGAAATCAACAAACGCTCATTACTCATAAATTGTAAATTTTCCAGTCAATATCTTGCTGCAAGTCTAATTATCTTCAATACATACACAAGAGACATTTCCAGCTCAGCAAGTATGATGAAGTAATAAAGCCAGGAATAAGAAGTTGTATAGTGTTCCTCATCCACTATCTGTATTGGAATACAATTAATTCTCATTTTCAGGAATTGTATTTTTTACATATGCACACATATGCTTTCTGAGAGTAAGAAACAACATTTTGTTATATTCCAGTTACTAAAGTCTTTCTCCTTAATTGAGAAAAATATTAGAAAATAAGCTGATACCAGCCCGCTTCTATGGCTATTGTTTTATTTAGTCAGGGAGTAGTTTATTTTAATTTATAATATTTAATGCACAGTGGGTGTTTAGAAGAGACTGCTCCATCCTTCAAAGTAATAAATGGTGTGCAGCAAAAGAAAATGTTTCTATGACTGCTTTAAATCTCTTGGGAAAGGATGAATTGAAAGGTACTATTGTCCAAGCATTGATATAGATTACCAACAAAGAGCTGGCTCCAGCAGGTCACCAATTACATCAAGGCAGCAGAAATGGCTATTTAAGTTTCAGTCACAACTTCACAGCGTGAGCCATCTTACTGCTATTTATTCACCCTAATATAGTTCTCAATCAAATACCCTTTACTCGTTGCATAGGTGCTCATATGACTCTCCTGCATATTATTCTGCTGAATGGCCTAGAAAGATCTAACAAATAACTACAGGTCAATCGTGTACTTCTGCCCTGGGGATCGTGATTTAAAAGATCAGTATCACATTTTGGTCTTTCTGCTTGTACTGTAATTTTAAAAGTAGATGACACAACAATGCATGAAATGAGTTTTTAAAATGGAAAGAAAAATCATTTTCCAATACACTTTAAACTGCCTTTGTTAACTCCCACTCTCAGGAACTTTAATGGCATAGTGCTAAGGGGCATTCCTAGCTGGTGCTAATCATTATATCTTGTATCTGCTTCAACAGTGTTTATAGCAGTGGATCTCGCTCAGCAATTGCAGCTGCAATATGTTTCCTTTAAATATTTCCCCTGATTTCCCCACTCCTTATTAGCATTGAAATGCCATTTATTGAAGCAGGTTAAGGATTTCAAAAGCTTTCATTTGAGCTGGGTTAACTCCATGCAAGTTGTGGTCTCCTTGGCAATACTTTTGATTTTCTACTTGCACATCAGCTTTCATGCGAGCAGGATAGCGTGCACTTGGCTCCTTGTCACTTCCAGCTCAGGAAATTAAATAAATTAGCATTATTGGATTTTTGTGGTACTTTACATCTCTGCTAGATCAGCTAAAGTGAAAATGGCAAGGACAGCATTCTCCTGAATGAGATGATGTCTCTACTTGGGCCCTGAGCCCATACAAAAATATAAACTCATAGACCTACAGTCTCTTGCATGGAGAAACTGCTGAACTGGATTATTTGCTGTCATGGTTTCACCCCAGCCAGCAGCCAAGCCCCACACAGCTGCTCACTCCCTCCTCCCCCAGTGGGGTCAGACAGAATCTGGGGGAAGGGTAAAAGGTAGAAAACTCATGGGTTGAGATAAAGACATTTAATAAGGAAAGAAAACACCCCATCCCAGTAACAGTGACTTGGGAACACAAACACCACCACTGCAAGCGTTCCGCCCTTCCTCCTGCTCATGATACCACATGATCTGGAATATCCCTTTGGTCACTTTGGGTCACCTGTCCTGGCTGTGTCTCCTCCCAGCCTCCCACACACCCCCACATTTCTTGCTTACAAAAAGCAGAAAAGGCCTGGGCACGTTGTAATTTGTTATTGCTCAGTAATAACAAAAAAATCTCTGTATTATCAACTCTTGTGTTCAGCAAAAGCCTGAAACAGCCCCATACCAGCCTCTGTGAAAAGAATTAATTCTACCCCAGCCAAATCCAGCACATTTATTCTGGGTAAGAAACTTCTCAGGGTTTCTTAGTGGAGATACAGGATTTAGCTCTTTTTACCACACCAATAATTCAATTTTTACCATATTTCAATGACTTCAATGTTTACAATTCCAGCTGCATTCTGTACCTTTCACTGATTGCACTTTGAGGCACCGTTCAAATTGACAGCTTTCTACCAAGTCAAACAAGATTGGGAGCACATTTAATCCTGTGTGCTAAAATGTGCTGTCTTAATATGAAAAGATGGGACAGCCTTTCAGGTGCAGTCCTGGAGTCACCAAAAAAAAAGTAGCATCAGACACACAGAAACATGCAGGACCTTTTCCAGAGTGGAACCAGTCCTAAGGATTTTCAAAAATGTGCTGTAAAAAAGTATCATCATAGAAAAGGATATGTTATACAAAGGTTCAGATCAGAGCAACCTGAAGAAAATTATATGTATGTAAAGGAAACTCTAACTCAGCGGCTGTGTGTGTTTTTTTGTTTGTTTTTGTTTTGTTTTTTTTTTTTTTTTTTTTTTTTGTTTTGTTTTGTTTTGTTTTTGTTTTGTTTTTTTTTAATCTCTGCTTAGATAACTTTGGTTTCAGAGACTAGTTTTTGGGGGCTCTGGTGCTTTTTTGGGTTGGTTTGTTTGGTTGGTTTGGTTTCGGGGGGATTTTTTTATTAGTTTGTTTGTTTTGTGGGATTTTTGTTTGTGTTTGGGGTTTTTATTTTGAAAATGCATAGGAGGCTGGATTTATTCTCCATCAAAACTCCAAACACATGGGTCAGGTGTTGTTATCACAAGTCACCTTAACTCTCTTTTACATTACAGGCAGTAGATTCCTCAGACATGGCAGGGTATAGAGCAGACTTTTAACAGACCTCAGTTATTTATTTTTTTGTAAACTCCCTGCTGGCATTTTAAAGACAGTGACAACTTGATAAAAATGTCTTTGAAATATTGTTTAACAGCCTTTCACTTAACCTGTGCTCTCTCAGGGCTCTCCACAGTTCTTATTTCCATGCAGAGCTCTTCTGTGCCCTGGAGCAAGCTCCAGATTATTATACTGGTATACACATACCACTAATGCTAAATGGTTCTTTTCACTTGTGCACACATCAACTAATCAACATAAGGGACCTGCAGTCATCAATCTGAAAGCCTTGTTTGCCATCATCACCACTGAGGCCTACAGATCAATAAAAAGATGATATTGTTTATATAAAACCCAATAAACAAGTCCTGTCTGAGGCTTACATATGGTTTCATTCATTCTAATAAAGGAAGTGCATCTCTTATGAGCTTTAGCCCATCAGATTTTGTAAACTGCTTATTCACTTCAACAATCACTGACACAAGGATATTGTTGTATCCAAGTCTAGGTCAAGCAAGACTTACTTGATCTCATCCTATTTCCATAATAATCTCTGTCATTTCTCTAAGAATAAGAAGGTAAGGGCACTTTTATTGCTGCAATAAAAACAGCAAAGTGATCTTCTGATGGCACTTAATTAGATTCATTTTATCTTCTTTGACTGAGCATGACATACTGTAACCCTTATTTATGAAGTAAAAATGAATGTCTTATGGTTCCTAACACAATTGAAGAAGAAATTACCGTGGTATTCCGCTTAATCTGTGTTTGTATCTGACATAAATGATCTTTAGATAAATTACAGGAAATTATTTTCTACTCCTGGTAACCATAACAACAGATGAGAATTGGTTCTAGTTCAACTTACTGACTGTTCCTGAACTCTTTAGTAATGTGCAATAAAAATTATAAGACAAAAGCAATCCACAGACTTTCGCTCTTGTTTGTATAAGAACAATTTGTGAAGCACTGAAAGGTAATTTTAGGTTTAAATTAAGCTTAGGTCTTTTAGCTCTCCATCAGAGGTAGGGTAAAATGCATTCCTGTTTCAAAGTGTGATGGCACACAGGTCATGTAAGGGATCTTCCCCAAGAAGGGACACATGGCAAAGTTTAACAAAAACCTACATGAAATGCGCAGAAGTGAGCAAAATGTGAGTATAACTGGAGAGGATTTTAGAAAATACTGCAGATCTGAGCAATCCCTACAAGTGTCTTTGAAGGACAGTAGGGACAGTTAGTGAATTAATCACCATCACAAGCTGATAATAATAGAAGGAACCTGAGAAGCTTGGAGGTTTTGAAGAAGTTGAATTGAACAGGGTAGGTCATGGCAATGAGTGAGTTTTCAAAATTGAAAAAGAGCCCTCAGTGCCCAGGTGCACAGCTAAGAGTTTTGAAGAAATTTAGAGCTTTTAATCAAACAGGTCTGTAAGTGCCATACAATCTCCTTGGTTAGGGCTCAGAAGATGCCTGGTTCAACATAATGCTCAAAACAGGGTGTGCTGTGAGATGAGAAAAGGTTGCTCAAGGTTTTATCCAGCTGATTCTTGAAAACTACGAAGGATGAAGACAGCAAAGACTCTATGAGAAACTTTCTCTATATATTAACTGTTCTCATGATGGAAAAGTTCCTTCACACATGCAGTCTTGAAAATCTTTACATGCCATTTCTTACTTCATTTTATGCTTGTTTTTTCTCATGATCTACCATATTCCACTACAAAAAAAAATAGGCTCTGACTTTTCAATTATCTTCTCTTAGTTACTAGGAGGCTGAAGCTATCAGCAGCCTGAATCCACATCTCCTTCAGGATGAACATCTCCAGGTCCCTCAGATCTCCTCAAATGGAAAAGGCTCCCAACCTGAGTATCCAGTTGGCTCTATCCTACACTTTTTACTACACTTTTTCAATATCTTGTTCATATTTGGGGGCCCCGACTAAATAAACTATTTAGATATGCTTTAACAAGTGCCAAGCAGAATGGATAATCACTTTCCTGGATCTCTCATTTCTTCTGTTGGTACAGGCCTGGATGCTGATGGCTGGTTTTGCTGCCTGGCACATGGTTTCTCACAAGCCTGGGAAGATGCTCATATCCATGTCAGCAGAGCAGCTCTCAGCCATTTCTTCTGTGGTCAACTATTGCTGAGGATGAGTCCTTCCCAAGGGCAGCACCTCATGTGCTTTAAGACTCACATAGCAAAATACAAGGCCTCTCCTGGTCCATGAAAACCTATATCTCCTTGACTATGGAAATAGTGGTATCTAAGGTAGGTTCTTTCTCTACTTTTTGCAGTTAGCTGCAAACAGACACAGCTTCATGGCAAGATTGTCCCAGCTTCAGTATCCAGCTATCCAGCCTAATACCATCTATTAGACCTGAGAGAAGACTTGGAAAGGACTGGTGACAAAAAAAAAACGAACCTGGGAAACAAAGCACAGGTCAGCTCTCAGAAAAGTGACACCTGACAGTGCCCATGAGTTTTGCCAGAACAGGAGATGACACAAGAATTGCCAATTGTTGTTTGCTCTTAGTTGAGCCTTTAGATGCAGCAATTTTTAAATGGAGAGAGAAGCATTTTTAGATGCTTACCACAGGGTAAGCACCAGTGAAAAGGGAGAAGTGTTTGGGGGGTCCCTTGATCAGAATGATTTGCTGCCCAACATGTGCTAAATTTGTTTAAACACACATGATGGAGAGTGCAACAACCTTTGACAGATGTGCAGGCTAACAAATACTAGACAAAAGAAGCAGTTCTTTCAGCCAAAAAAGCTGTATTTTATGCATCCACAGGATATGTTTACATATTATTATGAGAGAAATCAAGAATGACTCCTATCTGCACTACAGTTCAAGGTTAAAATGGTGTGTGATGTAAGAGCACTATGCCAAGGCTGAGTGTACAAACCTCTGGTACAAACAGAATTGGCAAAACAGCCCCATTACGTGGCAAAGTCTTCTTTCTGCATAATCCTATAAAAATCTTAATATACATGGGCATTTCCTAAGCTGATCCAGTTAGAAGAAAGAAAAAAAAGATAATGAGTATTGAGCAGCCAGTAAATTGAAGCAGATGCAGTGTGGAGCAGGACAGGTAGATCTAGCAACACATGTGTTTGAGGGAATATATCAAAATTTATTTTGACTGCAGATGGTAGACAACAAAATGAGTGTCCACTACATGACCTGGCAGGCAGCAGAACAGCTGAAATAGATTGGAAAGATGTCAGCACAGAAAAAAAATTGGATATGTTTTGTTTTGGCACCATGAAATTGGAGATGAGACCACAAAGAGCGCTGGGTGTCTCACACTTTCTACTGTGTTTTGCTCCCATAAAAGAATTGCATGGCAGGCTACTTACAGCAGGACAGCCCTTTCAAGCTATGAATTTACACCCACCAGGGACCTAACACATGATGACTGGATGTCAGTAAAGCTGGGGCAGTTTACATCAGACCGTTTGCAATTATTCCTTTCCTTTCTGAAAACCATTTTACAGATAATAATAAAATTACGTAGCGATTAAGCAGTGAGTCATTACACCCTGTGGAAGCAATTCAATAGATAGCAAGGCAACATCCATCCTGAAGTGGTTAATTATTTGTCTTAAGAAACAGGCCTTCTTCCATGGAAGCATCTGAAGGTCACTGCATTCAGTCAGAGTATGTCTAATCCCAGCAGATCAACACACAAAACAGCACAATCTGTGTGTGCAGCCTCCCCTGCAGAACAAATGGTAACCACTACAGCAGGAAGGAAAGGAGGTTTGGCTAACATCAGGATAATCAGAGTTGTTCTCCCTTCTTCTGCAGTTCCTCTGAACAAATTCAAAATCCCCTAATGTCCAGGCATTTTATCCATTTGATCTGCTTTAACCCTCAAACTTTCCAATGAGCACAAGGTTTAAAGAGCTTGATGTTAAAGAGAAGTTAAAAGAATTTTTTTTCTCTCTAACATGTTCAGAGAAAAAAATTGAAGTCTAACTTTCTGTCATACAAACAAGAGCAACAACTATATCACACTTTAAAAAATTATGACAGGAAATTCTTGATGATGGTAACGCCATTTTATGATTTATAAGAACAGTTGCGTTCCGCCCTAATTTCCCAACTGAATAGCAGATGCTCCTCGGCAAAAAGCTGTTATCATTTTATCTGTTTTACAATATGTCATGTATATTTTGCCAATCATATTTTGGCTCCCATCACAGTGTCTGCTGTAATGCAATTGTAAGCTTGTTTAATCAGTTCAGCATAATCTGGTGCTTTCAACACTGCGAGCACGCACACGCACGCACACACATGCACATCATGCTCTGCCCACACTATTCCCTTTTGCCTTGTAAAATAGAGATACATGGCTCCATCCATTTGTTAGGCAGAACCTGCCTTTGAGGGGCTGTGTGAAGTTCTACTTAAAATGGATGGCACAATATGCTACATGTTTTATTTTTTTTTTTTTACCTGGCTGAGTTATTCATTAGAAAACATGGCCCTAATTGGTGTTGCCTTACATTTGTTTTAAAGCAGATTATTAGGTTGCACGTAGCACAATGCACGCCGCTGTTTTGCAGTTCAAAACTCTGAATCAAACAAAAAGCTACTTAAACTTTGTACCTGTGCAAATAGAGACTTTCATCTAGCTTCACAAGTTTAACAATTTATCCTCCCAAAACTCATCCATCAATCTGTAGACTGATTTCCCTTGAAAACACCTGGTATTAGCTCGTTCTGTTGCAAGCTCTGGTTATTTCCAAGGCTGCTGACACCAATTTACATGACAACTCCCATTTCACATATCTATTCATGAAGAGGCACATCCAGCTTGATCTGAGTCTGTTCTGTGGTACAGAAATCTTACACAGAAGGTGGCAGTTAGGATTTGTGACTTCTCAGCTCTTCCTTTTTTTTTTTCTTTTGCTGCCACCCTGTTATTCCTGTCATGATTGTTCCCATGGGCCCTCAGCTGAACTGACCAGAAGGGTCCATGGCCATGGTCAGTAGCTTTTACTGGGCCTTGCACATAAAAGCACCAAGTCAGCAATAATAAAGAGCAGCCCTCAGCACTTTTTTATACTGCCATTACACACTGCTTGCTTTTCATTAAGGGAGAGCTAGAAACTTAGCTTTTCACTGGATATAGCATCATCACAGTCACTGGGTGTAACAGTTCCAGCAAAACCCATTTGATTAACAGCACAAGGATTGATGACTTCAGACTTCATCTGTGGAGGAACCAGCACACTTGCACTAACATGCTGAATGTCACTAGAAGAAAGTTTTCTGACCAAATCTTTCACTCTGATAAAAGGGAATGGAGGGAGAAGCTCTCACTGCTGTCACAAGGGCTGGTGCCTGTGTACATTTTTTTGCCCTTTGTAGGGCAAAGTCTTTGGATTGCAGAGGATGGGAATCTGTTACATCTGCACCCCTTGGTTCATCCCAGAATATGCCTTCCTGAGTTCTGGAGAAGAATTTTCAATTGCTAATCCACCCAGTCCTGGCAGCCTGTAGGTGTGGACTAGGACCTGGCCAGGAAACAGGACAAAAGCTTATTGAGAAGTGAAAATCCATGAGATGTTTGAAAACAAAGAGCTTTGATAGAAATTTGTCTTATCCACTGATAAGTCCATCAGTCAAAGGGAATGAGAAAAAGACAATTTGCTTTTAGTTAATGATGCAATTAAACTGCCTTGTGGCAGAGGTCCCAAGAACTCTCTTCCTCCTACCCCATTCCTGAAGGGACTCTATGCTTAAAACTTGTGCATCTTTAGTTGAGCTGGAGATGCAGAGCCTCAAACAACACCCCAGGGGTGCAGCTCTGAGAGGTGTGATCCCTGCCCTATCCATGGGAATGCACGGGGGGCACTGGGAAAGTGCTACCTTGGAGCAAGAGGTGCCCTCACTTAGGCATGGAAGGATTTGTAAAGGAGACCTTGGCATCAATGGCAATCTGTAGGGCAAGAACAGCCACACACAAGACAGGAATTGAGCTCACAGCCCAGGTAATTTTCTGAGGATGAAGATGGGAAAATAGTTTTGACCACACCAAAAGACAGGGGAGAATGGGCTGATGCTTTTGGAAATGGGGATGAAGCTGGGTGAGAAGTGATAGAAATGCCATGCAATGATTTCTTCTGCCTCCCAAAAAATGTTGGTATAAAAGCTCAGTGGCTTTTGCCTGTAAGGCAAGTTTTAAAGCAAACCTCATATTGCTCTTGAGGTGTTTATTTGCTCATCCAACAAGAGAAGAGAAAATACCCTGCAATTTCTCTCATCAGGTATAAAAAGCTCACCAGGGGGTAGAAAATGAAAACTAATTTGGGATGATACTGTCTGTGCTGGAGAAAAAGGCACAACCACAAAAACTATAAATTTCAGTGGCTTAGATATCTGTTTCATTTGCCTAATGGAAAGAATTGACTAGAGGAGGTAAAAATATCAGTCAATAAAATAACCTACCATGGTCTTGTTTCAAATTTCAAGCCAATAAAAAAAATTATTACCAAATATTTGTCAAAAGATATCATATACATATTACATTAGACTATAAGGTTAAGTGCATACATAAATACATATATAAAGACATACACACTTCTTGAGACCAAAACCAATAGCAACTTTTTAAATTTACTCTAGTCATTGTAAGTGAATACAAAGGGTTGATAATTATTTCTCTGGCTGTTCCAGTGGCATTACAAGAAATTTCACTTTGAGAGGGTGTGTTTTCAGTTCTGCAAAACAGCAGTGATTTCACAATTCAATATCTCTAGAAATGATAATTAAAAGTTACAAACATCTATTTTTTTTTTCTTCTGTTTATTCAGGCGTCAAATCAATAGTCTACCTTGGGGGCATCAAATCCTCCCCCAACCAGCTCTCACAGCTGCACAGACTGTTTTGTGCTGTTTGCTGCCTGTGAGATGCCACTTTCTCTTTTTTTTTTTTTTTTTTTTTTTCTGGGGCACAGAGAAGGAAGAAGCATATTCCAAAACCTGAGAAAGTAGTAACAGTTTTCATGCAAAGATGCCAAATGATTAATGTGTTGGGAGGAACAGATGGAGGTTGCTTTATCTCAACCATGTTTCACCTCTTGAAACAGCAAAGAATATGGCCCAAAGGCAGAAGTGTCATTTCTTGCCTCATAGACATTTGTTCCCCAACCATTGAGAAATGCTTTTATCTTCCCTGTGCAATAATTACAGTGCATCAAAAGGCCAAGAAGGCACTGCACTACACCTGACTTGTCACTGAAGTTTGATATTTTAATGCAACATGTTCCATAGTTTCTGTGTTTTATCTTAGCACTTCAAGCTCTGTCATCTTGGGGGTAGTATTGCAAAACAAGGCTATTTGTCTGTGTGCTAGAGGAGCTCTACCAGCTCATCCCTCTTTCTCACTCTTCTGGGAAAAAAAATCCTGCAGATCACACAGGTCAAGCTGACCCTTTCATCTATCTCCTACAGCCCTCGAGAGGCTGGGCTTTTGTCTCTGCTCCCAACATTTTGTGTTCTTTCACAGATCTCTTTAGTCACTCCCATCCTTGAGAAAAACTCCAATAATTACTGCCCCCTCAGCTGCAGCCAGTACAACAGCTCACTCGCATCAATGCTTTCTCAGAGTCTGCACCAGCTCCCAAGTTTCAGTGGGATCTTGCTGATTTTTTCCCATCACTCCCCCATCAGTCCTAGGACTTACTCTGCTAAAACAGTCAGTGCAGACCAGCCCCTGCATGCACAGGCCATGGATGGAGCACCAGGTAGCACAGATCTCAGTCCCAGTGAATGCCCCTGGGCTCTGCAGAGTTTCTCAGCCAGCTGCAGTGAGAGCTCAGCAGAGGACCTGCTTGAACCTACTTTCCTATGTGAGTTGCAGTGTGAATCAACCACCTCTGGAGCAGGTGATTTTGGAAGCAGCAGTGTCATTATTGAGAGGATTCCAATTCCTCACAGGCCCCAACCTGGACATGTCCAGCTGCTCCAGCATGGACTCTGCATATTTGGCAAAAGGGACTAACTAGGAGATTATGTCAAACAGGAAAGGAGGCACAAGGCACAGTGATGTGATTATAGTTTGCACAGCAGCTGCTTGGCCACTCTCAAGGGCATTATTGGAAACTTTGCAGAAATGAGCTACAGGGCCTGGCTGTTGTGGCTCTGAGCTGACCCCACTTGTGCAGCCACGGAGCTTCACAGCCCTGCAGCACAAACAGCCTGCAGGGCTGGTTTGTGCTCCTCACAGATCCTTTCTCAGGGAAGCCTCTTGATTATTCAAATAGTTGTAAAACACTGTTAAAAATGAGGATGTGTTCTGGTGTCTCAGAAAACAATAACAGCAAAACACTTCCCACTTTATTGGTCTACAGGGTTATCATAATTACTGCAATGACTAGCTGGTGGGTTGCACATATTGATCCTCTGCCAGGCTGTGGAAGTGCAGATCCAGACACCAGTGTAATAAATCTAAGTACCAGGCTGACAGAACATGCTCTTGAGCTATGCAGCAGTTACTGCAAATCCTGTCTGTGGAAAAGAGGGGCCATGATGGATAAATACCTTTTAATCAGCATGTTTGAGGAACACTTGATCTCTCAAGGATTAAAAAAAAAAAACAATAGACAACTGTTGCAAATATGGAGAACATCCAATTATAAGAATTTAGACCCTGTACCACTATTTCAATTTTCATAGAAGGGCAGACAGATTCATCATCTTGTGCATAAAGACCTCAACATATTCCAATATGGTGGAATTTAATTTGTAGAAAACCTGCATATTTTGCTTTGAGAATCTACACTTTATAAACCTCTTAACTAAAGGAAATAGCTGTCTGATATAACCTAGCTACATCATCTTGCAACTTTTAATATTTGTGGGAAATGTTTTCTTTTCCACCATGCAGGTGGGAGTTGGGGTACAGGCAGCTGAAACCATGGAAAAGGACTTTAAGCACTTGTCCTTGCAGCACACTGCTCAGTGTGAGGGAATCAGACAGCAAAAGTGATAGACAGGAGAAAGAAATTCATGCTGGAGCTCATGAGCAGAGGTGCAGCTTGTGTAAAGACCAGCTGGGGAAGCACTTTCTGTATTTAGTTACTGCATGAACTGTGTCAATGGCCTGTATCCACAAACCACGTGTGCAATCCTGGAGCACAGTCAGAGGGCAGCTGGCCTCTCAGGCACAGGGAATCCTGCAGGAGACAGAAAAGGCTGAGGACATCAAGCTGCGT
This sequence comes from Pyrgilauda ruficollis, assembly GCF_017590135.1. Taxonomy (NCBI): domain Eukaryota; kingdom Metazoa; phylum Chordata; class Aves; order Passeriformes; family Passeridae; genus Pyrgilauda; species Pyrgilauda ruficollis. The sequence goes on from NW_024525267.1 coordinate 6,200,706, forward strand.
TCACACTCTCGCCAGAAGAGAGACTGGCTCTGCAGAGAGCCAGACGGCTGCGGCTCTCACCTCACTGCTCATGCTGCTGGCTGTCTTCTGAGGCAATCAGAAATGCTGTTGTACCATATTAGCTCTTCAAGACAGACAGAGTCAGCTGCTTTCTAATTATAAGATATTGCTTCTTGTTGGAACAGGGAGATGGGCTTCTCCCAAGCAGCAGACCTCTGGATAAAATCACTCCTGTTTTCTGTAGAATCTAGACAAATAGTTTTAAATATTTTAGGTATATTTTCTTTCTATATTTAACTGTTGAAGCATAATCCCACCAGGCTCAGCTTTGCTGTCATTGAACTAGAAGAAGAACTGTGCCCTCCACTGCTAATATTGTATGGATGCCTTATAAACTCATTTTAATCTCCAGCCCACGTACCTTCTTTGCAAGTTAATGTGGCATGTTTCAAGGAGAAATGAATGGAATCATGATGATCACAGAATTCTCCTGAGAGTTTCCACATCAGATAAGAAAATAAAGACGGATATCTTGGTCCTGAGGTCAGTGACAGGTAAATCATCACATTCAGCATCCCCTCTTGACCACGCAATTTACCTTTTGCAGAATGAATTAAGCTTGCAGAAATGTCCCTGTGGATGTCCCTGAGAGTTGGATCTGATCCATAACTGTTTAAACTACACCTGTGAATTGAAGCTGCTTTACACACAACCTCTGAAAGACACTAAACTGCAGGAATGCAAATAGATGATGGTGTATGATGACTTTAAATTATAGTAAAGTGATCCATGGAGAGGGAAAAAGCTGCTATCAAGAGAGTAAGCGAATGCAAAGAAAGACGTCGGGAACTTTGATTTGTGTGCTTTGCTCATGTAGCACTCCTTCCTGAGGGGGAGAAGTGGAGATGGATGCAAAATAGAGTGAGGGACCAGTGGGACATAGGCACCTGTAATCTGGTGTGTATAAATATGGATATAAATATCTCCAGTACCTAATCACAGTGACTCTAGATTAGTCCATAGTTCAGCAGCCCTGTCTCTGCAGGGGGCTTAGCTGTCTTCATACAAATCATCAAGTTACAGGCTGCCCACATTTTCTTCCCTTCCTGTACAAGGAAGTTTCTCTCTACACAAGCAGTCCTTGGAGCAGGCAGGAGGCTTTGCCACCCTGCTGCTTTGTCATTGCTCCAGGGTGGTACATGGATGAGGAGACAACCAAGACATTCTGAGCAGTCCTAGCCAGGCATCCATTGCTGGGGCAGGCTCTCTTCAGGATTTAATATCTCCATTTTGCTAGGCACATTAACAACAGCATCTCTGCAAGCACGATAATGTATGTGCTGCATCAGTGACTGACATCATTCAAGCAATGGATTCATTGATTAGTTGCTCCCATTTCAGAGAAAGGTCTCCTGTGGCTTTTCATCCCACCCTCCTGAGTGCAATAGGCACGTGGAGAGAGTTTGCCAAAACAGCTCTCTCCCTTTTACCAAGTGACTGAGTTAAGGCAATGACAGGCTAACCTCTAAGCAGAATTTATACCAGCTTTTCTGGACATCAGACAATGTAAATGTTCCTTCCTGCCTTGTTTTCCATTTAGGATAAGCCTTGCTATTCCCTGCAACTCCGACTTGGCGAATATAGCAATGCATTTGGAGTGTACTCACTGCATCTTGGTCCTACATCATTTCATTCTTCTGCTAACAATCAGAAAATTTAAAAGACTTACAACTAATGCATGAGACCTTTCCAAAAGGCAGCATATGCTCCTAATTTCCTTTAACAGTCCAATTTCATTCAATGCATCTATTTTTCTCCATTCTCTGTAGACTAAAGGATTTCATTTGTATTCAAGTTTTCCTTGTAAAGAGAAGGTTTTTTCGGGAAGGGAGGCAATAACATCCTTTAAGTTCAGGCAGTTTGTTTTAAAGAAACATTTCCATTAAAAGAAAAAGAGCAAAAATGTGTTTTAAAATTGTCTGTCTTATTAGTGCATAATTTAAGTGGAGAAATGTCACTCTTCTATTATGCTAATGATTTTTAAAAAGGAGTAAAAAATTTTACCTGTAAAGAACAATCAAACATCTCTTCTTGCAACAGAAAGGCATCATTATAAAAAGAGAAAAGAAGAGACACGTACATATTTAAATGAAAGATCCAGTGTGAGGGTGCATGATGGTGATTTGTGTCTTGAAGCTCTGCTGTCACTTAAATTATGCCTGATGAGCATTTAAGGAGTGTTCAGAGGAAAAACATCTACTCATATTGTTTTATTTGGGAGCAGGGAAGGCAGCAACCATTTTTAGGGGACAAAACTTAATGGATTTTCTTTCAGCACGGTAGATACATTGATACTTGTAAATCTTTTCTAAGTGTGCCACTGTAATTATAAATCTTTTAGCTATATTTTTCATTAGAGAACATTAAGGTAAATATTCTCTCTGAGAGAAGATATATTTGGCATATAGGTTTTTAAAGCTGACATTTAAGTACTCACTGCAGTGCTGCAGCTGTTCAATAGCATTATTCTTATTATTCATTATTTAGGGTTTGTAGTCCTGAATGCACTGTTCTGCTTTAAAGCAACAAGACTTTCGATTTACCAATCACATGTAGCCAGTTGTTAGCTAAAAGAGAAAGAGGAGCCTGCAGGAAACCTCATCTTGTCATTTTCTGATCTACTCTTGGCAATCCTGTATCCACATTTCTGGTATAAAACTATACCCCATAGATTTAACAAGCACAGTATGACCTCTCCACAAGGGAACAGAAGAGGGTGTTTTTTGGAGGCTTCCTCAGGGCTAGACTTGTGTCTAGACCAGCTCAGCCCTGGGAAAACAGGTCAGAAATAGTCAATCCATCTCCCTTCTTCCTTCCCAGCTGCTTGCTCTGCTGGATAGCACCGATCCCATTTCAGAAGGCACAATTCTTCCCTTGCAAGAGCAGATCCATCCAAAGCCAGGGCAGCACTCTGCACACCTTGATGTACATCAAGATCATGTAGTGATGCTCCATGGTACAAAGTTTTCTTTACCTAGAGCCATATTAAAAGATGCAAGACCTATTTCAGCTCTCTATAGGCTTGGAATAAAACTTTCTTGCTTTACTATCTTGCCATGTGCTGTATGTTACAGGTTTCATAGGAATTCCCTGGGAATTCCACGGGATTAAGTTTATCAGGGCACTACAGCATGCTTAGCTCCAAGCACACACTCATATGCTGTGGGGATGAATTGTGAGTGAAATGAGGAATATGTTCAGACGCCTCACTCAGCATATTCAGTGTCAGACAATTATCTCCAGCATGCTCTGTCTGTTAAGAATCCAAGGTGTATGTAAATCTAGCACCATGAGCAGAACAACCTACCCTCAATTCATCTGGGCATTACACTCACCAGCTTTGCTCAACTCACCCTGACACTGGCCAAGCAAGCTGGATAATATGGATCCTTAGCAACTACCCTGAAATGCAGCTTTGGCAAAGCTCAGAAGGAAACCATAGAGCAAAAAAAAAGTCTTCATTACCCTGGTCTAATATTCACTTGTCATTTTTATCTAATACTGCAATTTCCATGCTTAGAAGTCTGAGTGAAGCAGCAAAACACTCATTCGGCAGGTAAGTAAAATCAGGACAAAATCAATCACTAGCACAGAGAAGTGAAGTGATTTTCTGAGAGCAGTGGGAAGCACACAGGAGAGCACCCACTCCTCAGGTGTGCTAGACAGGGTGGAGAGGCTTGATGAGCAGCCACAGGCAAGTGAACCTTAAAAAAGGAATTAGCAGTACCGAGAGTTTTCAGATATATTCCTCTGAAACTAATTTTTTGTTTGTTTTGGGCTTTTTTGGGTTTTTCTGTAGCACAGCACGTGAGTTCTTAACATTGCCTCCAGAGTGAGAAAGTAAGCAAACAAAAAGAGCCATCAAGACTTTTCTTCCCATCAAGGGAGGAAATCTATGTAAAGTGGGACCCTCCTGCCCTGTTTAACACAGCACTGGGCCGCTGGGCAGAGCCCAAGCAGCTAAGCCTTGTTCTAGAAAATGTTTCGTTCTCAGCTGTTAAGAAAACACAGATTTTATTCCAAACATTAAATGCAGCTTTTAAATACAACTTGTTTCTTCATATTACAATTTGCAGAGTCCCAGATGGTTTCCTGTACATTTTCACGGTACTTAAAATGCTAATGTATTCCAACTTCTTCAGATGTTGTTTAACACACACACAAGCATGGCATACACCTTAAGTGAGAGTGTGAATAAAGAGCAAAATCACAAAGCTAGAATCTGGATATTTTGCTAAATGCTAACGCTAAACCTCTTCCTCCTCCCTCTGCCCCCTACCCTCACCCCAGCAAGAAAGGAATGGAAACATAAAGTCACATGGTTCAAGGCTCCCCTTTAGCAAGCTATAATTTAACCTCAGGTTATCCTGACATTCACATGCTGAAGGGAACACTTAGCACATGTCATTGTGTAAGAGCAGCTAAATGAGAACAAAAATATAGGGAAAGAGGTCAGAAAGGAAAGAATAATAATACAAGCAATTTACAAACCTCTACAAAGTGCAGGCGATTTTGTAGCATGCTGAACTGTGTCAGTGCATTTGCCCAGGACATTTAGTGTTTGGAGAAATGCTAAAATGAAGCACTCACTACAGGTACAACTGCAAACAAATATTCACACAATGGGCTAGTGGTCCGCTAAGGAGAAGCAGAAACCTAATTTCCCATTCTCTGAAAAAGCTCTCCCACTGATCCAAGCCTTTGTCCATTAACATCTCCCATTCAGTTTTACTCGCCTGTGCATTACAAGTGTAAATATCACAGACACTGTGTTGGCAGGATGAATATTTTGGCAAATGGATTTCACATTTCCACACCTTACATCTCATCTCCATGGGTAAATGATGAAAAATGAATAAATACCAAAATGATAAACAAATGCAAATGTGAGGGCTAGTTATTGAGTCTGGCTAAGTAAAGCATGCTATGAAGATTCTTCATCCTTGCAGATGAGGTGATTGAGAGCACAAGTGCTCCTGCACATGTGTGGTGCACAGGAGGAGTAGATTAGCTTAACACAGTTCCCTGGTGACTACAGATACCTGTGGCAGAACACCTCAGTCCAAGGCCAGTAACTGAAATTTTGCTTTGCTCCATTTGTGTTGTTACCACATAGGAACAGTTTTCTGTCCTAGTGATGCAGATGTGGCTACTCAGGGTTGATTTTTTGTCTTTGTATGTGTGGGTGCTAGCAGCACCTGTGGAACAGCTCCAACAGAGATCCAGATTCTCAGGCTGGCTAAAAAGCTTCCTTCAGCTTTTTTTGGTTTCCGTACAGTACTTCCTTTTCAACTGGAGCTCAGAGTTATGCAGTGACATCTCCATCCCTTGCTGGTGTGACAGTGACTGTAAATACATTTTGGGCTCACAGAATTGGGCAATTGTAGAGCTACCACTGCTAGCTGTCACCTTTGAATGCCTCCTTTCTACACACCCCTCATGTGCAAAAAGCTTTTTGGTCTGTCACTGGGTGGCAGAACACTAGAAGGATTGAACTGAAGTAGAATGCAGAAGGGCTTCACCAGCAAACCCTTATTTTGTTTCCTGACACCCTTTCTCCAGCACTTACTGCATGAAAATTGACTGTGCTGTGTCCTTCTCCTCTGCATGGACTTGTCTGAGGGATTAAATATGCAGAGAACCACCAGGCTGAGCAGCCTGATGACTTCTTCAGTTTCTGTTTGAGGTATTATGGAAGACAGTACAAAAGACCAACCTGTTTCAGATTCACACCTGTAGTGGTTGAACATCCAGGTAAGGAATGCTACTTTTCCAAGCATCTCTCTGTTTTTTGCAAAAGGTACTGTTTTGATGGAGTACATATATCTTGATAGACACCCCATCAGTAATGGACAACTATATTATCAAAAGTACTAAAATTTAAAAAAAAAAAAGGTAATTATTTTCTGTGCTGTTTATAGCCTCCCATGAGTAACAGCCAGACACTCCCACTCATACAGCATTCTAATATTTCACCCATCAAGGACATAACCCTGGTTATTTACAGACTGTAATGACAGTGCCCCTACTTTGATGTCACCATAAATAAACAGGTAAAACTGCTGAGTTTCAAGAAACTCAGCTTAATTGCCTGGAAGATGTTATTATTTTAATAAAAGAGAATGGCATGTTTAACGATTAAATTTATATCAAGTGTGCAAGCAGGTTCCACTAGAGGAGAACTATACCAACCTTTCCACACACCTTGTGCTGTCAAATAACAGCTCCTTTCTTTTCATGAAAAAGTGGATCTTTGTTCAAATGACACAGAAAACTCCGCTCACATGCTGCCTGAAAGCAAAGGTCTTGGCTGTGACGGATTTCAGTAAACTGCAGGCTCAGTAGTTCTCAAATATGACAGGTCCTATCAGATAAACTGTGTTTTGTAAACTGTAGGAGCTTTTGAAGGCATGCAGCTCCTCAAAGGCATCAGTCCTGCCCAGTAAAGCCATGCCTGGATCTCTTCTCTTTTACTTTTTTGTTGAGGAATACACCTGGTCAAGTTGCAAATTGAGTTCTGGCAGGAGGGGCCCTGCAGAATGAAGCCTCTGGTGCTGAGCACCTCATACCCATTTTATGTGGTGTTAAGGGGCTTCATTCCTGAGCAGCCCTTGCATGGATTTCCCTTCAGAAGCTGCATACTGGTGCACATCTGGAAAGCATCTTCCAGTTTAGTTTCAGCCAAAAAAGAAATCCAATTTGTGTGCTTTGAGACTGCTATGGAACATCACATCAACCAAAGCGTGGTAAGTAGGAAAAAAAACAGATTATGTGCTTCAAAAGAACAGTCTCATCCAAAAAGAAAAAAAAAAAATGTGCATAGAAGGAGTCAGGATCAACATGTTAATGACAGTCTTGACTATAATGCCACCATAATGCCAGAAAGCTGGTGTCCATCAAAGGCAAAGGAGCCCCTCCACAAGATCAAGTAAAAAATCTCACTTCTTCCTATCTTGGTGATGGACTTATTGTTATACATTGTGCTACATATGCTACACGTTCCATCAACATCTGTCCCTGTCACCTTTCAAACTGCCAGCGTGCAGAGCCAGGCTCAGACAGCACAGCCTGGATTTACATGTTCCGGCTTAAGTTAGCTAAAAATGAGATGCACAAGTCTGAGCCAGTCACCATCCTGAAACCCTTTATAGCCAACAAAACATTTGCACTGTTAGAGGATGCAACTCCTCTGATCTTTCTTCAGTGTTTGGTTTGGTATAAGAGAAAACCAGAGAGAAATAGATCACTGTTGGCTATGGAGATTATTCCAGCCTGTTTCAGATTCCCAACTGTAGTGCTTGAATATACAGGTAAGAAGTGCTACTTTTCCAAGTATCTCTTTCTCTTTTTTGCAAAAGGTATTGTTTGGATGGAGTATATATATGAATTAATTAATAAGGGCATCATAACTTTTGTGCCAAAATGCAGTGTGGATCTCTCTGTAAAATCAAGTTCTTTCAAGGGCGAAATAGCAGCAATTAGCAGAGACAAAAACCTGTCTTAAGTCTTCCAAAATCCTTTCTGACCTTCCTTCACAGAATGATAGAAGAATAAACACAATGAAACAAACAAATTCACTATGAAATTCCCTCTACCCAAGGTTTTCATGATTTATCTTCTGACCATCACCCATTATGCTTAAACAAGCTCATAACTTCTTTATGCTCAAACATAAAAGTTTTTTGTAGCTCCCATTACTTTCCTACACAGTGGTGTCCTTCCTTTTTAATGCTTGAAAGCATTCAGAAAAGATATTTTTCTTCCTTTAACAAGGCCTCTCATGCACATGTGGTCCTGTAAGCAGCTCTATTTCTCACAAAAATATCTAAAAAGATACTTGAAATTAGCTTCCTAATTTTTAAGCATGGGCTGGCATCCAAAATTTAGCAGAATTCTGGTTAAAAGAAGTTAAATTCCTCTGAGACTTTTTATTTCTGTCTAATCTTCAGGACAAGACAAGATTTGAAGCAATCTTTTGATTAAAGAGAGGCTTTTAGCTCTGACTCAGCTTTCTTGAGAGGATTTGCTAACACTTAGTGACCCTGTTTCTTCCTTGCAGGGTGCACTCTAATTTCCCCCTAGCCCACAGGTGAGTTGTTATTCCTCTGTGCCTTGCCATGGCATAAACTTCAGACATCAAAACCAAAGCATGCCAGGTCTGCAGTCAGGCACTCAAGGCTCAAAAAAATTCCCTGAGCAGATGTTTTTTGGTGTGGATTTTTGTAACAGAAACCATCTGCTTCTTTTTTTTTTTTTTTTTTTTCCAACCAGTAAAAAGAAAGTCATGCCTCAAAATTATCTGAATAACTCATCACAAATGCAGAATCTTCAAAAGGCACTCATGGATGGGGCAGGTTTCTCATGCCCATCCTGCTAATTATCAACCAGCAGAACTCAGTCCTCCTCATCTGCTAAAAATGTAATTCTTGAAAGGCTCAGCTTCAGTTCTGGACACCTGTTTTCCCAGTTTACCACTTTCCTGCCTGTAAACCCAGATGTCCTGTGCCACTGAGAGTTCTTATTACCTTAGCAGGTGATGCATGCTCTGCTGTGAAGCTTCCTTCAACACAGGCAAGCTTAAGGGAGAACCTATCCCTAAACACAGTTTTCCCTAGGGAGCAGAAGGTCATCTGTTTATCCCTCTCTCCAGACATGATTTTAAGGATGGAATGTGAGCCTAATGCATGTGATAGATGTGTGCATGACACAGAGATAGACTAAAGGGGGAGTCAGACATCAGTCCCACAACCTTTGTGTTTTGATGTGCCAGCTTCTGCTGCTGACACGGAGAAACAGCCCTTTCCAGCACACCCTGCTCAGCCTGGAGTGTGAGACTGTGGGTGGCCTTATGAAACCCCACACGTGGTGTCTCCCAGCCATATCCCAGCCAGGCTTCTGGCTGAGATCTCAGGCTGCATCAGTTCCCAAATTTGCTGCCAGAGGAAGGAATCACACCTGAAGGACTCTGCCTGCAGGCCACATGTCCCCTTCTACGTGCACATGTTGTCTGAAGTTACACTGGCTTGCTGGGAGAGTACTTGAATGTGGAGTTACTGCACATTTGGGGGCACGGAGGTCACAAATGAGCTGTCTTCACTTTGCATGTGCATGATCTACTTCTATCCAAATCTCAGAGAATAATTTAAATAATAGTTTGATACCATTTTAAAGAATAGTTTGATACAACTAAGCCCAGTAAGACAAAAGAGAAAAAGAAGCTGAACCTCCGCAAGGAGTGGCAGACAGAAGAGACCTTTCTTAAGAATTAGTCCCAAGCTGCATATGCAAGATAGTACTGCAAAAGCATAATCATATCATAATTAAAAATGTTTTTGACACTCTATCTGTGAGTCTAACTCTGTATTTTAGTAAGCAAGGAGAGCATAAAATAGACACAGTGTATTGATGTTTCCCTAAATGCACTTTCCTGAGGCAGCTGGGGAGGTTTTGTGGCATCGTTGAAGGTATGAAGTCATGGACCAGCTCCCAGATGCCAAAGGCTTGTGGTGAGGTGACACTACACTGGAGAGAGCTTTTCTTAGCACCACGCATCACTGCTAGCAGGAGTTCTACTTCCTCTACTCCCTTTCTTCAGGCAATAGGAAGCCTCTGACTTCTTGTGCAGTTTGGACTTAGGTGGCTGAAAATGATGCAGCTGCAATTCTCAAAGGATTTTCTGAGGTGCAACAGAGATGCTTCTCAGCAGGAGCCTATCCCATAGGTAACCACAGCTCTGCATACAGGACTTAACTCCTGCCTGAAGTTCTGGTGTTGCTGACAGCTCTATTACACTTTCGTGGTTTCATCTTTGCCCAGCTTGTAGACACACACAGACTGTGCACTCATGGAGCACAGGCATCTTCTCCACTGACATCTCCAGGCTGGGAAATTGCTCAGGTCTGGCCTGTAACCCTTTCCACCCATTTGTGGAATCCCCCACACCTTCCCTGCTGTGCCCTGCTCTGGTTTGTATTCTGGGTGTCTGAGTGTCAGGGCTGTCCACTTTGTGATGGAGTTAAAAACTCAAAAACTTCACAAAGGGATATTTTTGATCAAAAAAGAAGAAGAAAAATATTACAGAACCTCATGTTATTCACCTGTGGGATTGCTTTGGCACATAGCAACCAGCAGGTCCATAAGAAGGGGGGAAAGTACTTGCCCAGTGAGAGACTCTGCCTTGGGCAGTCAAGCTCATGCAGGAAGCTCCACCATGCAGTGTTCCTTTGTGATGCATCTCCATCCTGAGGATCCTGACATCTCTTTCTTTTTTTAATTCCAGTGGAGGCACTGACCCAGTTCCAGGGCAGAAATATGGGTGGCAGCCTAAGACCAGCACTGTACAGATGTAATCCTGGAATACCAAAGGTTTAAGGGCTTTCCCATGACAAGGACCGAAATGAGACAAAGGGCTTTTGCTGTTGGATGCTTCCCCAGATCCCAACCTCCCGTCCTTCCATGCAGGGGCTCCAACTGCTGGCTGAGTGATTTAATGGAAGGAAATGGTTGTTGAGCCACTCAGCACTAACACGTGGTGGAAGCAGAGATAGCAAGCTATTGCCCCCAGCCCAATTCTGCAAAGACAGCATGTGGTCTCCTGATGGCTGTGTTCAGGGCTATTTCCCAGCAAGGACTGGTCCAGATGGGTGAACATTTTGAATGGAACCATAAATATTATCCATTTCTCATCCATTTCCAAGATTCCCTCCGCTTTGGTAATTGGAAATGGAAATTGCAGAATGAGAAATTGATTTCTTCTTCACTTTTGCCACACAGAAAGAAAAGAAATGACTTGCAATGTTTGTGAAAGGCTTCCCAGCCCACCCAGATCCAAGATAATGAGCTTTCCCAGGCACTAGGTAATTCCCTCTGTTGTGCTTCTCTTTTTCTTTTACCATAAATGCACATCTTGCTGCAGATAACAGAAGATTAAACTCCTCACTTGGAAACTGAAATACACATCACTCACGCAGCAAATAAAATAGAAAAAAAAATTCCTTTCTTCTTTTTCTTCTTTATTAAATGCCATCACTTAATTTAGAATGCAAATCAATATATTAATAAGGAATGTATAATTTTTAATGTCATCTGTGCAATCACCCTCCTAGATTGATTCTGCCTTGAACTCATTGCAGTATTGTTAATGACTGAAAGCTCCCACCATAGTTCATCAACCAAAGTCTGTCTCCAAGAACTTTCTAATTAGTGCTACTAATCACCTATTCCTTCTCAGTGAGACTAATGCATTATTACAGAGACTTGTGAAATACGTCCAACAACATATACGTCTTGTTAAAATGACACTCAGGAGATTCCATTACCCACATCCATCAATGACACTTAATCCATCACATGGAAATATTGCTTAAATACTGCTACACAGTCAGCTGGGTGCAGGCATTGTCAGGGAGACCTGCCAAGCAAAATGCTTCCCTGCTTATGGCTCTGGCATGCAGCCTACTCTCTTACATCATATAGCAATTAATGTACCTGTACTGAGATAACAAGAAGTTAGAGAGGCAGTGGAAAGTAACAGCAGAATGGGACAACTGATGAAATTAGCTGCAGGAAATCTATATTGTAATAAAACTGTTCATAAAAGTGAATTGTCATTTAGAGGCACAATTTCCATGGGGAATAAGTTTTAATGTCTGTGTGCATCTTTAAGGCAAGGAGTTTTTCTTTTTTTCCCCACCCAATGGTTCTTTCATTTAAATGGCTTCATAGAAGCATAGAATATGCAGAAACATTTTTAAACCCATGAGAATCTCATTATGTGTTGTGCACGTCTTTTTCCATTTTTATTTTTTTTCTTTAAATTCAGGATAATCCAGGATGCTGCAGTTATTTAGCTGTGAGGGATATTTAGATCACCACAGTGAAGATAATTAACAATATGTATAAATGAATGTGCTAATTTCTTTATAAGTTGAAATACTTAAATTGATCAGTTACACTGATGGAGCCTGATTATTTCTCCACAAAATCAACTATAAAATCAACTTTACAAACACAAAAAAACACACACATACCCCAAACTCTGTAAAGCTAATAAGATATGTTACAAAGCTCCTCCTTTTGAAGTGATCTAAAGCAAAATTCAAATGCTTATTGTGTCTAAATCTTATGAAAAATTCTGTTGCTTATATGAAATTGGTTCAAAATCAGAATGATTTATGAGTGTTTTTTAATAAACACAAACTTAGTGCTTGGACCAAAACACAAGCCCTGGTGAGCAGTTGGAAGCTCATCCTGGCAGGAGCCAAATGGGGTCAGATCACAAGGGAAAGTGAAAATAGTGAATTTCTCTTTTTCCCTCAAGGCAAGGTGAATTTGTGAAGATCCCTGCTGATCAGAACTCAGTGTGTCATCTCTCCTCATGCCTGGGATTTTTAATTTCTATTGCTGGAGCTTTTCTTGGTGATATTTCCTGTGTCCTGATAATGTTACAAAATCATCTAACCTACGAAAAAGACAATTTACAGTAAAATAAAACTCCTCCACTGTGTGAATTAAGGGATGGGGAAAACTCCCATTGCTATTTGTAGTACCTGAGGAGGCTAAAATAATGGTCTTAGTGTACAATGGACCACTTCTAAGATTACACAACAACAGCAAATGTTCTACAAAGGCAGATAATCTCTTAAGAGTATCAAAGGTAAATATTACAAAGAAAGGTTTTTCAGATCTACAACCAACACTAACCTCACTGCTGTCTCTGTAGTAAGACTCGACTACAGCTTACAGACGCTATGATGAAAGCAGCCATCCACAAGCATTCCAGTAATTTTAATTATTTCCACAGCTGCAGAGATGAATCTGTAGAAATCGTAAAGACAAAATGCAGATATGGGTAGGTTGAAGACAGAATGTTAATTCTGTGTCACTGGGTTTTTTGCCCTTCAGGATCAAACTTTGCTCTTGCAAAATATTAAGCTCTTGCTTTAGCTTTGTGTTAACACCTCACAGTTGAGAGCACTTGAATTCCACCAGAATTGTGATCACTTCTCCCATCAGGCTCTTCCCTTGTCCCATCCGGCTCCACCACTCTCTCCTGCACAGCAGGGAGTTCATGATGGTGTAAGGGTTGCCAGACCTGGGAGCAGGGAATATCTGCTTCCCTCTCTCACTGTATCACACTGATTTCCCCTCTGGTACCCACAATTGTGTGCAGACTCTGTGCATATTTAAAGCAAACAAAGGGAAACAGATACATGTGCAGATAGGCAGAGCTGCTCAGAGCACTCCTGAAAGATTAGAAAGAAAAGAAGTTCTCTCATTCTAACTAAAGTTTAAACTCACTTCCCATTATGAGCCTAATTACATTTCAAACAGATGCACTTCCAGGGTGTGCAAATGTTCTGGTATTGTGAGAAGCTGGGTGGACTCTGGCTTCAGATACAGAAATGTTTGACTTGAGAGTGAGATATTTGCAGAGGAAACTTCCCTGAGCATCCATCCACCAGCATAAAGAAAATATCTGCAGAAAATGTTAAGAGTCAAAGACTCATGGTCCATCCATAGAACTTACTTTGGGAACAGTCATTCAATCAGCAAATTTGTAAACAAGGAAGGGTTGAAAAAGCTGAGGAAACTTCACATTTCCATCACATCTGGTGCTGTCAGGCCAAAAGCCACATCTGATTGCTCTCTGACACTGCAGTAAGCAGTTATCTCCACTGAAGAAAAAGGAGTTCATGTAACAGGTCTTGAATTCACCTGAATGTTGTAGGAATATTCTTGTTCTTCCTTTGATTTCTTACTGCAAAGGACAGGGAATTGCAACAGAGCCACTGATTTCCAAAGCACTGCACACTGGAAATGAGAAACTTGAAGAAAAAGAACCTCACCATCTCTGAATGCAACAGATAGCAATCTGCCACACCATAAGTGCACAGGAAGCAGTCAAAGGGCTGGAAAACCAGGGTTAACCATTACGGAGATGGAAGTCAGTCCCTCTTGGTATCATTGCACAAATGTGTGCTTGTGCATTCAAGAAATGTATCTTCTTGTTATCTTCTGGATAACAAATGGGAATAACTACTCCAAACTGAACCATCCAAGTTCACTACATTCATTCTAAAGCTGAGCCCAGCAAGGCAGTTCAAGGACCAGTGTGCTGGTTTTAGCATCAAACTCTTCAGACATACAAATTGCACACATAAGCACAGACCATACTGCTTAATAGCAATGCAGCTATGAAAATTCCCATCAGGATCAGATGAATCAGGGGTGCAGATCTGTCAGAAACTGTGATTTATAATAAAATGAATTGTCAAAACAAATCTTTTTGGAAATATAAGTATTTCCTATAGGATCTTCCAGTATGGTAGATTTCATTTGGGGAATAGAGCTGCTCAAGCTGCCCTCAAGCAGCCCTCCACAAATTTCCTACAAATATTCCTACAAATATTCATGTAGGAATCCCACCTAATTTTGCCACTGGTTGTGTGTGTTTTCTGAAAAACTTAGCTATTTAAATTTGTTTCTTCCATTATAGAGGACTTAACAGTGTATTTTGCTCAGTGACTACAGCAGTGACCATTGCTAGATAGAAGTAGACAGATACTTTCTGTCTAATTCTACACCTGAAGTTAAATTGCAGTCAATATGAAACCTAGCCAGTTTTATAATTCTACCCATATGTTATAAGGATTTGCCACATATTTTAATGTAAGTGCTACATATGTCATCAACTTTGTGGTAAATATGTCTATTTTTCCTCCTGGAATTACAGAAGGGAGAGGTTAGTGTCTGGTACATTCCATTATTTATTGTCTCAATTCAGGGCAATTCAATATATTCTGTTAATTTCCTTTTTCTTTTTTAAAAGAAATAATAATCTGTCACTGAGGTTGTAACAGCTCCAATGTTAATGGAATTGTATGAGACAATGTCATTGAAACTGGATGGGTCCGAATGGAATCATCACATCCCGTCCATTCCGGCCCTAATGGCTCCATCAATCGAGGTGGGTAGGACACAGCCCAAGGTGTTTTCAGGAAGCTCTGAGGTGCATCTGAGTGTGCTGAGCCTTTGTGCACCTTCAGAGCACAATAACATGAGTTAAAAGGTACAGTCCCAAAATCTCCCAGAGACCCATTAACTACAGATCACACAGCAAAGGCTCCTTCAGAGTGAGCCTGGCCCATCCCACCAAGGAATCAATGAAAGAGTTGATTGCAAGACTAGAGGGGCACCTGTGTATCTTTAGGAATCATTCAACCCCTGTCATCAGGGATTGTTCATCCACACAGATCTAGAATTCTATGCTTCAAATCCCTTAGGGCATTTTTTAGTAAAGCAATAATGAATGCACAGAGCTACTGATTTCTTTCTCTTGCCTTTTTAATACTGCTACAAATTCCACAGGTGCCATATTTCACTACACATTTGCAAGCTTGGATATGTTGAAAAGCATCGAATACAGGGAACTTCTGGCCTTGATATCTGGCTGCTGTAAAATTAATTTTGGGGAGAAGAAAAGAGTGTCCCCACAAGCCAAGACAGTGCTGATTATTCAGTCAGATACATCAAACTGCCTCAAATCCCAGCACAAGTAAATGGTAGGCACCATATCTGCTTACAGGATGTTGCTGATGAGTGAGTAAAGTGGATTATGCTGAAGAAACTTCTCTTGGTGCTTCTTTAATAGAGTTCAGCCCCCCGGGCAGTGGCCTACTGTTGTTTTACAGCATGTGGGAATTAACCAGAAAATTTGGTGGTGTCCAGGAAGTATAAACAGGTAAAGAGGTATAAGGATCCCAAGCACTGTGTCTGTGCCATGCCTTTGCTGACTTATGAAGATGAGAGAACACTAGAAAGCATTGACAGGAATAAATGACAAAAAATAAATAATACAATAATATATAATAAACAATTAACATGGGCACCCCCAGAGGTCTTTGATGGGAATTTCCTCAGCTGAGTGTATCATTATCTTTCTCACAGTTTTGGTGAAATAGTTTTCTCAGTAAGCATTCAAAAAATCTAAAGTAATATACATTTAGCTGAAACTAGTCTCCTTTTTGTTCATTGGAACAAATGCTCAGTTTCAAGAAAATTAAATATAAAAATTAAAATCTAAACCTAAAGTGAATTTTAAACTCCAAGAGGATTTAAACCCCAAGATGTATCCTCTTACTGTGGGATATCTTTCTCACTCTGTTCATTATTAATAAAAGAACTTTTCACCTTTACTCATAACTCTCTTTTGTCACAGGAGTTGAGGTCTCAATGTTTTGTGTTTCACTTTTGGACAGAGAAAAAAAACCCCAAAGTATAGGCAGGAGGGAGGCATTGCAGTGAAAATTCTGAAAGGAATCAAAAACTAAATGGTCCAATCACTGGAATTGTTTTCTTAATGTTTTCCTCTAATAGCCTCACTCAGCTGGATTTGCTGCAGTGGCAGGCTCTCATATTAATTGATGCATGTCTGTTTGTTCTCCATTTTCCATAGTCCCAGAACCAGAAAAGCTGAGAGCAGCCATGAGCAAAGATGCCACAGTCAGTTATTGTTCAGACACTCTTAGCAACCAAGGACAGAAAGAGAGGATTTGTCTGTAAAAATAGAACATAATGAGTAAAAAAAATGGAACATATTCACAAACACAAATAAATTACTTTTTCCAGCTCAGATGTGATGTGAGGCCGTATTCTGTACTGGGTGTTTCATACAGGTGCCACACACACAGGACAACCTTGGGAGCCTGCCTCTATCCAAGGGGGCAGAAAGATCAGGAACAGTGCAAGGCATCAAAATACCTGTGGTTATTTTTATTTGTTTCACTACTCAGTATTCAAGCTGTATTAAACTCTGTGTGCTACTTCTTTATTATCAGATAAAGTAGGGAATGAATTGGGCTTTACATCTGGCTGTAAATACCTGTGAACAAAAAGCACACCACTTTACTCTCTAAAGTAGTGTTATCATGTCTGTCAGCATTATGGTACATCAAATATAATGCTTATGTTCTTACAGTGACATCTTTAGAGAACATATGTAAATCTCCTGGTTTGTCTGCCCCAAAACGTTGTGGAAAACAGACACTAAATAATCTTTTCTTTCTAGGTTATGCAGCTGCCACTGCTGTTTCCAATACTCCATTTATTTTTCATTGCATGATGGTGGTGTTCTCATGAGTCTTTGGCTGACCAAAAAGGACAAGACAATTAACTGGAAAATTCAAAACATCTGCAGTCCTGCATCTTGGTATGTGGTCTGACACCGTGACAGCATCTTCAATCCTGCACAGCTAATAAAGCCAACATTATTATTGGCAAAACTTCAAGGATAAAGTACAGACAATAATGGGGGTTTGTTCTCATTTAACTCACAATGTAAGAAAAAAATTCACCTTCTCTTTTGTCTTATTGATGAAAGTGGAGCATAGCCTGGCATGCATGTGTGAGAAAGAGTAGGAGAAGACGTGAGACAGATAAACAAAAAAAAAAAAAGCAAAGGACTGGTTTGGAAACCAGCATTGGGGGTTTTTTATGTAAAACAAAAGGTTTTTTATGTAAATCAAACTGTTTCAGAATGGAAAACAGAACTACCAAGCCTCACTGGGGCTGTGTCCAAGCCCACACAGTCCAAGTGCCTGTGTCCCCATTTGCCTATAGAAAGTAGGTCATTTTTCCAGTGATCTTCTTCCCCTATGAGCAGTCACAGACTCCAGTGTAAGGACTGGGTGCACTCTGTGAGTTTAACTTGTGTTCATGGTCTTAGGCAGCAAGTGGAAATTGGAATAATTAAGCTCTCAGCTGAAACTTCTCAGTTTACTCACTAAACTCCATGGTGTGTTTTTTAATCTACAAATTTTACCCCCAAAATTGTGCTGACTGTTAAGCCTACAAAATGGGAAAGGAGGCCCCTAGCTGCTTCTAAGCCAAATATTCTCATTTCTCCTTTCCCATTACTTCCCAAATGAGACATAATTAAGCAATTTTGCTTCTCATGGTATTAAAACTAAAGACAAAGCTATTTCAGCTATTTCTAGGCCTTTTTTAGAGAGTCTATCAAAACCAATCAGTTGTACCAATTGCGAGACAGAGAACAGATGGTATGTGATTCCAGGTTCTGCCACACTCCTATAAATGCATTAATTTACTGCTGAAACAAAGTAAGTTTTTTTTATGTCATTCATAAAAGGAGAAGATGACTTGAAAGATTTGCTCAGTGATGATAATGTGTTTTCTTTGGTAAATGCCACTTTCCTCATGCTTCACATTGTTACGTTCACCAGATCTACAGTATAGTTAACTACAAATTCTTTTCTATGGTAATCAAGCCACTACCTTGGTAACACTGTATATAAAGTCAAAATATTAATCAGTAAGCCTTTCTTTATTTCAATATGTTCTCCTTCAGAAGTAATCCAACTGGAGCCTTTTTACCACATTGTAATTTATGAGCCAGCTGGAGCACAATACATTTTTAATAAAAATTAGGTACAAGCAGATACAGGGGATTAATAGTTGTATTATAATTTTATAGTTTTCAATATACACAACCATGGAAAAGACAATCAAATATGGGGTCCATCTCGAGGATATAAAATGCAGTATTTATTTTTAATGGAAAGAGAATTTCATGAATTACTGAGCCATGAAGAGCTGATGGATGCACTCACTGGGCAACACAAAGGACAACTAGAAAGAAAAGGCATTCAAAACAACAGAACACTACTGGTTGTTGGGGTGTAGCACCTCTTATTATGCTCCAGAGTCTCAACTCTACCTGTTTCCATAGACTATGTACATTTTCAAAAATTACCTCTTTTTCTTAGCAGCCTATAGAGGCCAGGACTTTTTTTCATGTGTTTCTGAATCACGTCAATTAGCAATTTATTCCACAGGGGAAATATTAGTAAAAGCAGTGTTTGCAAATTGATTAAACCATTAGAAGAATTATATCTTTCTTAGGTCTACTTTGAACTATATTGATAGGGCTGAGTAGTGGAAATGAAGCAGCTATAAATTTTTTCAGTCCTTGCAAACTTTTAAAATATGTTCTCCAGGAGTTAATATATTACTGTACCTCTTTTTCCACAAACAGCTAGGCAACAACTTATCCGCTGTTCCTGCAGTCCAAGCATCTCCATCTGATGAGCACTTCTTTTTGTGTCTGAAAATCCTAAAAGATTTTTCTCTGAAATTCTTGCAAACATTTTTAAATTCTTCTAGACTTATGGGTGGGTGTCTCCTTGATCCAAAAACCTTCCAGCTGAATGATGAACTTGCTGAGGAATCATTGTTCAGCATTTAATCTGAAAAAATTGTCTGGCAATTGAATCAAAGCGCATCAAAGGCAATTCCCAGTAAGAAAAACAAATCTTCTAGTAAAGGGCAGCTCTTTTCCTTAGAGATGCTAATTACACTACAGTAAACCCCAAAATGTGGTGTGTGCTGTTCTTCTCCAGGGTTCAGGGGTGTGATGTGAAATTTCTTTGAAGGAGACCCCAAAGATATGCATTTTTTTTTTTTTTTTTGTAAAATGAAATGAATGGGTAACAAAGGGCAGGAAATCTTCAAATACAGCATGCCAACAGTGAAATCTTTGAAGGGGTACACACTGGCAATGTAAAATCTCCACTGGGACCGTGCCTTCATCAACTCGAAAGAGAGACTCTCTGCCTGAAAGCTTTGAAGAAACCCCCTCCTTCTGAAGAGATGGGAAATCTTTGAAGTTATGAAGAATGCATTAATCATTTTAGATAGGTAAACTTTGGAATAAAACTCATTCCAACCTGTAGTATTCTTTCTTGGTGCTTTGTTAACTAATCACGCAGCACATTTCAGTGAGGATGAGAGGGTCATAGCAGCCCAGAGTGAGATTTTTTGCAATCTTGGAGCTGAAGCTTACTGCACCATGGGAAGTAAATTTTGACAGCAAGACTGAAAGCACCATCTAGATTAGAAGACATGTAGTATGTATGATCTGTCCAGATCCCTACGCAGAGCCTTCCTACCCCCCAGCAGATTGACACTCACCCGGTTTGGTGTAGTCTGTGAATTTGCTAATGGTGACTCAAGCTCCTGATCTAGGTCACCAAAAGAGATGTTAAACAGGGCTGGGACACACTGATCCTGGGAGACACCACCAGTGATCAGGCACAGACTGGATGCAGCAGGCCTGGCTGTCCAGTCAGCTCTGAATCCAGCTGAGAGAGAACTTCTCCAAGCTGTGGGCTGCAGCTTCTCCAGGGAATGCTGTGGAAAACTGGCTGGACAGGCAGCACCTGCCTTTCCTAAACCCTTGCTGGCTGGTTCTCATCCCATGGCTGTCTGTTGCACATAAGTAAAACCTTATGAAAGGAAGACCTTGTAAAATTGTGGCTCAGGCTGGATACTTTAGCTAAGTAGAAAAGGACTATGGGAAAGGGACTCAGATGAATTAGAGGTAGAAAAAGAAGTTATATCACCTTTCACATTGGTACATTTACATAAGTTACATTTCACATTGTGTTGTATGGTGGTTGGCTGAATTATGTTTGTTATGATTTAAAACTGTGTAACTGATAAAGGGCTAACAGCTTAAAAAGGCCCTGTTTTTGCAATAAAGCAGCAAAAATAAAAAATAATCTCCTTTGTGGTGAGGCAAACACCCCATGTGTGGAGACACGAGGCTTGACTCCATTTCAGAAGGCTGATTTATTATCTTATATATTATACTAAAATACTACATTAAAACTATACTAAAAGAACAGAGAGAAAAGGTGATCAGAAGGCTACAAAGAACAAGAATAGAATAGAATAACAAAATCTTGTGACTCTGAGTCTCGACACTGGTGGCTGTGATTGGTCATCTAGTGAAAACAATCCATATGGACCAATGGAAGATGCACCTGTTGCATTCCACAGCAGCAGATAGTTATTGTTTACATTTCTTTCCTGAGACCCTCAGCTCCTCAGGAGGGGAAAAATCCTAGGAAAGGATTTTTCATAAAATGTCATGGTGACACCTTTGCATTTTCCTGGGGATTCTGTGTCACTACAGACCCACCCCACCCAGTTGTCCTGTAGTGATGTCTTAAGTTTTAGCTTTCATATTTTCCAGATTCTGTACATTCTGTGCATTAGATGTTACTCTGAACTTCATATAATGTATTAGTAAATCCTCTTCACAGCTGAGTTGGACAAAGCAATCCTTTTGCAGCCCGAGAACCAAGGACACTGTTGCAGCTTCATGCCCAAAAAAGTATAAACAATGGTGAGTTGAGGAGAGCAATTGGGAGGATGGGACTTCATAACCTGAAGCTGTAATTGAACAAATAACCTCAATATGTAAATAGACCAAAACTTACAAAAGTGTGAAAATTCATGACCAATCATCCATCTTGGGTCCATCTTGAGTAGAGCCTTGGTCGGGCTCTTGTGCTGCCCAAGGTGTGTCTTCTGAACGCCTTTTAATAAATACCTACTTTATTCCTTTAACACTGTCTAGCCGCCATTCCAGGCAGCCTCTTGAGGCATCAGAAGGTGCCATGTGATGACACTCAAGATAATCTGCTCCATGACCTCGCCAGGCACTATGGTCAGGCTGACAGGCTGCCGTTGCCTGGATCCTCCTCCTTCATCAACACCCTGTGACTTGCTAATGGAAAAATAGCAGCAGCAGCTCTGAGAGAAGAGGTACATGCCACATTATGCAGCCTCTGATTATCCCTCTGTGGCCAGTGTGAAGGGCCTTATTATTAACAGTCAAACTAGTCATTGGCTCCCCAGAGCATCCAACTTAGAGATAAGAGAAAGGGAATTAGAGGAAAAATAAATTAGAGTGTCTGGATGAAAAGCCTTGTCTCTTCCTCACAGCCAATCTATAAAATGCATATTCTCCATAAGTTAAACTTGGATGGTGTACATTTGGGACCACTGCAGTTTTGTGGTAGAGTCAAAAGTTACATTGAGTCACATGGGCTTCATCACCACCCATGCACAGTCCCCTGTGCCCAGATGCTGAAGGTGAGGCACCAGTCTGTGTCTGCATCTGTGATGAGCTCCAAGCAATGGTGCTGTTTTGAAGTGAATCCCCTGTTTGGCCCTGTGTACTCTGGGCTGATCCTGTTTACAGAGTAATTTTGATTCATTAGCATTAGATCCTTTCTGGAGGAAAGCTGCCTTCCTTGTGTGCTGCCGATGTGCTCCATAATGGGGACATGGCTTGCACCAGTACATAGTCCTTTGGGGAGCTTTGAATCCCAAGTCTGTTGAGGACATTGAGCCACTGGGAACCAGACAAAATCTAGTACAAAATTAACCCCTGGAACAAATACAGCACAGTTACAGGGGTCTCAGCATCACCTGCCTTGATCTACTCCTCTTCTGGTTCCAAAGGAGCCAAGTCAGACAGCCAATTAGCCTCTTTTTAATTTTTTTAAATTATACATGCAAGTACTAGTTATTTAACTAACTCTTCATGAGTTAGCGTTACTGTCTCTCTGGGCTATATTCACATAGATAAATGGAACATTTAAGTTCAAGAAAATTATGACCTCTTAAGATTACCTTTATACTCAGGACTCCCAGTACAGGCAGAGAAGAGCCAGGTGTGACACCAGTCAGCCCTCACAGGCAGCTGTGGCGTGGCTGCTCATGTCTCTTCCCTGACTGCCTGTTAAATCTGAGTACAGCAGCCCTGCCAGACACTCACTTGTGGTCAAATGCATTCAGATACCTGCATTGATTGTAAATTCACTCTGGATGCCACCGCTTCCAGGACAGACCTCATGAATACACTTCTCTGGACTGCATTCCCCAGTTATGAGAGCAAACCCCTACTGTCTCCTTCCTTTCTCTCTCCATTACTGGTGTTGGCCACTTCATAGCAGAACCCAGCGCATCCAGCTTAGTTTTCATTTCAACTCCTAAAGACAAGGAGGTGCTGGATGGGTGCACAAACCACAGCACTGAGTAGCACACTTTTATGTGACAGTTCCCAATGTGTCTCCCTGACCTCCCCCAACCAGCCTGAGGAGAAAAAGCCATCTGTGGCAGGGAGTTAAGCCAAAGCTCCAGGTCCTGAGTTAATAACAGCTAATGCAGCCTCACCACAGCAGAGCTGTGCCTTCTGGGATTTGCTGTCCCAGCACTGTCTCATGTAAACAAGACTGTGACAACTTCAGTAACTTCCAGAAATAACTTCACTGGAACATATAAAATAGGGGATTTTTTTAACATTTGCCTTGTAAATAAACATCCTGTGTGATCAATGATCTGCATTTGCTCTTAACACTTGACAGTTTTTGATCTTACATTAAAGTATAGCTGTGATTACATATCAATTTGTATTTTGGCCATTCTGAAAAGCATGATTTGCAAAGGATCATAAGCACATTTTCTTTCCTCATAGATTTTTAGCATCCAGGCAGAAAATGTGCTCAGACAGTCTTTTGGATGCAATGAAAATCTCACAGCATATTGTATTTTGTACCTGACACCATTAATATTTTCATATTTGTCTTGTATGTTACTTTTTTCACTAATAGATCATTCTTTTTATAGGCATTACTTCACCACTGAGTTATCTGGAGAAAGACATGGTTAATATCAATGAGCTCCTTGTGGACTATGAAAATATTCTGGGACAGAAAGCAATGCAATACCTTCTAAGAATATAGTTTTGCTTTTAAAAAATGAGGCATATATCTCAGGCAGACAGAGAGCTTTGGGCAATGCTGAATCCACACTTATATGACTGTTTAAAAATCCTCTCTCATGCTATGTCTCTTTTTATTTTTTTTCTCAGAATGGACACAGCCCAACAGTTAAAATTATTCATTTTGTAATGCAAACATACTCCTGCTGCTAAGCTGTGGATTTCAAACCAGTTAACAAATTACAAAAATCCCTTTTCAGAAGACAGATTATTTGGAATTATCAGCTCTGATGTGCTGTTTAATTATGCATGCTTTTGTGCTAAGCATCTTTAAATATTAACGAGATATGTTTTTGCACTTTTGACCTACAGTAGATCTATGGTAAACTCACATGTCTGTTGGCAGTAAGTCATCACAGGGCTGCTGTACAGCAACAGCTCTTTTTAGACTCAGAGCTTGTCTGTGGTTTTTCTCTTTTGTATCACTGCCAGCACTATGGGAAAGGAATCAGGAAAATCACAACCCTGACAGAGAGCCCTTCTCAGATGAATGGGGCTGAGATAATTTTTGCAATCACTTTCTGTCTCACTCTCAACATGAGAAAGAAGCATCTGAAAGCTGCTGAGAGTTTAGCCCCAGTGATGGGTGCAGCAGAGGCTGCATGGCAGAGAGGGGCAGCTGGCTGGGAAAGGAGGGGTGCTGGGCTGCCCTTGAGCCTCTGCACTCAAGGAGGATACTGAGGTCTTATCCTGGGGTAAGGTTCAGACAAACCTGTGTTTCAGAGAGGAGAAAGCCTTTAAAAGAGATAAGAATTACAAGAGAGAAGATACTGAGAATATCACATTATGCAAGATCTGCTTAACTCCAGAGAATGGGACAGCAGTAGGATCCTGGCCAGGATAAGCTGCACCTGATAGCCTGATGCTCTCAAATGAAATGCAGATTCCCAATGCCTCAGTAGTATCTGAATAGATGCCTGACCCATCCAGACCAGATGGATTTTAACAGTATACCAATACGTTATTGATCTCCTGATCACTTCCACTTTAGTCAGATCATCTTCTACAATCATCAGGTCCAAAAGTTCCACCTGATTCCTCATGAAATAGAGTTTAGAACACTGGTGTACATGGACTGATTTTGGCAAAATCCAAGAGAGGAATGCTTAAGCCCAAGCTTCTAGAAATAGCATAGACATTGATGGACTTGAAAGCCCTTCCAGTATAATTCCTGGACTGTGGGAATATGTTTCTGGTCTTGCTCTCATCAGGCACAGCAGAAACCTGAATGACACCAGTGGCTAGTGAAAGCCTCACTGGGGTCTGGGAGCTGGTCCAGTGTTACTCCTCTTTGACCACAAGGCCTGTTACCTGCTGCCTGGTTGTGGCTGTACCAGTTGTGGGTTTCTCTGGGTCTGGATTGAAGGCACTTGAGATGGTAGTTCATGTTGGGACTCAAGTGTTTATTATTTCTTATCTCACAACCATGAGTTCATCTCACAAGCATGAGTTCGGCAGCTTTTCATTTGAGGGCACAAAATGGCCAACAATCTCTTGTTACACGGCCTTTTAAGACTAAACTATCCAATTAAGAACCAACACCTAGATTATTTTCCCTTTTAACCCAATAACTGATCCCAAAGAACCCACAATGTGGACTTTTCTGCCCAATTACAAAATGCCACCCAAACCCATGAAGAAGAAGGAAGAAGAAGCATGAAGAAGAAACCCAGGACAACACTCTGTGCCCTCCATCTTGCTTCCATCCACAACATACTAAAAATCCCAAAATCTAAATTTCTCACCAAGTGACACATCTACACTGCTCTCTATAATCTATTTCACACTTTTGTGGATTCCAGTCTATCTTGAAGTCTAGGAAACTTTCTCCATGAATGAGGGTCAAAGTCAGTGCTCCCCTGGGGGTCAGGGCACCCCAGAGCAGACAGAAAAATATTCCAGGTGCTCTGGGTTTCCGCACCTGGTCACCCTGCACCTACACACACACACACACTCAATGGCTGCGCACTAGATCCTGGACATAACCACAGAGCTGAAGTAAAAATAGTGTTAACATATTTCCTTGGGCAGCTCCTCACTGGAGAAAGAAGAGAGGGGAGAGGATCTGCTGGACACGAAACCCTTGCACCTGCTGTCCCTGGAAAGGCTGTCTGGAGCTCATCTCCCGGTGTCAATGTCACCGCTCTGTGCCATGGCTTTATTCAGAGCTGCCCAATCACAAGATAAGGTAAGCCATCCTTTCTTTGACAAAACCTGACAGCAGCACATGCCTCACATATTAAAACATGGCCCACTTTGCTGGCAGCAGATAGCATCTTCACCGCTCACAAATCGCTCACGGTTAGAAGGTGCCTTGTACTTAGCAATGTTCTTGCCTGATATATTAAGCCAATACACAAGCTCATTACCTCTGCTTCTCCCACGAAGCTTTCCTCTATCGAAAAGCTGTCACACAGCAAAGCATTAAACAAATACAGGGGCTGCCTGCTTATTGCTGTCTGGGGCACAGCGGGGCTTGCAGAGCACGGCAAGGCAGGGCACTGGCTGTGCCAGCACTGGCAGGGTTGGTGCAGAGTAGCAGTCGAGGTAGCACAGGCTTCTTTTAAAAGGTGTCCTCATTTTGGCTGGGATAGGGTCAGTTTTCTACTCAGCAGCTGTTCTTTAGATTTACTATGAAAATAATGTTCATAAGACACTGATATTTTATTTGCTGCTAAGTAGTAACTATCTTAAGGAATTTTCAGTGTTTCATGCCCTGTCAGTGAGGAGCTGTCCAAAAATCTGTGAGGGAGCACAGCTAGGACAGCTGACCTGAAACAGCCAAAGGGGTATTCCATACCATAGGACACCAGTATAAAAACTGGGAGGAATTAGCTAGAAAGGGGAAAAATGCTGCGTAGGGATGAGCTGGGTTTCAGCCAGGAGGGGATGAGCAGTTGCATTGTGCATCACTTGTTTCTTTTGGGTTTTATTACTCTCACCTTTCCATTACTGTGCTGCTGCTGATGGAGATGGTTGTATTTTACTTTATTGCAATGAATGAATCCCTCTATCCCAGGCCACATTTTATATTTTTTAGATTCTTCTCTTTATCCCACTGGAGAGGAGGGGAGGGAACATGTAATTGCAAAGTGCTTCATTTCCAGCTGGGTTGAACCACAGAAAAGGGCAAGACAGAGCAGAGATAGGGCAGGAAATATTCTGTCAGGGCATGCAGGTCTCAAACATGTCATATGGCACTAAGGCAGGGCAGGAGATCAGTGATTTATTTAAGGTCCTGGAGGCAGTCTGTGGCAAAATGAAGAGAAAACCTGAATATCCCAAGCCTTCAAAGGATTATCTGTCCCTGAAACACAACTTCTTCTTCCATGTTAGACTGACCTCTCACCTTGGCATGCTGTGTGAGAAAAGAGCCTCCAGCACTCCTTCCATCATTGAAAGGATTCACTGGGAAAGACAAAAATGATGTGATGATCTGTTACATGGGTGTCTGATGATAAGCAGCTTTTGTTTGTTCTCTGCTGCAGCAGAAGAGTGACTAACCACCAACACAGCAAGGAGGGAGGTGACCCAATAATGCAGCCAATTCCCTATAAATTCCCACAGCAAAGGGCACAAATGGGTTCCTGAACTGGCCTGGAAGCACCAGCTTGCTCCCAACCATCCTTTTCCAGAGATTTGTACATACTCAGGGTTGTGTGCAAGTGGCAAGTGTGCAGGACACACGCAGTACTCAGACTGACCAGGCTGGGTCAGAGAGGGATTGATGTCCTGGATAAGAGGACGAAAAATGGACAGAAAAAACACAGAGAGACCCAGAGAAGAAAACAAGAATCTGCAATTCAAATCCATTCATCCCTGAGGACTGGTGAAAACAACCGCTTGCAATTGCATTAGTGCATTTTAATATGTTAACGGGCCCCCAGCTGCTGGTACCTGCCCCGGCAGCTGCAGTGTGGTCAGGGCCATTTCCTTCTGCAGCACAAGGTCAGACAGCTTTCCTCAAGAGGGTTAAAGTAAACAAACTTTAAATCACACAGCAACAGACTGGGAGAACACTCAAGGCCAGTTGTGATTACCTCAGCTCTAGGGTGGGAACGGGCTTGCTGCATCAGGAGGGATTTTTCCTACAGATGCGACGAAACGCGCAGCACCTCTGCCAGCGCTGCCTTCTCGTCAAAAATTTGCTTGCATAATTTACACCAGGTGTCATTGTAGGTAGAAAATATTGGGATGTAAAGGAAGTCATAACATTGGCAGATGATATTTTATGTAGTAATATGCGTGCTGAAGACAATAGGAGTATCTCCTCTAGTGAGTACCACTCAATATGAATAATGGCTCCAAGGTCAGGCCCCTAATGAACAGTTGTCTCGCTGTGAATACATACATTTTTTCACTCTGTTGTAGGCAAAGCTCTCAGCTACCCAATTAGGTTGATCCGTGAAAATGATTATTCATTATCTGAAGCCTGAGAGTACCGAGTTATGTATTTGAGCAGTGTGCCTTAAAGAAAAAGCACGTGAAATTCTAATGTCAGATAAGGTGACTGCATGATGAATGAAAAGAGTGAACCACTACTCTCAGGACTTTCCCTGGGTATGCACTGAATTTATCAAAAGGTCAGAGGAAAATTATCCAAATTTTTTTGATCAGGTCAAAATCAAAGATTCAAATGCTAGTTTTATGAGGGATGTTGCATTATGCATTACAGCATAATTTCTGATTTGAAACAAACACAAAACAAAAATAAAGCATTTTTATTTTTTAGAGAATTGAATTTTCAGTTGTGTTCAAACCAGTTATCTGGAAATCCTGAAACATGGCAATTTCTACTTATATGGGGTCTCCAAAATTACACAAGATGGATTCCATCACACTGAGCTTCTGCAAAAGAGCTGTAAGCTGTTGCCACAGCCCTCCTGCTTCCTGGTCTCCCAGGAATTCCCAGCAGCACAGTTCCTTTGCTGAAAGGTGACTGCCAGGCCCTAGAAGTCTCTTCTACTGACAAGTGGGATATGGGAGCCCTGGGAGGAGTGACATAGTGACATGGGCATCAGGAGCCAAGGCTGCTGGGAGGAGCTGAGTGCTTCAAAAGCCTGAGGGCATCAGCCATTTAGCACCAGGGGCAATCAAGGTAAATAAAAACCTATGACATAATGCAATGACAAAGGTTAAAGGAAGGGAGAACAAGCAATAGGAAGGGGGGAGAGGTAGTCTTGATGTGAACCCTCTGTACCCCTTCAGACTGATTAGGATAGGCTTGTGAGAAGGCATTAACCACCTCAATATGCTTTCATTTCCATTCACTGAGACTGAGTTTGGCTCTGTTCATTCTTCCAGCCAGAACAGATTCTCTGAAGAGTCTGCCGTGGGAAAGGAAAGAGAAAAGAGAGTTAACAGAAAGTCTAAATATATATAAAAAAAACCAAAAAAACCCAAAAAAACCAGGTTGTCCCACCTTGGAAAAGCACATTAGTAGGCAGGCAGATCTGTGGAAATAGAAACAGTCTTATCATATGGGAGGAGCATCTTTTTGTCTGAGTTTCTAATTTCCATCTAATGCTGGGATGTAGTTCCTAAAGCCTGGATATGTATATGAACTGAATCTCTAGATGCCAATTTGGAAAGAAACCACACTGTAAAATTGATTTGGCCTCGCCCTGCTTGCTTCAGGTCAACATGCCTGTGAAAAGAAGCCCCCTGAAACTCTCTGGATATTTGTCTTTTGTAGTGCCAAAGCTCTGCTCACCTCCAGCCCTGGCAGCACTGTTTTCCTTGCAGGTACCTGTCAGTAGACAAGTTGGCCTTCACTTGTACCTGATCCATCCTCACCCAGGGAAGCCAATGATTTGGTCATGCACCACTGCGACTGCCATGTGCAGGAACTGGTGATGGTGAAATGCAAAAGGCGTTTCCCCATTATACCCTTTCTCCTGAGCCAAGTTTTCCCTTGTTAATTAGGAGAAAAATTTCACAACTTCACCACCATATAATTAAATCTTGCAATTAACATGTGCACTTAAGCCATCATTTTGAAAATGAGACTTATGCAGGGAAATCTACTTAAAGGAAAGCACCAGGATGGAGGGTGAAGCTGTGACACTGTGCTAATGATCCTGAACACCAGTGGTTAAATGATAGGTCTCACTGACAGCACTCTGCCCGTCTGACATGTGCAGGAAAGGGCACCGTGCTTATGGATGCTAATCCAACAGAGAACCAATAAAAGGGGAGTAGGAGGGAGGGTGACAAAAGCAGAGGTAAATACATTTAGTCTCAATTAGAGTACTGACACGAGAGAGACATGGGGTTAATACATTTTAGGAGAAAACCTTTCCCTGAGCGAGGGGTTGATCTCTTCAGGATGATGTGACAGAGGTGATGACAAGGGAGAAGGGAAGCGCTTTTCATTTCATTAGACCCTGCTTGGAAGTGGTGGTGTAGTCTCAGAGCTTCATGGCCTGCATTGGAACATCTCTTTGGTTTCCACCACCTTCCAGACACGGCCACTAGATGGATTTGGAAGAGCTGGACTCAGCCACAGCCTTGCTCTCTGTTTCTGTGGTGCCACAATAACTTGGGATGCCCAGAACACAGGTTTGCACCCCAACTTCCACCTGGCTCAGACTTAGCACCTGGAGGAACACAGAGCATGATTTTGCTGCCCCATAAACATCCAAGCTCTGTATCTTCAGAGCAATTTTGCAGCATGGCTGTTTGTGCCTATATTAGGCAGCACATGGCAAAATTCAGAAACCAGCACATAAGTATCTTAGGGGAGGCTGCAAGTTTATGCTGGGTAGTTACACAGCAGCAGGCAAGCAGCCTTGGGTCTCCTTTGGTGATTTGCCATATATAACAATACAATTAAAACAAGCTTCAGTAAGGTAATTATTGCAGACTTAGTGGTGTGCCATGCTGTAAGCTGGAAGAGAATAAAACCCAGCAGCTGACCACCCACCCACCTCAGCTCTTTCTACACACAATGAGAAAAAGTGAATTGCATCTTGAACAGCAATCTATATAAACATTTTAATTGCACTGACTGAATCTTATTCAGCAGCTACAGATTTCCTCATTCCAAAATAATCCTTATTCAATTAGCAAAGTACAGACAGTATCATGAAATAGCCAAAGAAACCCATCAGAAACAAAGCATGATTTCCTTTTATACCTCCTGACACTCACACACACACCACCACACTTATTAAGATGACATCCAGCATTCAGGCATAAAATCTTAAATTACAGAGTGATTGGGGCTTTTCAACTGATCCATAAAAGTATGCACTTAGCAAAATCTAAGGACAGGTAGAAGAGATGGATAACACCCAATGCACTGCTGTTTCAAGGCAGGCACTGAGGCATGCAAAAATAAACATTTGCCGAGGTGAATGCAGTGTGCTGTTTGTACAATGCAACATGGCAACGACCTCTAGTAATAAAAAATATCTGCAGATTTAAGCCCAGAGGACTATATTGCATATCAATAGCAATAAAACCAGCAGAAATAGAAATGTATTATTTATAGACCTATTTATAAAACCTAAATACTTCTCCAGTGGACCTACTTCTGTAGAATGAACTGTCTTCCTCCCCCTCCCTCCTTTAGCAGTTTGTATGACAAGGTAGCAAAGAACTGTACCATTAAGAAAGATCTTTTTTAAAATATAAAGAATTGGAATTAGGAAGAGATGCGACTCCCTCCTGCATAATTTTCCCAGTGATATGACATGCATTTTCATTACGCAGCCCCACTTTACATCTTTGGAAGTGGGATTGCCTGCAAACCCCAGGTCCATAGCATACTCTCACTAGGAAGGTTGATTCTGCCTAATAAAGATGAACAGGATCTTTGCCACTAATTTTGAGAGCAGTTAACTAGATTATGACCAAGTTATTTTCCTTTCCTTTCCTTTCCTTTCCTTTCCTTTCCTTTCCTTTCCTTTCCTTTCCTTTCCTTTCCTTTCCTTTCCTTTCCTTTCCTTTCCTTTCCTTTCCTTTCTTCTTCTCCCCAGTGTAAATATGTTTTTGATTCAATGAACACACTGAAATGCCAGCAAAAGGAAGGAAGGTATTTTCACTATCTTCTGTCACTCAGATCTCTCCTTAAAACACTCATGTTGTTTCAAATCTCACATTGCTTTTATCTCACTATCACTTATAAGACCATTACAAATAATGAATCCTTTCTGGGATGCCCCATTTTATGGACCAAAGCAATTCTGTGTTCACAGGAACAATTTTCCTTCCTTATATATATCCCCTAGAGCAAAACTGTGGGTGCTGGAGTTACTTTGCCAATGAAAAAAAAAATTACCAGAGACTTAAAAGATTAGGCTGGGGGAGGTAATGGATTATACTGATGGGCTCAATCACCTACATTCACTTGAAGAGCCTGAGTGTCTTCAGATGTGCCCACAAGCTGCTGAGTAACCCACATGAGTAATTTAGACAGTGGACAAAGACCTCCAAACAGAGCAAAGGACTGCTGTGAATCTGCACTAAGCTGTTCTCCTGCTTGCTGTCCTTCTTACAGCCCCCAGCACAGAGCCCCCCATGGTGTGCCCCCCTCCAAGGGCAGCAGCAGCCCCCCACAGCCAGCCCATGTGCTGGGAGGTGATGCCACAGAGATCAGGCACCGTCTTTGTCTGTTCTTGTTGCTACTTGTCCTTCCACTGAGAAATCCATGCATTCAGATGACTGCAAATTACTCGGAAATCTCCCTTCACCCCCTCACAGCTTGCAGTGTAACTTTCACAGTCGCCCAGGTCTTTGTTGGATTTGACCCACAGACTTGGAGCTACGTTTTGTCTGCTCTTACCAGATTTTCTTTTAATGTGCTTTTTTCAGACGTATTAGACTGAGCAACCAAATCCTCTCTTCATTTTTTCATCCCCTTGCTCTGGATGCTTTCAAACGAATTAACTGTAACTCTGGCCCTTACTATGCTGGTAAATGAGTATGAGCAGTGAGTTAAATAGATGAATTCAATCCTGCTGTAACTTACCTTGGTGAACATCTGAAAGTTTTACTGTAAATTTGTTTGGGTTATAGCAGCATGAAAAAACAAAACAAACCAAATAAACAAACAAACAAAAAAATAAAGCCAAAACACCCACAAACAAACAAAAAATAAAACCAAAACACCCGCAAACAAACAAAAAACCCAACTTAGGCTAGCAGCAGCAGCAGAATTTGCTTAGTATTTCCAAAATATCTGGAACTTCAACTCCTTTGTCTTGACAAGTGAAGTCTGGTCATCCTGCCCCTTCAATTTCTTTCACAATTCTGGATGTTGAGTTCCAAAGCTTGAGCAGAATTTGTGAGCAGAGGGACTGAAAGCTGGATAACCTAGTTTACTACACTGGCATGAAATGCAATTTAATTCCACGTGTTTTGTACGAAGGGGACCAAAAGGGTTCTACATATAATTTTTCAAGACATACAGATTACTGACCAAAGAACTTCACCAGATGTTTTCAATATATCTTTCCTGATGGAGATGTATCTTTTTACATACAAATCTAGCTCTCCCACAGACTTGAAGCAGCCCAGTTTTCTCCTAATGGTATAAAAGATCACATTTCCTATGTCTTTCATAAATTTTACTCCTAATTAAGTTTCCATTAATGGGGTTGAGAAGGGCATCTTTATTTCCATCATACACGTTTGCTTTTGTGGGATTTTTTTGTTTGTTTGTTACTTGTATTTCTCTGCCTTTCTGGATTTTTAGAGGGTTTTGTTGTTTGTTTTTTCTCCCTTTTCTTATTTTGTGATTCACTTGTCAGGCAGAAGTGTCAGTGCAAAAAACTGTGTGCCACTTACCCAGCACCATTTGGTTTTCTGGTCTATTCAAATTTGTTAGCTTTTTTTTTTTTAATCTGGAGAGTGACAGAAATGACAAAAGTTCTTTCTCACCAGCTGAGAATGGGTGACGCTTTGGAGCCAGCCATGTGGCTGACAACAGTGCCACCCTGTGTCCCTGCAGGCTGGGGGACCCGCTGAAAACTCATTTATTAAACCCTTCCCAGCCACACCAGTTTCCTCCTCCTCTCCCACATCCACCAGCAGACTCCTTTCCTGATGCTTCCTGGCAATTATTTACTTTCTGAGTCTCTTCTTTAACTTTCTGCCAGGAGATGAATTTATGGCTGCCTGGCAGAGCACAGCCTTCAGAGCAGCACAAATAACCTTTTGAATAAGGCACCTTTCCTGAAACAGTTCAGGTCTGTAGTTTGGGTAAAAATGGTTTGATGAAGCTGCAAATCAATATTACTCTGTAAATTTTTAATGTTCACACCATGTGAAATGCTGTAAATAAAATAAGCTAACCACAATAGACTATTCTTTGTAGTTCATTTTTTAAAATGTCTGTTCAGCAGTATGGCTAACTACTGCTGTAGATATGGCTTTAAAACTGTCTAGGCTAATACATCAAGACCAGAATTTGAATAACCTCTAGTGGCAGGCAATTTTTCAGAACTTCCAAATACTACAATAAGTAAAACTAGAATTTTTTTTTCAAGTTATGTGCTAAAATGGACTCATCAGAAAATAAGTAAAATGAGAACAAGATTGCTGCACTGGCATGTTTATTAATCCAGCAAAGGATTGTTAATAATTGGAGGTGAGCTCAGAGTGGAGAACTCAGATCTTGATTTCAACCCAGGCTACACACAGTTCTCCTGAGAGTTTGGAGCTGGGGAATTTCTCATGAAGTGACCCCATTATAGGAATGTGTAAGAGCCATTTTTGCTGCCTCAGAGCCAGGCTTTAGAGGTTTTCTTTTTGGTTCTTACCCATTATCTATTTCCAGACATATATTTTACAACAGGGTAACATCTGTAAACTGAAAGAGAGGATTTTTCAGTTGGATGTAAGGAAGAAATTCTTCCCTGTGAGGGTGCTGAGGCCCTGGCACAGGGTGCCCAGATCAGCTGTGGCTGCCCCATCCCTGGGAGTGTTCAAGGCCAGGCTGGATGGGGCTTTGAGCAACCTGGTCTGGTGGAAGGTGATGATATTTAAGGTCCCTTCCAACCCAAACCATCTATGATTCTACAATTCTATGAACCAGTGCACAGAGAAAATAATAACCGAAGCATGTGTGACAGCAAGGCCTGTTTGAAACAGAAAAACCAAACAAAAACACAAAACAACACAAAAAAAAAACAAAAAAAAAAAAAAAAAAAAAAACACAAAAAAAAAAAAAAAAAAAAAAACACAAAAAAAAAAAAAAAAAAAAAAACACAAAAAAAAAAAAAAAAAAAAAAACACAAAAAAAAAAAAAAAAAAAAAAACACAAAAAACCCCACAAAAAACAACAACAAAAAAAACCCCCAAAACAACCAACCAAAAAAGAAGAAGCATGAAAAGCAAAAATAAACAACTGCAGCACAAAACCCCCTCCTTTTGTAACTTTGATTCTTAGCAGTGCCTTGCCCAGAGTATCTTGGTGGTAGATATGTCACTGTGGAGACAGATTGGTGACTTTTCCACCAGTGCTGTGTCACTGCCTGATTTGATGGTCCAGTCACAGAGGCTGCCACGTGGGTGATGTTGGTGCAGGATTCAACCTCACCCTGCTGGCAGAGTGAGCAGTGCTTGGAAGCAATACACAAAGGGCTGGTATAGAAGAATGTATCTGGAATGTTGTGTGCTGTTCTGTATGAGCACTCTCCTCCAATCCAGAACACAGCTCACATCCTGCACTCTTGGCTCTTCACAAGGGGAGGGGAAAGAGAGGGACAAAGCAAAGCACAAAGGTTTTCTTTGGCCTTAAAGTCTCTCTGGAGGGAAAACAAAGATTGGTTTGTAATACTGACAAACTGATCAGCAAAGTCCAAGTCACGGTTTCTTTACTTGCATCCTAGCTCTGTTGTGAAGTTGTTGAATAATTCCTGGCACATCCTCACTCTCCTGTTGGAAAAACCCCACACTTCTATGTCCCAGCTTGGCCTCTTGGTTGAGGTGAGTCCCATTTCCATAGGATAATGGGACAGTTGAGGCAGCTGTGAGATGAGACCAGGTTGCTCAAGGTTTCATGCATTGAAAACCTCCAAGGACAGCACAGGCTCTTCAGCTAACCTGTTGCTGTATTGTGCTCTCCCCAGTGGTTTATCCTCATGAATTTCCAGGCTGAATTTATTCTGTTTCAACTGATGCCTGTTGCATAAGTTCGCATGGCCTCTGTCCAGTCACAATATTGGGACCAAATTGCTGCTTTGGTCTCATGTCATAATTTTCCTGACCATTTTTTCCTAATATCCCAGTGCCATATAGAGTTAAATCCTCTGAAAAAAATCTTCCTATCTCAATTAGAATTACCTGTAGATACAATTTGTCAGCTCTTTATATATTTTAAAACATAGTTAATAAAGGTGCTGAAGATATTCAACACTCCTCTATATTCTCATGTTCCACTGCCAAGTAGGAAATTTGTCAATTGTTACGTGTGACATCAACTAAGATTGCCAAACCCTGATAAGATCCTGTCTGTGTGTGAGACAGGTAGAGAAGGCAGCCCTGTACCTGGAGTGTGAGCAGGAGACAAGGCTCAGTCCTGAGCTCCACCACTGAGCAGACAGATGTCCCTACACAAACAACCCTGCTCTCACTTTCTCATATTTAAAAAGAGGATTTTTAATGCTTGGATTTTGCCTCAGGGGTGCAATTAATAACTTATGATACATTCCCCCAGTAATATTAGGGGCTCTATACAAGCACTGCAAAAAATATTTTCCTTACATATTATCCATTAAAGCTCCAGAAATTTCATGTGTCAGAAGAAAGAGTAGGCTGAAAACCTGTTCATCTGATCGTGTGATATCTTTCAAGCTGTCCAGGGCATGGTCAGCCTGAGTCAACAGTCCACCAGGAGAGTGGTGACCTTGACAATGAAACTTTGTCCCAGGAAGAAAGAGATCCCCCAGTCTGCAGAGCATGGAGGATTAAATACTTCACCTTCTGTCTCAGCTCAAGTCCAAACCAAAATCTCAAAATCTTATTAAACTCACATTCCAAAAATGGAGGAAGAGTATTTCAGTGTTCTTCACACACATCTATATTAAACTCACATTCCAAAAATGGAGGAAGAGTATTTCAGTGTTCACACACATCTAAGTTGTTTGGTTTGTTTTTTTTTTTTTAATAAAACATTTTATATTATTTTAAAACACAAAACAGGACATCAGTGAATAGGAATTGCTTCTACTTCTCTCCAAAGTACGAAATTAGTCAAAATCAATGTTTAAATCTTTGAGAAATTGGATCAGCAGATGATCCTCAGCTTTTTTACTTTCCCACTCCCTGCACAAATGCTTGGCAAAGGCTGATACTCCCTGAAGACCATACAAAATAAGTTGTCCAAAAACTGGTAGTTGATAATTTGAGACTTCCACATCTTGGCACCAGGTTACTGACTAAAAATGAAAAGTCTGGGGATAAACCCTCTGTTCTTCTTTATTCCTCCAGCACAGTCATACACTGTTGGGATTATGACGCCTCTCAGACAGACACGGATCCCTGTAGGGTATGAGAAAGGGATAAATGTTGGTGGATATTCACAGAGAGTTCACCCCAAGCTTAAGGAAAAGAGTATGAAGCTTGTTTGAAACTTTGGCAAGTGAAGGCCAGTGTCTAGGGATCATCTAGAGAAAGAGATAAGCTTGAATGGATAATGTAAGCCTGCATTTTTCATTAGTTTAATCACATTTTAAAAACTTTATTATGACAAAGAAAGTTCTGATTTTATGTGTTGTACATCCAGCTGGTAAAAGCTACCAAAATGAGTGTCAGGAAAGATCACCTTACTGCCAACATAGGAATGGAAATTATAAAATATTGTAGTGGAGGAGTCAAATTAAGCTGAAAAGCTGTCCTAACTGGAATATCTTCCCAAAACATTACAATGTGAGTTATCCTGAAGTTTTGTCGAAGAAAAGGTGGAACCAAATCAGAACAAATTCTAGCTACAGAGAACACAAATCAGAACTGCACCAGAAAACACTTACAGTGCCCATTCTGGTCTACCAGCCATGCCCCACCCTGACTCCAGCAAGAGAGGACAGATTGCCATCCATCACTTGTGATCACACACAAATATCTGGATTATTTTCAGAGCAAATATTTCCTGTGTGAAACACTCCTTAATAGGTTTCCCAAAAGGTTGCACCATTCCTTATGAGACTGGCTCTCTTTACTTGGCATTCAGGGCCATGTAGTGATTTGCTAATGTATAGATCTGTCACAACTAATAAATCTTTACAGTGTTATGGATGACATTATTATTTTTGATCCAGATTACAGCATTGGCTGGCTGATGTGGTTGATAGCAATGCTTACAGGATATCACCTACTCCTTGAATATTACCTCAAAAGAAAACCCCAGTATAATTCAGAGCATGGATCCATTTAAATATTAATGGCACAATGATATTGATGGCAACAGTTTTCCTGCAAAGGCTGCAAACCTTGTTCTCCACAAGTGCATTCATGGCATTAGGCAGCTGAAAGAGCTCTTGCTGGGGGCTGGATGCTGACTGTACTGCAGAAACATTCCAGTGCAGCTGCTTGTGGGAGGAAGTCTAGGGCAGAAGGGAAACTGGTTCACATATGTGTGAATGAGAACACACAAACTGAGTTCCTACAGCAGAAGTGAAATAAATCCAAATTCACTTGCTGTACTGTGCTGGGGTGACATGTAAGGATTAAAGAAAAAGACACTACATACAGCAAAAAAAAGAAGTAGTGTACAGCATAAATAGCATATGTGCCAAATGAATTCTATAATAAAGCAGATGCAGCAGATTATATTTAATAATGTTTGACAATTCCCTGTGCAGCTAATGGTTTGTTAGAAATTAGTCCCTAATGTTTTAGGGACTGCTGGCATTTACAGTCATTTGCTTTGTCTTAATTTACAATGTTTGTGTGCTGTGTGCTGTTTAGCCTGCTCCTTGCAGTTTTATGATCTTTCTTGGCTTGTTGGGATTTCAAATGTTGTTTTAACTCACTAGCTACTCTAATAACACAATGTTCATGGGAAGGATTTCATAAAATACATTTTTAGGACTTCATTCCCTTTTTCCTCTCCATTACTCAATGAAAGCCCATTCTGCTCTGACATCCAAACTCCTGTGAGACCTACTTGTTGCCAAACATGTAACTTCTAGTCCCAGATTCATGGTATGAGCAAATAAATAGGGAATGCATTCTGCCAGGCACAAAAGGCAATTCAGATTGCACTGAGCATTCTGCACTAGCAGATTCAAGCAAATCCATTTTAGCCATAAGTGCCCTTTCATCCAACTGTTTAAACAGTCCTCAAAAGCATACAAAATTGTTTTACATCTTTCAGAAAAAATCAGGATTACATCCATTGTCCAGGAGGATGAATTCAGACACAGGAATGCATCTGTAACCATTACTCACAATGCCAGACTCTCCACAGAGAAATAAACACCAAAAGTTCATTGCTTTTCTTCCAATTCTCCCAACTGTCCAAAATTAAAAGAAGTTATTTCTTCCTATAACCTTTAGCTTGACTAAGAAATGTAGGACAAGCATGAGAGCATGGGATCCTCATGTCTTGAGTGAGGAGGGAGGGCACAGACTCAAAACAACAAGATTATATGATACATAATACACCTAAAATAAAACCCAAGAAATATTGTTATTCTGTGCCATAAATTCCAGGTTTGTTTAAAGGAGGGGAAGTATTGCCTGTTAGTAGTCACAAAGGTGAAAGCCCAGTTTCTCCTGGGGAACACTTTAGCTCTGCTCAGGTCTCCTTGCAGAGAAATGGGGACAGACTCCAGACAGAGATCACTGCAGAATGTCAAAAGTGCTCCAGGACAGCAGGCATGGCAGGGAGAAGCTGTGTGCCAAGGGACAGCCTTGTCTGCATGACCTCTCAGTGGTGAACCAATTATTTTAAGTCATAATTTAGAAAAATCTGAGGTATACAATAGCAGGAATTTTTTTTGTTTGTTTTTTTTAATTCACATGAGCTTGTTGAGACTAAACCTTGGTCCCATTCTTAATCTGGAACACAGATTTTTCTAACATTTACCTGTATTTTTTTTCTACTAGTTCAGCAAAGTGCTTGTAGCTGGAGCCAACAAGCCTGAAAATGGAAATAGGCTAAATCTCAAGGGCTCACAGCTTGCTTGCAGCCAACACAGCCGCTGCATAGTATTGGTGAAGGATAGGGAGTCTGCACAAGTCCTGCAGGCCTCCCATTATCTCCTCAAGCCTCCCAGCAATAAGAATATTCATCATGAAGCTCAGATCATTGGTAAAATGAAGATACAACCCTTTAGTGCTGGTTATGAATGATTGTGGCTTCTAGGAGGGGAGATAAATGAGTGTCTCAGTGGAACTAGACAAATTTGAATTGACTAACTATAGTGTATAACAGCAATTCATTTTTCAGTGAAATGTAAAGAAGGTCAGACACTGGTGTGAATTAGTTCAATCCTGACTAAAACAACTATGGACCATGTTATATATCTGCAACAGAAAAAGGGAATACATCAGATTTTGGCTTAGGAGTTTGTTTTTTTTTTTTTTTTTGATTATGCATAGTTAGTGAACTCTGTAAAAAACACTACAGTTGTTATAGTCAGTGAACACTATAAAAAAAAAAATTGATGTTTGAGAAAAAAAATAGAAAAAGTGCATCTAGGTGCACAACCTCCTCCCTTCTCTGTGGGAAGGAGACCATTGCAATTTGTCAGGATGTGGCTGAGTTCAAAGTATTTGAGTGTGAAAGGTAGGTGATCTTGATGTATAGAGTGAAGTTTCACAGGGGACACATTCCCAGGATATAAGACAGACTAGCTGCCATCTCAAGCACTGTTTTGATCCACCTGCATATACGTTTGAAAGGAGCCATGAAATTCATTCACATACTGGGCTGCTTCAAGGAAATGTATTTAAACGTGGTAACAGAGTGAAAGGTAGAAAGATCTGTCATCTGGAATTGTGCTTATATCACAAAAGGTGTCAGCTCAAAATGGCAAAATCTAGAAGGGGATAAAAAGTGCAGAAGAGATAAAGATGCCAGTCTCTCCCTCTGAGCAGTGATGGCTGAGCTGAAAGTCCTGTTTGATTCTACTCCATGGCCTTTTCCTTTTCCTCTTCCTCTGAGGACTGACACGGTGTAATTAAGCACCAGTAACTCCAAGGACCTTGACTGTTTAAGTGACATATTTTCTATAATTACTTACTTCTTTAGTGCTACCTGGACTGCAGCTCTGAGTCAAATCTTATTCAGCAATTCTCCTCCATCAGGTTTTTGTACAGAAGCTACCACAGTCCAGCTCTGACATGTTTGGGGTGTAATGCATTTAAGGAGCAGTAGAAAAGGAAGTTGTCACAGCCTCAAAACCCCTTCAAGGTAGTCCTTTCTTGGAGTCCAGATCTTTGGGGAACACTAGTTTCTCTCAATCTCTTCCTAACTAGAACCCTAATTTGAAGCACTAAACCT
Source organism: Pyrgilauda ruficollis (assembly GCF_017590135.1). Lineage (NCBI taxonomy): Eukaryota > Metazoa > Chordata > Aves > Passeriformes > Passeridae > Pyrgilauda > Pyrgilauda ruficollis. The sequence goes on from NW_024525267.1 coordinate 6,241,874, forward strand.
TTGTTCCAGTAAACTGCCTCACTAAAAAAATGTCAGGAAAATTCAATCCCTGCCAATGTCACTGGGGCAGCACAATTATCAAGGCTGTACCTCGACTTAGAAAAAGAAAGCTCAGCTGAGCTTTCTGAAGGGTACCACTGGTGTTTAGTTTTCAATTCCCAGGGTCTATCACACCATCTTGATGCTCAAAGACCTTAATTCATCTTGCTGTCATATCCACCCATCACCTATGAGGCACTTTTTGAATGAGGTTCATCCTGCCTGCTAGCATAACACAGTCATCATCTGTCCTGTCATCTGAAAAATATAAATGTTTCATGCTCCACTAATAAATCTGCTACAATATTTGCTGTTGCTTGTGCAATCCAGAGCCCTGTTTCATAGAATATTTATAAATCACTTGCCTGATGATAATGTTCATTGCTAATTGTGAGCATCTTCCTGCCTCCTGCCCCAGTATGCAGGGCAAGAGAGGTGCTCCAGCATGGATCTGAGCTGTCTCTCTTCCCACTGCCTTTCCCACCACAGCAGTGTGCAAGAGGGGAAACCTATCACATGCAGATAAAAGCAACATCAAAATCGTTTTGCCCAATTTCACATTTAATGAGAGAAACTGCAGGAGGAAGATTGCGGAAGAAAACTCTGTGTGATTATTAACACAAAAAGTTACACTTCATCATCTCCCACACCTTTCTTCCACCTGGGCGCTGCCTTTAAATGGTCCTAAAAAGTCAATTGCACCACCTTATATATTTTCCTTTGTCTTGTGTGTATATTTTCCTCTGTCCAAAAGCTCATGGTTTAATGGTTTGCAGGAAAAGACAGGTCATGGGAATTCACTGCTTGCCAAAGAGAGCTTTGGTCCAAGTAAGTCATCTGCTCATTGGCAAGTTAAAATACTGGGAAACCTGGGACAGTGAAGGGATAGAAATATGGTTACCTATTTCGTTTTGCATTTTGGCCAGAACTGGAGAAATGCCCTCTGCTCATGAATTATGTGAGGTAAAGAGGTGGAATTTCCTTTCTTCTTGGAGGTGGAGAGAAGGGCATGAGGAAACAGGAGAGTACAATGAACACACATAATCCGTGTTTCTGTGGCATCCAGACACTTCAGCCAGTATTGAGTTCCTTTGCCTTAATACTGTAGCCAAAAACCTTTGATTTCTTCCCAAATTGCTTAGGCCCAAAATGAGCAAGACAGGACAGGAAAAGGGAATTTTCTCCCTGGATTATCAAAGGAATGTTAGGACCCTCAGCAGTCAACTTCTTTCTTCTTCTACTAGGCTCATTATTGCCTAGTATTGCATGAAATAAAAACTTAGTCTGAGCAATGGCCTGAACTCAAGCCAAACAAGGGCTGTGAGCAGCTGTCCACAGATGGACAAATCAGAAAATGTGCCCCAAGAGCTTTGGAGAAGTCTCTGCTGGTGCAAGCAGGTAGTACCTGGTATCCTCACACATGCTTCCAAACTGCACCTCTTGTTTTCACAGAAATTGTCAGACCCCAATATCTTTAACATCCTCCACACTGGCTGAAATCTTTCTAAAATCACGTTAAAATTGGGTAGCAGAGGCCATCAGGGAGGCAGACACACACAATACATTAAACAGCATTTCCTAGAGAAAACCAGATCAAAAAAGAGTCTGCAACCCTCAGTCCCTCCTTCCTTTTGACCAAATCGATGCATCTCTCAGTAGAGCTGAGTATTGATCTATTTTATGCAAACAATGGAGTCTGAAGCATTAGATTTATGCTCCTTGCCCAAAGACAAGCTCATGTCTGAAAGAGCACGAGTTTGTGCACTGGCTAATGGCTCTTGCTCAATCACTAATCATCCCAGTTCTTAAAGATTTTTAAGTCAACTATTGACCTATATTATTCTGTCTTGAAAGAAATGTTATAAGCTGTACAACAAATTAAGGCAAAAAAGCCTAATCAAGACTGGTATCAAACCTCCAAATCTTCCCATTAAGGGCTGCTTTTATTTCCTATCATACATTGTTTTGGGTAAAGAATGTTTATGAGGTATTAGGCTTTTTATCGGTTTCTCCTCCATTTTAATTTTCATTGTTGCATGTTTGAGTGATAAAAGATCACGAACCCTTTTTCCCAAGTTATTTATTAACACTCATTATAAAGGGGAATTGAGGGGAAATGATATGAAACTAAATGGTCCAGATTTTTTCTTCCAGCAGGACCTGAACTGGAATCTATTTTTCACTACCGACAGGAGTACACAGCCAACACTCACAGAGACATCAGGAAAATTCAGGCCCAAAAGTGACAAAAGACTACTGACTCCATCATTATTTTTCCACTTCACCTAGCTAACTCAAAAATCACTGGCTGCTCACTTAAAAGTCAACACAGCTGCAAGATAATGCAAATACCATTAGTGACAAGACGACACTTCTTCCATTCATTTTTTTATTTATTTTTAAAGAGAAAGTTTGCCATACTGCAAAATCAGGCTACAGGTGCAATGAGCTGATGCTGCATCTCACAGGCTCTGGGGTGGGGAGACACTGGCAATGTAGAGAGTCACTGTTAGGAGATGATTAAACTGAGAAAAATGTATCTACAAATATTTCAAACTGAGGTGTTATTAATTCTTTATACTGGAAGTATTCTCTGATAACTATGAGCCTTTGTTTTGCTCTTAGGAAATTTTTACAATTGTATAGGAATGTGTGTTTGGATCTCTTAAAGTATTAATTGGCTGTATTGTGGCTATTCTAAAAAGCATTTAGAAATAGATAATATATCCACATTTCAGAAAATCATAGACATGCTCATGGTTGCTTGACTGTGATATAGGATCTTTTGTTTTAATATCCATACATCCATATATTTCCAGTGTTTATTTTGTAGTTGCATTTATACCAGCTTTTGCTGCTGTGAGCATATAGACCCATACTTCCTAGGACTAGCTCTGTGATTTGTGGAAATATACCTCTATGTGCTAAACTGGTTCTCACTTTTATTTTAACTAGAATCAAGCCTGGAATGGCTGAAAATGCTGTCATGAAACAGAATTGTGTAATTTTACAAGCTGCATTTGACATGTCATTATCAGAAAATTGCTCAAACTTTTAAAAACAAGAAAACCTTCTGACTTCTCATTTTCCTATCTTGCTAAATGCCCTAACTCAACCCAGAAAAATCATGCTTTCCAAGAAGCTTTATTCTGAAGCAGTTCTACTTGTTTGAAACAGCTTCAATTAGGAAGCATCAGCATTCCTGAACATACATTTCTGGAAACAAAAGAAAGTGACATGAAGATTATGGAATTTGGCAAAAGTGCTGAAAGAGTCTCAAAGTTTCTGCAGGAATTGTTCTGCATCTGGCAAATTTCTATGACTTTGCTGTCTTACATTCCTACTTCTCTCTGAGTTGTAATGAATTTCTTATAATTCCCATTCAGCGCTCTGTGTGCTACCTCTGACTAGAACACAAGAATTGAAGGTCTCAAAACAGTTGTTCCTGGCCATTGGTGGTTTGCATTTTTCAGAAAGGCAGCTGAAGGCACGATGAATTTTTCTCTACCTTCTCCCTGTTATGAGCTCTCCCAACAAAGGTGAGGGTAACCCAGGTTCCTGTTTATATCCCTTGGGGTGGATTAGAGTGAAGTGACTCTGAATGATCAATGTTTACAAATATGTGTAGGGTTTATTTTAGAACGATTTGGTTGCTATGGAAACCAGGTATGCAGCCATTTTGGTTATTGTTATCTACAGTAGAATGGCAATACAAAAGCATCAAAATAACACTTAGGAAAATGTATAAGGAAAAGAAAAAGAAGGGAAGAAAGGATAAGGTTAGAAAAGACCTCACCACCTGTGAGATGAGACTTGGTAGTTGCAATTTCAATGTCTGTCAAAGTGGTGATCACAGTCTTGTAGACCTTGTGGAGAAAGTCTACAAAGCACCAAACTTTCATGTGGTTTATATTAGGCTTAGGCTGGGTGGCAGAGAATTGGGAGTGTAAAGACTTCCAGGGAGCCCACTGTACAATTTCTCTAGTAATGATCAATCTTTTGTGTTAATGATGGAAAATAATTTAGAAAAATAAACAAACCCAAATGGAGAAAGCTTGGTGAAACAGATGAAGTGCACAATTCTGTTTTGAATTTATCCCAGAGTACTCCCCACTCTCAGACTTCAACTGGGAGGTGTCTGACCACCCTTGTAAAGACAGAGCTGCTAGTACATGCCATGCTGTATGGAAAATGGAGTGTTAATGGTTTAGCTGCTGGCACCAACCACCCTCAGCTTCTTGGAATGTCCATACAGCACAGGGCTGCCACAGGCTTCAAAAGCATCCTTTCTGATTTTCCAAGGCCAATGCCAGGTCACATTCCCACTGTCTGAGCAGCTGCATTGCATGTCAGTCTCACACATGAAATGGCAAAATCAAGCAGTCAGATGTCACATCTTGGCACTACAAAACCATTCATCATTATCAGCAAATGCAAATAGGGGGACTTGAAAGGAGTGACAAGCCTGAAGCCTTTTTCTGAAAATCAAGATAATTCATTGGAAGACCCCTCCCCCCCAGCAAATTGCACCTTACTCAATATATTGACCTTGGATGGATAGATGAATCTCTTAGTGCTCTCATAAGCTTCATTTACATTTCAGTAGGCATTAAACAATTAAGCCATTTTGGGATACAACTCTGCACATTATTTATGTCTCTCAGTGTTCTTCCATAGCAGAATTCTAGGGCTTCAAGAAAATAAATAAGATCCACAAGACAAGAAAAATCCATATCATGTTTTTAAAATTCACTCTAAGGTACAGCAAATATTTTTGCTTCAGCTTGAGCATTGCAGGGTTTTTGAATGCTGTGGAAAAGAGGCAGAGTGAGTAAAATATATTTTCAGACTTCATGAGGGAAATGATCACAATAAAGCAAGAGTTTTGTAGGTGCTATTCAATAATTCTACACTGGTAATTTCTACTCACTAAAAAAGCTTATTTGCTACCGTTTTATATGATTGCAGTGAGCCAAATGATCAGGATCAACACAGATACAGCTTCAGAACTAGCTAAGGCAGAGACACACGTGCAGTGTTTGGGAATGTGCAGCCAGAAGGCAGAAGCCTGGCCAGAAGAGCAGAAGATACACAGTGCCTGGAGACTTGCTGTTGAACCTGTCACATGCATAGTCTCAAACACAAAAATATTTTCATATTTCCTCAACTGAGATGATACAAAGTACTGCTCTCACTTGACGTTCAGGGGTCAGTTCAGGCACAGTCATAAAAGAAATGGTCCCTAGAATGCACTGCTTGTATCAGCAATCCTCTTTGGCATTAGGAAAGCAGCCTTGGAGATGATGTGTTGCCTGACTTTAATCCAATAACTCTATTGAATTTGTTGTTTGACCTTTTCTTTCCTTTGGATGGCATCATCCATGGAGTAGTATATCATCATCATCATCCTCACTGAAATGATGCATTTCACTAATAGATCATTAGAAAGAAAGCTCACTCTGAAGATATACGGGTACAATAGATCACGACGGAAAAGGGCGTACCGTTGATGTACTACCCAAAAGATGGCCGAGTCCAACAAGGAGGTCCAAGAGGAAGCATGTTTAATTGAGAAGGGATGACTGCACCACAATAAGAAGCCTTTTATACTTCCTTACTTGCATTAATGAAATCAGTCACGGTGCGTACTTACGCTTCTTGCTTCTCTCAGCATGAAAGAAACAAAAAATTAATCTCTTTTTTTCCATCCTGTTGCACATTCTGGTCCTTGCACATTAATGTATGGGGACCTGTGGCTCTTCATCAGTTCAGAGCTGTCTTATAGGCTCAGTCACGTTGTGCAGCAAGCAGGATGGCACTGTCAGGGCAGGGAGCAATGCACAGCACAAGTCCTTAATGGGAAGGACAAGAAAATCCAGTGGGTCAACAAAGATGCTGGCACTGTCAGGGCAGGGAGCAATGCACAGCACAAGTCCTTAATGTTGACCAGTGGGTCAACAAAGATGTCTAAAATGAATTGCCCTACAGGAGAGCTACCTGTGAACCCCTGCAGTGCAATTAATGCTGTGACCACGTAGGTTCCTGCCATGAACAATTGTCAAATCCCTGCTTTCTCTGAGGCTCCAGGTATGCATGTCCTGGATCTTGATCACCTGAAAATTTTGTCACATTGGAGGGTCAGAAGTGTTAAGAACCCTTCCAAGTGAGGAGTTATTTGACTCTGTATGCATTGCTTTTTTGCTCATCTCATTCTTATATTTCTCAATAGGCCCCCAATCCTATCTTCCACTTGACAAAGGCCTGCATTTTTGTCACAGTTTCCCAAAAACCTTTTCCAAATGTTGTTGCCTTACATGTTTCCAGACAACCATTTATACGTGGAAAGCTGTATCCAAAAGACATACCCTCAAATTTTCCCTCGCACATTGAACCTATCTGCTTCTTTCAGCATTGCATATGGGTTTGGAAGCAGAGGGGCTTTGGTGCCCACCCCACAACCCTTCACACTGGATGTGAGAGTCTCCCTGCTGTCATTAGCTCTTTGCCTGATTAATTATCTCCTCCTGGAGAGAGAGGGGCACCTGCAGAGCTGCGTGGGGAGGGTGCTCAGACTGTGCCACTCCTCCAGCCCCTCTGCTGCCACCAGTGATTTCGCTCCCTGTCGTCAACCAGCGTATCAGAAAAGTAAAACACAATTAATCGTGGTGCCAAATAGTAGCTTAATGCTTAATTGCACAACTCACAATGAGGTCACAATTACTGGGCGATCAGATAAGCTTTCACAGATGTATTATATAATCCATGAGCTTAATTCCTCCAGAGGTAGTTAGAAAATTACTGTTCATTAACAAAGTGGTTCCATTATCTGGAAACATATTTAAATCACCATTTTCTCCATTCCAGAAATAATGCTGTTTCTTCTTCAAAGGATAAATATACTTTCAAGAAAAGCTTAAGCTGGAAACTACTGTCCCTAATAAATCTAATGTCAGATATTTCATGTGTCAAATTTTTCCCCCACAAATAATAAAGACAAGAAAAAAAATATTTTGAGCTCCATCAGTTTATACCTCATGAAATGTAAAGGCAGAGGTTTGTTGCAGAGATTTGTACTTTTGTTCCATTCATAGTTACAAGGAAATTCTGCAGCTTTTTCTGGGGCATGTTCCCAGAAACGTAGGCAGTGACTTAGGTAAGGGGCCAGGTTCAAGCACAAAGGGTCAAACGTATTTTTCTGTGACGCCAAGCCTTTTAAAAATGATTTACTGCCTCACCCTATGGTACATGAAAGGATAATGCTATTTTGAACACTCAAACAAATGACATACTGGAACTGACATTTTTTTACATACATTTATGCATCCTGATGCAGCTGTCTCCCCAAGCTGACAAAACTCCTCTGGAAACAAATGGGAGTTTTACCTGAAAGTGACTGCAGGACTGGCCCCTCTTTTACCATTGTTAAAATACATCAACTCTCTGAAAATCCAGAATTATTTCACAGAAGTAGTGAAGACATCCAACTATTTCACCAATTTTAAGGAGTACTAAATCATGGAAATTATTTCAGAATACATCTTTAGTTATCCTTAATTCTTTCTTGTATCTCTCTCTGACTGAAATAATATAAAAATCCATTGAAGAATAATAATTGTCACATTTGATGTACATTTTTATTAACAGCACTATAAAAATTCAATTATGTAGCAAAGGGTGACAAAAATTTCCTTTAAATTATGCAGTAAACAAAGCACTCAAAAAAAGAAAAGAATCATTTGCTCATGTCATGTGTTAAAAATCTCTGCTCCATTGCCTGAGGAATTTAAACTAAATTCTCTTTGTGTCTGGAAGCAGATTTTCCCTTTCCTCTACCCCTGCTCCCACTGGGGATTGGAACTAGATGATCTTTAAGGTCCCTTCCAACTTAAGCCTTTGTATGATTCTGTGATTATCCAAATGCTTTCCTGGGAAGGTTTATTTAGCCAGCAATCTGTGCCTTCCAGACGTGGTGTTTCCTCTGTCCACTCTGAAAATTCCCACAGCTGACATTCACCACGGAGGGAGAACATAGCTGTACAGATGGATTAATAACAAAATCAAGATGCAATAGCTCCCACAGACTGTTTCTCCTCTGATAAATTTAGTAGAAACCACTGGCCAAAGATAGCCTGCTAGTTGGTAGTTATCAGTAATGTCATTACTTAGGGGGATACTGAAATATTCCTCTGGACTGCGTTTAAGTGGTTCTGCTTCTGGCATACAGATATGTGAAACCATTTTACCTTGCACAACAGGAGATGATCTAGCATAAAATGACCGATTTTAATGCTTATCATGCAGAACTAGATTGCTGCTCTCTTCATTTGGATGCACAGCAGAGAGTAAGCAGTCTCCTTCCTTGTCTTGGCAATCCAGGGCTCCACCACACAGAGAAAGAGGGTGCTGATCTGAATTCCTCCACATCCCTGTAAACCAATAAATAAATGTAAAGGGAAAGGTAGAGATAAACCTAGATTTTACAATCAAGTGGGTGGAGGAAATCTGCTATTCTGTCAGTATGTAGGCAGATTTTTAAAATTTTATTTTAGTTTTTCACTTTCTCACAATGAAAGAAACAGGGCAAATGGAAGCAGGGAGTCCTGTGAGCTGTAGCCTGTGGTCACTGCTGGCCCTGTCCCATGGCCAGGCAGTAGCACTCTCCTCTTTCCAAAGGAGACAACTGCTTGGGAAACTCAGTCCTGATTGATGACCTGTGTGCTTTAGACATGGGTATATAACAGTCAGCTTTTCACTTCATGTATCTTTATCTAGCAAATAAACAAAACTGGTTTCTGCAGGCTTCTCCTCAGCCCTTGGGTTTGGAGGGAGGGGTGTTATTGCTCCAGCAGCCCCAACAGAAATGACAGGAGCATCAGTCTTCAACCTGCAGCTGATTTTGTCCCTCTCACTGTCTTTGGTGTTAACATCTTGCTGCACTGTCCCCAGCACAGCTCTGCTCCTTCCTGTGACAGGCTGCACCCAGGCAATGGCTTGGCACACCCCCATAAACACCCCTAAAAACCACTTCAAGGTGGAGCTACAGTTTTATTTCTCTTAAAGTCTCATCTGTCTGCTCCAGCCTGGAATCCTGAAGGGATTGACACAGGATTGACCCCTAAGCTAGCAGCAGGATCTAGTTTCATAAAAAGCCACTTTCCATCAACCTCTGTATATGTATGCAGAAACTCACAGAAGACACGGACTGCCAGCAGCTTCCCACTGCTCCATGCCTGCCTTTCAGCCTTGCCTAACTTTGGATTTATCATCCAGAATCCCCCTCCTGTACCTTTCAGGGCTGCACCTCCCTGGGGTGAGTGCCTGCTGTAGGCAGAGATGTTCACCCAAATCCGGCTTCATCTGCGGGCCCCGAGGGTGCTGCATGAAAATAATTAACACACATAACAAGGAAAGGGAGGGGAGAATAAATTATATGCAAATTTAAGTCAAGGAGCTTCACAGAACTAATTAAATTGGATAGGAAGGCTGACAGTACAGCAGCCACAGAGACTTTTTCCCCTTCTGCTCACTAGAAAAAGTCTTGCTTAGAGGGGCTTAATATAGCCTGGTGCAGAGCAGCTAGCTATAGGTTTGGGGTTTGGACTTAAAAGCCACATTTATCATAGACAAAACTCATGCAAGTGAAGCTTATTTAATGTGTGTGTATGGGGAGATGGTTTAGAACAGTTAAAAGCAGAAGGCACAGAAGGTGTCTGTATACCTCTATTAGCAAAAGCCAGTCATAGCTGGTAGCACAGATGGAAAAACCTCTAATAAGAGATTGCTACCACATAGGAGGGGCTGGAAATACCCAGTGGCAATTCTCTTTGTAAACTGAAAATGAGGGCAGAAGAAGAATAAATATCAAATATTCAGAGACACAAAGGAAATTTTCCCCCACTCACAAAGTTCCTGAAGCCCATCAAAAAAGCCCAGTTCTAACACAGTGGTGGGGGCAGAAGAGATCCCTTCCCAGACCCTGCTTCCACCCTGTGCCACCACACATCCTGTGCCACCACACACCCTGTGTCACAGCTCCACTTACAGGGTGCAGCTGGGGATTGGTGCATCCCTGCGCAGCAGCTCCAGTCTGACTGCTTTGGGAATCAGTGTGCTCCAAGTATGCACCATGATCCTGCCTCCAGGACGTTTTCTGGTTAAATACCAGTTTTTTGCAGTTCTTACAGAGCTGATTTCAGCCTTGGCTAGGAATTACATTAACTCCTGGAACCTGAGATGATCTGTCCAGGTCCAAAACTTGGATTTTTGCAGGGATGCATGAGCTTTGGTGTAGGGTCAGAAGATATATGTAGTACCTGAAGGATGGTGTGAATCAGCCTCTTTTCCTCACTTGCAAAAATCAAGGCAATGGCATTTTCTTACCTTGTAGAAACACTGAGAAGAGGATGTTAATAAAGATTACGAGGTGCTCAGAGTCTGAAGCAGCAAGTACCATAAAAACACCTTTAAAAGACTGATGTGTGACCTGCCTCCTGCATTGTGACAGGGCTATGCACAGACAGCTTTTTAATGAAAGGGTCATTGCTGGGGGCTGAAGTTTCCTGCACAGGCTTCGAGTTGCACACTGATGAGGATGGAGTGGCAGGCAGGTGGCTGACTGAGCTGGGCTCACCAACTGGTAATTGTATCAATTATTGTACCAGGGGAATGTGGAAAACCTCATGTTGTAGGCTGAAAGGAGGGGCTGTAGAGGCTGCTATTTTCACTTTCCCAAGGCCTGTGACTGCCTGACACAAAGACAGCTTCCCTGCATTTATGTCTTCCATGGAAAGTTTCCCCTCTGTGTCGAGTTTTCAAATTCCCATTAATAAGTCAAATCCTGTCAGGCTTGTGTGCTCACCTCTCTTCTTCCCTTCACATTCATCCTAACCTGCAGCACTTTGGGTGTGAGCCACAGGTGCCCAGCCATGGCTCACTGGTTTGTGCCATTCAGGGAGCCAAGGGCAGCTTTCTGAGCCAGCACCTTTCTGAGCTCCACACGGTCATTTTCAGAACTGTATATCCTAGAAGGGATGGGAAGGTCTTTGGGGCCAGCCTTTGTGTGACGTGACATGTGACCTGTCACTTTGCCTTTCAGTTCCTCAGTTTCCCTGACAGAAGGATGGAAAGAACAATTATGAGAGCTCCTCTGCATGACCAGTGAATGCCTTCTGAGCACATCCCTAAAACAGCACCATTCAACTCAGTACCTCTCCAGGAGTGAGCAAAACCAGCATTTTCACTCCTCAGCCCAATAACCTTCTCACTGAGACATCAAGAGAAAGTCAGTTTGAAAAATTAAATTTTATTTTAGAAATGCTTGGCACCAAGCACAAGTCAAAGAAAGAAAGACAAAGCTCTTCTTGGAGTTATCTCTCTTTTTCCCATTCCTATCATCTTCTAACCAAACCAGCATGAGATATCAAGCAATTACAATGCTATTTGCTCCCTGCTGGATACAACAATTAGCCTAAGATATCTAATGAGAGGAATTAAATTCTACATGTTCTATAGCAAATAGTTTTAATTTTAATTACAAATCCCAAATACATCATCTTCAATAATGATCAGCCCATCACATCTGCTAGGGACTGATGAGGATTTGCCTTTTGCATGGTTTGGACTGAAAACTAAACCAGACTTTCCCACATAAGAGCCCTAGTGGACAATGGAAATTAGGGTACAGCAGGGATCAGAGCCCACAAAATCCCTGCAGAATTTCCCAGAAACTTACTGTTACCAGAAGGCTCTTCATCTGCAGCTGTGAGAAGTGTCCTTACACATCAGATTGGGGTTTGGGGATATATTTCACTGCTGAGTGGCTGTTACAGCTCCCCATTTGGACTCCATCCATGTAGTCCATTACATCTCCAACTAAAGCTCATTTTAGCAATTGTGCTGTGCCAGGTATCTGTCCCTGGGCACAAGGCACTCTTGGCATGCAGGCAGCAGTCCATTAGGAGCAGGTGAGGGCTCGGGGCAGCTCATCCCAAGCCTCCCACCTCTGACCAGATGGGAATTGGAGGCAGTGAAAGGTGAGCAGCAGCCCAGAGGCAAATGCTGCCTGCCACTCCTGTCTGTGAGCCCACCAGCCTCTGCCCAGGGGCACACAGCAGGGGCCACAATCAGAGTCCACAAACTCTCTCCAGGTGCATGCTGGTGGCTTTGGATTCCCTGTCCCAGCCAGTACAAAAGTCTCTGATGGACCTTGCTCTGTCCTGATCCAGTTTTGCTTTTTTCCTGAAATTTTTGTTTTATTGCCCATTAAATACCTGGCAGTAACTGCCAAACAAATCATATCCCTTCTGAAGGGAAAATAGTAATTTTCTAAGTCATTCATACAGTTCTGAATGTTTTACCTGAGAACAGTTTGGAAAAATGGGTAGTCTTCTCCTCAAAGTTGTCTTTTTCTTCTTTGAGCACAGAAACAACTAAAAAGAAAGTAAAATGTGGATCTCTGTGGCTGAAAATCAGGCTGTGTTTTTTGCAATAAGATCTATGTAAATGCTTTGTTGTTTTTTCTGGTTTCATATTTTTATTCCAATATATTTGAGTGAAATAACTTAGTGAAAATAAGCTGTGTTTGGGTCATTACTAAGATTAAATTTTTATTTTTACCACAATTTTACGAGAAGCATTACAGAAAGACTAGTCTTTAATTGTTGAGGGAGACTCACCATTTCCCTTCAGCTCTCCTGTTCTATGTTTGTTAAATCCCAGAGAGTTGTACTACAGTGGAAAAAGCCCAAAGCAAATACCTCCTGCCTGACAGCTACAGAGACACCAAGCGCTGGAGGGAGCTTGTGGCTCTGCCCCATCCTGCAGAAATCCCTGACTCTCATGGGCATCACTGAGCAGCCCTCTGACCCCTGATGGCTGCAAAAGACTGAGTACTTCTGCTAGTTCTTAAAGACCTTGTAATATACTGGGTGATCAGTCCATGTTCATGGCATTGCAGCTGACCTTCATTTTCATGTTACGATACCTCTAATTCCCACGGGCCTCCTAACTGCTGGCAGGGGCTGCAATTTATACCTGTCACTTACCCACAGACACCCCTGAGAGAGCTGCTGTTGCACAGGCTTGCATTTTCAATTCCATTTGTTGCTCAGAAGCAGCAGGAAATAAGAAACAAGGGTGGATCCTGGTTTCTGTGCATCCCAACACGACCACCCACATGATGCCACCAGATCTCCCCCGCTCCGCCAGTGAGTTTTGCCTCTCTGGCTGTGGGGCTGCCTGACCACACACAGATCTCAGACAGTGCTGCCATCCCAGAGACAGGCAACAGTAATCCATCATCCCTAATCTTTGTGCTGCACATCCACACTCCATCCACACTGATTTGTCTCCTCCAGCATCCCAGCATAACTAATAACACCGGCATTTATAACAGCGGTATCATGCTGTGTACCCATCTCGCTCCATAATTCATACACGGTGATTTATTTCCTGTGGACACAACTAGAAAACATATTTGCTGCTTCCCTCCCCTCCTAGGTGCAGTGTAACATCACTGAGGAATGAGGATTCAGTGCAGGGGCACCAAATCAGGGGAGCATCCCCATGGCACAGCCCCAGGCCAGCTCAGCTCAGGGCCAGGAGCCAGGCAGCTCTTTGGTGTCACACTGCACCCAAGAGCTCTGCTGGGATTTAGCATCTTCTCTGCATTCTGGGCAAAGGCTGGGCTGATCTGGAACTGTGTACTGCAGTGATCTGCCGGCTGGGATGACAGATTGTCTAAAGAACCAAAATGTCAAGAGGTAGAAATGATGTCTCAGAGGGAGCTTCAGGAGATCCTCTGGAGAGGACTGTTGTTGAAAAGAGATTCACCAGTGCCTGAAAATTCTGCATAAAGTGTTTGTTCTGCCCATATTTCAACCTCTTCTGCAAAAGAGACTCCACAGGTCCCAGCAGCCTGTTCAGGTTGCCCTCCCTCCATTTAACACAATTCCTTTTTCCATCTCATCTGGTTGTGAGTAGTGGCCATGGGCAACAGCTAGCCACTATTATGAATATACCATGTTTCTATACATTGTATACAATATGTGTATTTCATGCAGTGAAACACTTAGGACCTAATCACTCCCTCCTCTTTTCTAAGCTTTCTCTTGTCCCGTCTTTGTCCCCATTCCCCTGGTGGGTGTACACCTGCAGGTTTCAGTGTGCTGGGAAACATTACCCAGCACCTCACCACAGTGATACAGGGTGACAGAGAGGTACCACCACAGCCATAACTCAGGAGATGAAACACAGCAAGAGGCCTACAGGGCCAGATCTTGGCCTTTCCTGGGAATTCCTGGTTGAGGAAATCACCACAAGATCCACCTGCAAGGCTGGCTCCACAGCCAGGGGTCTGGAGTGGGATCTCTGCAGGTTCAGAGCAAGGAACTGACCCTGAATCTCCTGCATCCCCTGTCTGGGAATATCAGCTTTCCCAAGGAGGGGCTGTCCCTCTGACCTACACTTAGCAGCACACACACATGCAATTTTAATATCTGGTTCTCAGTCTAATACAGAAAATGTTGTAAAACCTCAACATGTCTTGCTGAAGTGGAATTTTCCTTTCAGAAATAATCCAGTTCACATGAATATCCCAAAACAGCACACCTAAACCATGGCGCCTTTGTGCTGTAATTTGTTCCCCAAATTACTCTGCTTTGATCATTCATATGAGCATTGTCTGAGCATGGAGCAGGGAGTGGTTTAAGCTATAATAGCTTTACCCATCATCACCAGAAACACCTGTCTTGGGGGTCTGGCATGTTTAGATTTCTAATGATATAACTGTCTCCAGGAAGCTCTAGAGGTTTGCTGGCTCTCAGGCCTTAAGGTTATGACAGTGATGTATGGAAAATCTATTGCTGAAGTAAAGAGTTTTAACATTTATTCTGTCACCCAAAACATACCAATTGACTAAGTCAAAGTGGGATTACAGATAGTGAAGTGGGTTAAAAAAAAAAAAAAAACAGTAAAAATATTCTACAATTCTAAAGGAAAAATTTCCAATTTTATTTACAAATACTCATGAGCTTGTCTTTTTACATGTGTGATTTTGACTGCCTTGGAAATGAGAAGTTTTATACTGTGATTTTCATGGTGATGTCTAAAAAAAAAGGAAAGTTTTCGCAGAGGCAATTGCAGTGCCTCTTGTATAACTTTTTTCAATACAGTAGATAAAAAAGATTAATTTTTAAAGCAATAACTTTTCTAAAACATCCACTTTAAAAACACTTATTTTCATATCTCTATTTAATAAAAAAAAATGTAAACAGTTTCACAGAATTTTTCTGTGAAGAAGCTCTATTGATATGTGCTCACAGAAAGCTGCTAACCCCATTTTCCCAATCTTCCTCTTCTTTCTTTTTTTTAATTTTTATTTTTTTCTGATTAGACTATAAAATCTTTGAATAAAAGATTGTCTCTCAGTGTGGGAACTCCCAGAGGCAGGGACTCTCTGGGTGCCTGTGCACTGCCCAGCACAATAATATCCCACTCTGACAGAGCCCAGCTACGTACTAGACCTTATAGCAACCACAGGAAAAGAAATATAACTCCACTTCATGGACTTAATGTGGACCATTTCACATTTGCTTGCATTGCTTGCATTTGATTTGGAAGACAACCCCTGAATGGTAAAAGGGAACAGATAGCTTCAAATAATTGCCCTGGACCTCCTGACTTTGGCAAAGTGGTCAGTGGGAAAAAATGTCCATGTCTTCATTGAAGGGGATGAGAAGACTCCTGAGGCATCTGGCCACCAAGAAGCCAGGAATGGGAAAGTGCTTGGCAGCTAGCTCCAGTGAAATGCAGCTTCTGTCCTGCTGGAAATTAATCCAAATCAAAGCACTGGTGATGATGGCTTTAGCAAATGAGTGAATGGCAGAATACAAAAGTGTTTCTGACAATGACTCCCTGCTCCCAGCAAGATACTGGGGGCACAGAGAGGGTATTGCTCTTACCTGATGCAATTGTTCTTACCCGATGCAGTTGCACATCTTTACCAAAATATTCATGCAAACATAAGAAGGTCTTTGAGTTTAGCGTCTTTCAACCTGTGCAGTTAAGTTTTGAAGTCTCTCTTAAGTTCCACCTCTGAGTTTTATTATCCCTGCCTGTACTCTTACACACAGATAAGCACCTTTTCCCCCTCTTTCTCTACAACCTGGCAATGTCAAACAGCTTGTGCATCCCTGTAAAATGGGCAGCTGCTGTGGGCATGATACCTGCGTGTAAGTATTGTCCAGGAATGGTCTTTATACATCTCTTTTTATGCAACCTTGATAAATGTGGCCTGCTTAATATGGCTAAGATGAATGAGGCAATAATTTCTGGACAAGACACCAGACAGGCAGACTGGTTTGATTTACAAGTCTATGTTAATAAATACCAGTGGCATGTTTTGTTCTTCAGGTTGCTGGATGTGAGTCTCTGCTTCTGGGCTGGTGTCAGTGCAAGGCTGTGAATTCACCTGCTGCTGCTGCTGAGTTATGAGCAGGGAAGTGCTGCAGGGCTGGAAGGAAAACAGGGTGAGAGCAGTTACCTGAGCCATGCCCCAGGTGCAATTTTTGCCATGTGAGGTTGGTGCTGCAATTTGTGGTATCAGAAAATTACAGGGACTTCACTGTGTCTCCAGGCTGGTAAATATTCAAATGCCCAGTGTCTCAGCAGGGCAACATTTCTTCTGCATCTTTTGTTTTCTCTTTACTAAGGAGGAGCTGTTGTTGGTGTGGAAATTGCTGGATTTTACTTATGTCCAGCAGAGGTTAAGTTCTCCAGGACCTTCCCCCCAGTGCGAAATACTGGGAGCAAACCCTCCAAGGTTTGTGACCCCCAAAGTGAGCTGTGTCCAGCACAACCCCCAGAAGCAAATGAGGACTGGTCTCATGTCAGTGAGGGAAACCTCTGAGCAGGAGAGAAACTCTGACCTTACAAACTACATCAGGTGTAGAGGTGCCAAAGTAGAGTGACATCAGCATTTGTCCTCTCACACAAATGAGAATGTGATTCCTGAGTCCCCAAGGAGGCATTTTTGTAATCCAAATCCTAGTAGTTGCCCTACTTCTCTTCCTTCAGCCACCTTTTAGTGCTTGGAGACCTTTAGAAGAGCTTATATCAGTCAATGCTACTCTATGTCCATAACATATAAGTAAATTAATATTTGGTCAGAAAAGACATGGTGAGAAAGTTGCACATAATAAGAAATACAAACAGATTCCAATCCTTGCAAATTTTAGAGAAAGATCCCAGCTAGAAGAATTTTGAAAGAAAAAACAAACAAAACAAAACAAAAATACATCCCTCTAAAAAAACCACACAAAAAATGCCCCACCAATCATAATTTGATTGACTTGTCATTATTTTTAGTCCCTGAATTTTTATATCATATGCCAGGCACAAACTTTCAACTTTGTGTCATAAAATTGCATTTTGGGACAGGTGGGAGACAGTAACGTGAGAAAACAGGCTGTGAGTGTGACTCTCTTCCTACCCTTTTCTCTTTGCACATGGTGTCAGCAAATATTCTACACAACTGCTGTTATGAGTTTACAGAGACAAAACTACAGGAATAGAACTAAAATGCCTGAAGGCCAGATGCACACCAAAATTCCTGTGGCATCATTGTAGCGGTTCATAATTTGCAGAGAAGAATACAGGCTGATTTTTGTTTCTCTGTGCTCTCTGTGGCTGCACTTTGCCTCTTTTTTAAGCTGCAGCCCTATTTCCTTTCAGTCCCTCAAATTTTTTTCATGGCCTCCATTTCTGTATCATTGATGTGCAATGGGTGTTAGTGCCATTTATTGGAAACATCAACCTTTCACTTCTGCTTCAGTAAAGCTAACTGGGAATAGGAAACCATGAATCTTGTTTTGGTCATAAAAACCCAGAAGTTAAAGAGGGTTCTAAGCCACCAGGAATTAGTGAGTTTCTGCTTAAAGGTGCTTCTCTCTTGTGGCTGGAAAAATAGGATATATTTTGTGCTGTCCTTGATGTAGTAAGTGTGGATTTATCTTGGGGAAAAAATTCATCCAAGTGGCTTCCTCTAGAAGAAAATTACACACCTCTACCACTCTGTCTGGGAATGGCAACTTGCCCAAGATATTTACCTTGCCTCTGGTTTTAGCTGAGGCTCAGAGTACTCTGACAACGCCATCACTGCTACTGAACCTGATGTGGAGCATTTCTACCTTTGCATTTCCAAAGGAATTTCATGTAGGCTGAGTTTGTAGAGCTTAAGCTTGGAAAGGGTTGTCAAAACCTGTCACTCTTATTCCCTGTCTCATCCCAGTTTATTTTCCACCAGATGTTACACAGACTCAGGGTTTATCCCCAGTTCTTCAGTAGTGGTAGACATCCCAGCCTGGAATTTTCTGCCTGTCTGCTTTGCATGGATCAGGAAAGCAAAACAGTCACCCAGGTAGGAGTGTAAGGAAATTCTTTCAGGAACTGTTATTCATTTACAGAAGGAACTGGATCAAGGGCCAAAAAACCTACCTGTCACCTGAAGTGACAGAGGGGATGTCCTGGAAATGAATATTTCCTTTTTATTCCCCAAATCCCCAGAATGCAGAAAAATTGTCATCATTTCAGAATAAATATGCTTATTCTCAACTTTTGCAACAGAACCAAATGTATGACATGTACCAGGACTTATATTTTTGTACCCTGAAAAATAATCCAAAGTTTCAGTCCAGACAAAATCTCTGCCATCACAGTCAGAGCCTTGCTCACAGGCAGAACCTTAGCTGAACCCCACTGAAATGGGGCATGTTGAGAAT
This sequence comes from Pyrgilauda ruficollis, assembly GCF_017590135.1. Classification (NCBI taxonomy): domain Eukaryota; kingdom Metazoa; phylum Chordata; class Aves; order Passeriformes; family Passeridae; genus Pyrgilauda; species Pyrgilauda ruficollis. The sequence goes on from NW_024525267.1 coordinate 6,260,689, forward strand.
CCTGTTCTGCTCCCAGCCAGCACAGCAGAGAGGGACTAAACTCTGGGAAATATGCTTGTACCTAAGGTAAGAGATGGCCCCCAAACTTGCACCAAATTCAATTTAATTAAGGGGAAAAAAAATTAAAATTTTCTGTGGTCTTTGGGAGTCTGAAGTGTTATGAGCATGTATAGGATCAATGCTGGTGTATTTTCACTTTCCCAGAAGGAGTGACAGTAACTCAGGGCCAGTGAAGGGCAGTCAGTGGGACTGGGATGGGGCAGTGCAGGACAGTGCCACGGTAGGAACAGGCTGCCAAAGGTGCCTGTTTGCTTCAGTCTGGCAAGCACAATTTGACAAGGTAATTGCTCATCCCAGCCCCAAAAGTGAGTGAAGCTGTCAAGACTGTGATAACCATGTGCTTCTATGAAAACACACCAGTGGCCAAAATTCCCCCACCTTCCCTCTTCCTCCCTCTTCCCTTCCTCTACACACTCAGGTGTATAATGACCTTAGTACACCTTAGCAATCTCCTGTGCACCAGCAGATGCCCAGAAATTATCTCTATGCAAAGTCCTAGTGAGGGCAAGCACAAAACAATTCAGCTTATTTCAGCATCCACAATGTCTTGCAAGGAGGAGTTTCTCAGCTTAAATGCACATTGGCAATTAATTTTTTTTTCTTCATTTTTCAAACCTGTTAATCTAACTGCTGCTCCCCAGCTCCCCAACTGGGAGAAGCACAGAGCAGTTCCTCCCTAGTTGTCCTGTGCATGCCATTCCTCGTTTTGTAACCTCTAATTATATCCTACCTAAACCAAAGCTTCTCTGAACTGTAGCATCCTAATCTGTGCAGCCATTCCTTCCCCGCACATCTGGGTATCTGTGCTGCCTTTTCCCAGCCCTCTCTCTCCTGTTAGAGATGAGCAGAGCCAAAATGCACACAGTACTCAGCATGTGGTTGCATATCATTTAGTTCTCTTTTCTTCCTTATAATTTCTAGCTGGTTGTTTGCTTATTTGATGATGATAACCTGATGATTGTGTCCTAGCATTTGTGGAGAGCTAAGATGTTGGGGTAAGGGGTGCAACGAAACACCTTGGCATTGCTATCAGGTATGTGAGCCTTGGCAGTGGTGGGGGCAGGCACGGAATTATTCTGTGAAACTCAGGGAGCTAAACTGATTTTCAGCCAGCATGCAGTTAGCAAAGTCACCAAGCAGGAAAGCAGAGAGACCAGGGCTCAACTGGAATATCGGATCAAGCAGCAACTAGAAATTGGTAGGGAGTTGCAAACCTATCAGAAGAAAGGAAAGAATCCTTCAAAGCCAAGAACAAAGCAGCCTGTGTCGGGAGCACAGCGATGAGTTAATTGAAGCGTCTCTGCCTCTCCTCCTCTCTGGCTAGGGGAGCACCTGCTATCACTTAAAGGCAGCTCTCTCTGGCACTTTCTCCTCTGTTTCACGTGCGCTTGTTCATCCTTTGAGCTTTAATCTTTTGCTATTGATTTCCACCCTGTTAGCTGAAATATTGTCCTCCTCTTTGAGAAAGGCAATCGCCCAGACCGCACTATTGCAAATAATATGTACTTTGGAAAACAATGATTGAATTCCCGTATTATCCGCTGAAGAAAAAAAACTCTACCCTGCCTAAAAGAAAATGCTCTGCAGAGATAACATCATAGAAATTCATCAAACTGGCTTCAGGGGTTTGTGTGTGTGCATGTGTTGTCTTTTCTTTTTTCTTTTTTCTTTTTCTTTTTTTTTTTTAATTTGCACCACCCTGGAGAGATGCTGAGATTAAAATGCATTATCCTTAGATAACCAATGCAGTGAGTTCTGTCACTCAGAATTCAGACTATAATTCACTCTCTGGAAATTGCAGATCCACCCGAAGATAAATTTCAGCTAGAGTGCAAAAGAGCCAGCTACAGTTTTACATGCATATTTAGTTTGTATCTATGTATATACAAATCTTCTGATAAACTGCCATAAATCTGCTACCATATGTTTCAATGATTCAAAAGAGAACTGTGTGAGCATAAGGGGTTTTATTCCTCCCTCAAAATGTCACATGAAAAATAAAATGCATTCATGTCTTATCTGTTGATCTGTGGAACTTTGAAGCCCATCGATTTATTTTATTATTATTATTTCACTAAAACATGGCACATTTGAAAGGAGAAGCTACTGTTAAATATGACTGCCTCAGATTCAATATCTAAGTCTATAGCTAAAAGTACTTCAGTAAGGTTAGGCCCAGCTTTTTGGGTAAATGTTCCTTTTTTTGGGACAGCTGTATATTCAGTTCAGTGTTCTCCAGATTTAGATTTTCACATTGGGACATGTAAGATTTCCCTCTTCCTCATGCCATTTCCTGGCTTTTCTTTTGTAATTATGTAGTAGAAGTGGCTCTTAAAACTTTCTACAATGGTATTATATTCATAACAAGAGCAATTCCATTTTAGTAGCAATTCAGATATAATGGAAAGACATATTAAATTGGAGGTGATGTTACAATAAAAATCATGCCATTATAAAAACAATAGAGCATTAAAACCAGTATTATAACAGAAATATTTTAATAAAGGCACTAAATAAACCAAACAAAAGAAAACCAAGGATGAAACAGGGACAATAAGAGTTTTTTATTGCCACGCTGATTTTGTTTTGTTTTAATGTATTGATGGAATATTTCATTGCAACAGCTCCATAATTTTATCATAAATATAAGCCATAAAGCATGCTTCTTGCAGGCAGTGTAATTATTTAATTTCCTTTCCAGCGGTAGGAAAGGGCATGTGCAGTACATGGAAAAAGCAGAGTGAATTATGGACTGGATGGAAATCCCTTCCTGCTATGCAGGAGGCTGTATTTCCTGCATTTCCTCTGCCAGAGGAGATGTAGAGGGAATGGGGAGAGCTGGTCCACAAGGACCTGCCTGGGAGAGTGTGTGACATGAAGAAAACTGATGGCAGCATGGCCAGGAGTCCCCACAGTGCACCAAAAAAAAAAAAAAAAATAAATAAATAAGGGTGGGTAAAAAAATCCCTTCTGGAGAAAAGTAAATGATTGATAAAAAGTCTGCTAAGTTCCACAAAGATGCAGCAATGAAATGTGATTTAATGTTGTGCTAAACGACTTTTTAAAAGGAGTTAAACTGCTCACCTTTACCTTTTTCTCTGTGAGTAAAGCCCCCTCCTCTTTTACAGAAGAGTGTAGAGAAAACTCCTGTGTGAGATTTGCACACATGGCTTTTATCCAGAATGTGCTCAGTGTAAGAGAGATGGGGGTAAGAGTGGGGAGAGAAGACATTTCCTCACATTTCCTTCAAAACCTTACCAACAGTTTATTTTAAAATGTTATAAATGCAGTTGAACCACAGAGCACAAGTGGGGATTTTTCTACCTCAGTTTTGGGGCTCTGCTCCTGGGAATTCCAGCAAAGGTGAGGCTCTGGGAATTTGAGCTTGAAGGAAATTTTTCTGGCTCCTTGCTAGACTCTGAAGTGCTGGGAGCCCAAACTCCCATGTCCCCAGCTGGGCTCTATAGCCTTATCCCCTTCTTTACCCCTTCCAGACAACCCCCACAGATTCTGTTACAGCACTGCTAAGTTGGCTTAAATGAAGTCTTTAGGGTGTGGAAAATCATGGAAGTCATGTGTTCACATACAGTGGTTTTCAGTTCTGAGTAATGAGTTCTTCTTTATTTATTTAATAAACAATGGAAATATAAGCAATTAGCAATGAGTCTGACTGTGGGGATGGCAGCCCTTGTGATAAGCTTTATTTTTAATGAACTTCATTCCACCTCAAACCCTAAATTTTTTTTCTTCAGAATATAGTGTAGGAAATACAAGTCCTAGTACATAATAAAAAAAATAAAAGCCTGGAAAGCCTAAGAAGCCACTGAAATCTGTAATTGAAATGCAAATGGAAAGCCCCTGGCACACCAAATCAATTTTTCTCTTAATAAGAGACGGAAATAGAATGTGACATGGAAAGGTCCTGATGCTCTACATAAAGACAAAGCTTTCTAAGTGGTCTGGTGCAAAACAGAAATTCCTGTTTGCTGTAGTCACACTTTTAAACCATTCTATCATTGAGTGATGATGTGACACAATTAAGAAGCTGCTGTTTGGTTACAGGAGCCATTTTCTTCAAGGTGCAAATCTCCCTTAAGAGCATAAAACAAGCATTTCCAAGCTCACATCTGCAGTGTCTGGCCTCGCTGTGTTTACAGCTCCTCCAGACAAACTCACTGCAGGAGCAGAGACAGCTCTGTGTCTCATTGCCCTGGTTTTGCCCTGCTACTGGGAGACTGGAGCAGAGATAACCTCCCTGTGCCCGGCTCATTAGCGATGCCCAGCCCGCAGGATCGTGTGTCAGTGTCTGATCCAAAGATCACAGAAGTTAATGGAAAGATTCACCTTGACTTCTGCCCATAATTAGGGTGGAGGAGAGCAGAGAGGATTGACTTTTTAGGAACTGAATGATTCATGTAATCAATAAATAGATAAACCATTGTCAAACCAGGTATTCTCCTGAAGAGCTTTAAAGGAAACTCAACTTTCTATACAAACCTTCTATGGATGGAAAGTTTTGGACCAGAAACAGGGTGGTTTTAATGTTTTATTTCCTTTTCAAAAAACCATTCTCTCCTGCTTTATTTGAACTAACTTGACTGAAACTGATCAACCATAATTTCATTCAGAGCACAAGCACAAAGTTAGGTAGTGATATAGGTTTTCTCATGCCTCCAATCAGAACAAAGATGATTCAATTTCTAAAATGTAAGAAAACAATCATTAAAAAACCAAAGAAGTATTTTTTGATTGCAAAAGTGCTTTCTGCTGGATCAATGTAAGAATGAGGAGGATTATGAGGGTGAGAGTTCTGGCAATAACGATTATCTGTGGTCAGAGCAGGGTCAGGGGAACTATTGTGATGTTTGAAACCCGTCATGGGGTTAGCCCAGCAAAGCCTTCCCAATTTCTATCCCCTGCCCCTAATTCTGCTCAGGTCAGATGTGGTGCTCATCCCCCATGTGCCCCAGTGGCCCCTCTGCCTGAGGTACAAAGCCTCTTCTCTCAGCTCTCCATCAAAACTCACCTTGAGTGGCAGGAAGGAGGCAGTGCTGTGATGTGCTTCACACATCTTTATGTCTGGAAAAGAATAAAAGCTCCATACAGGGCCATTTAAGATTCTGAGTGCTGGATGGTGTGTGTGACCTTGATGTACAAAATGCCATCTTCACTTTTCCATTTTCCTCCCTCAGCAGAGAATAATTACATTAGTGGGAGATTTCAGTCCAAGAGCAAGCTGCTCCACTGCCGCGAACAGGAATATTCTGGTGATTGATTTCAGTGGCTTTCAGCTCACACTTGGGAGTCCTAACCCTGCACAATGGTGGGATACTGGGGGGTTAATACACTGGGGTTACCTCAGGGTACAATTCCCATGAGGACTCTGGGAAGCTCCACAGCTTCTGGGACACCAGTCTCAGGCAGGGCTGCAAGGTGTGGCAGAGGAAAGTGTGACAGCAACACTGAGAGCCACACACCTGACCAGGCAAACACTGACATGGATTTTCAGGTTTCTGTACATACTGCTGGTGTGCTCATTTGATCCTTACCAGGACAAAGGGTAATGGCTTTTGAACTGACAGATTTGATATTAGGAAGAAATTCTTTACTCAGGGAGTGGTGAGGCAGTAGAACAGGCTGCCCAGAGAGGCTGTGGAATACTTCCATCCCTGGAAGTGTTCCCGGGTCACACTGGATGGGGCTTTGAACAACCTGGTGTGGTGGAAGGTGTCCCTGCCCATGGTGAGAGGGGTTGGAACTGAGTGGTCCCTTCCACCCCAAGCATTCTGTGACTCCATAATCAGCAGAAGGTGAAATCCTGGCTGTAATCCTGAATCCAGCAAGGTGACTCTGCTTTTATCCATGTGTGATTGTGCCTTTCCTCACTGCACAGATATGTTTTAACTCTGTCATTTGTTTCGTTCCCCATACAGCACAGAAAAAAGTCTTTATTTATTGGTCTTGCCTCATACTGATTTGTTAATTATAAGGTTTAGCTGCTATATTATATAAATTCATATAAATTGTGTAAAAAGGTTATGAGGAGAAAAGGAGAAAGAAGGGAATGAAAATGCCACTGTTTCAATCCTGCTGCATTTTCAATATGAGCAGTATTTTACCTGGTAAATGACTGTCTATTATGGACTGTGCTGCATAAGTTTTCCTCCTCCTAGTACCTGTTCAACAAATTAAATACCTTGCTGTGGGTTAAATGCAATGTCAGATCATGCTGTCTCTCAAGAGATATATATAAATGGGCGGTTATTTCACAGGAAAAAATGATTCACATTCCCAGGCCATTAGGGAAATACCAGCAAAAGTTATATGGTATTAAAAATATAGGACTTGGGTTTGCAAGGCAGTGTTCAATCACTGCAGCCTTGAACAGCAGGTTAAAGTCAGGGAGGGCAGTAAATCCAGCCATGGCTCTTAAACCAGTAGAACCAGAAGCATGGATCTTGTGCCAAAAAAAAAAAAAAATAATGGGGAGAAAAGTCATTTCCAAAGCTTATTCAGAGATAAATAGGAAAAAACCTGACTAGATGTAGAGGTTCCAGCCCTCATGAGGTTGACAGGTATGGATGGAGCTCAAGCAGGCTCTGGATGTGGATGTGAGGCAGGAGCCAGGCACAGTGCTGGCCATCAGTCAGCTCAGCACCCTGACCTGGCTCTGGCTGCACACACCTGCACCATCCTGGGCAGGCAGCCCAGGGGAGAGAGGATTCTTGAAAGAGTAAATGGCTCCATCCCCAAATCAATGCTGGCCTGAAGTGTGTGAGTTAGCAACATCAGGGATTCTTCCTCTGTGAGTAAAACCTCTGAGCTGAGAAAAAGAAGATCAGAGGGAGAAAGAAGAGTAAAGCAAAATGTAGCCCATTGGAATAGCTGACCCACACATATTCCTGAGTCCTTTGCTGTAGGCAAAGCTTTAAGTTAGCTCTTTCTCTGGGTTTTTGTGTGAGGATTTGCACCTTCCTGTCATATACAGCACAACACCGCTGAGTTTGGTTAAAAAATACCATTAATCTTGGCTTATCTTAGATTTCAGAACAAAAGTTCACCCTTGCTCACACTCACATTTCACTTACTCCTGCAAGATGATGTACAGCTTGGGGATAAATACAAGAGAAAAATAAAAGAGTATTTACCCATAAAGAGCAAATGTAAAAATAAACACCAAATAAAAAGGAGGTGGATAGCTGCTTTCCTGTCACTGGACTATATATTTAACCACCTCAGAAGATTATCCTGTCCAAGTCCCTTGATCAGAACCCAGTCAGTGACAGGAGGGTGCTCAGGGCCATCTACCCTCAGGTCTTCAAAACCTCCAAGCATGGAGTTTTGCAGTCTCTCTGTTCCAAAGTTTGACCACCCTCTTAGGAACCCAGTCCTGGAAACTACATCCAGAATGACCACATCTGGTTCCTGCATCATAAGCACCCTCATCAGCTGGTACAAATCCAGTTTGGCTCTGTATAACTCTTTTTTTATTACCAAGCTGTTCCATTTTTCTGATGGCAAGAAATCCTCCTGCTATTTCCAAGCTGAGTGTATTCATAGTCCATTTGCTCCCGTGCCACCACTTCTACTAGTTCCTCTCAGGTGATGATCATAATTTACCATAATCCTTGACCATAAAGGCCTAAAGTTTTTGTTTGTAATTAATTCAACATTTTTGCAGGTCTACCTTGGTTCAAGTGTTAGTTGGTGGTTTTCTTCAGTTTTTGTTTACAGGTCTGCTGGCACTATCCTGCAGTAAGTCTGAATACAGGTGCTAAGTATAAATGAAGGCCTTTAAGGGGGAAAAAATCTATTTATTTAGCTAAACCTCATCAAAAGAAGAAGAAGATCAATTCTAGCTTCATAGCATATACACAGAAAATATCATCCTTTCTCTGGCAATTGGGAAATTCTGCAAACCCACAGCTGGAAGCAGTGATCACTCTGAACAGACACAAAGCCAGGCTGCAGTAGCTGTCAAACACCAGCAAGGGGAGATGAGGCTGTTCCAAAGCACTTTCCTACCACTTTCCAACCACTGACAAGGTCAGGGTTTGTTTGCTTGCTTTCCTCTCCAAAAAGAAAGCCTCTGGTTTGCACACAGACTCGATCTTGTACAGGCATTTGACAGCAGTTTAATTGTAGCTCATGAACAATGAGAGTTAAGTTTTGTTTCCTGTATTTCTGGCTTCCCAATTCTCTCTTTAAATGGAAAGCTCATGCTGGGGGGGGTGACACTCAGATAATGTCTCCCCAGACATCCTCAGCACCCCATGCATGTGCAGAGGAGAGCTGCTGTTACTCCTGCACACTGGAAATGCTCCTGGTGCACACAGTGGGACAGTGGCCCACAGATCTCAGATTCTTCCCTCCAAATGATGCAGGGCCTTGGGGCAGGTACAGCCACACAGCAGTGCAGGGCTGTGCCACCCTGTGTCACTGTCCTTCCACAAAAACAGCTCCACTGGACACCTGTGGGGACAGGCAGCCCCAGCCCCAGCCCTGGCCCCTCCACAGCCTGCCCAGGGGTGCAGAAGAAGAGCAGCAGGTCCATGATCCCTTCCCTCACCTGTGCAAAGCACCTGAGCATGTGAAAGGGACAAGCACGGGCAAAGAAATACCCTGTGAAACCTTTGTAACTGGTAAAGGCTTCCTTGGGTCCAGCACCATCAAAGATGTGACCAAGCTGTGTCACCCTCTGTGCTGTGGCTGCACACTGCTGAGCAAACCAGTGAAAAAAGACTTCACCTGCTACTGATGCATCTTCTCATCATTTCTGAGTGACATGAAGGCACAGAGGCCAGAACCTCTCCCTGGTTCAGCTAGCCACAATCCACACTGCTCTGTGTCATCCCACTCTGATACCACAGAACAACAGGACTGTGACCCCTCTGCAGAGTTTATTCTGCAATAGGTGATGAAGTCCTTCAGTATTTTCACCCTCACTGGTCACATATAATATCATGCAGGCCACAGAGAGGCCTGAATGGCCTGAGGACAGTCACACAGGATGCTGGAAGCAGCACGAGTTCTTAAACACAGGCCCTCAACTTTTATGCACTAATGAAAGCATCCATTTTTGGATCAATCCTTTATATCAGAGTTGCACTGTAAAAATATTGAATTCCTGGTCAGCTCCCACAGTCGTCATTGTTTGATCAGCACTGATTGTGTGCATTATTACAAGACAAAAAAAAAAAAAAATCAATCAGTCAGTGCTATATCTTTCTTCCCTTTTTCACAATGGTATCACTTCATCTCCCCCCAATGCTTTCAGATGTCTCATAACAACAGCTTGTGAGCATCTCATAATCTTTAACACTTCTTACGTAGGCCAGTGGGGTGTAACAATATTATTATTCCCATTAGAAGACCAAGCACAAGAAACAAAGTTTTTTATTCTCCAAAGCCATTTAAAACCATTAAATTCTGACAGCTAATTCCCGGAGATGGCAAATAAAACACAGTCAGCAAAGGGGCATCAGTGGGACTTATCTTCTCAAGTGGGAGTCAGGGAGCTGAGCACACTTGTAGCTGTAGATGGACACAGCTCCTCCAGGCCTCAGCATGGCCTGGGGTCTCTGTGGGAGCCTTCACTCAGCCCAGTGTCAGCCTCCAGGTCAGTGTCTTGTCCACCAAACCATCTTCAGAAGGCAGGGTTAGCAAAATGCTCCAGTGTGGAGGAGAGGGGATGTGGAACTTACTCCTGGAGACACGCAGAACAGGAGCAGTACAAAAAACTTTTAATCAAAGACTAATGATCTCTTTTTGCCCAGTTAACATTTTTGCTTTTGTGTGAAATTTTGGGGAAACTGAGGAAATTTCAGGATTGTCAGTGTTTGTCACCATTATTTTAAAGAGACTCTTCCAATCTTCCCAGAGCCGTACATTGCCATGCTGCACTTGCCATGTTCCCCCCTTGCCACTCTTCTGGTTTTAAATGAAGCAATGCCCAGGCTGAGCCCCAGGGGAGGGGGGCACAGGGGACAGGGAGCACGTTCAGTGGGTCAAACCTGAAACAGGAGTCCAGTTCCTCATTCCTATAAATGAAAGGCAGCAGAGTGCCCATCTAATGGGACACCAGAGCTACCTTAACCCCTAGGCAGGGGCTGCTGTCATGGTTTGCATACAGTGGCGTGGCAGAGGAGCTGGGTGTCCATCTCAATTATTTGTCTGGCACCCATTGTAACAGTAACTGAGAAGCCTCATGATCTTTCATGTATTTGTCCATATATCAGCCAGGTTAAGGTATTTAATTATGCCCTGTTTCATGGGAAGGAGCACTAAGGATAAAAGATATTGAGAGTATGTCTCCAGAAACCAATTCAACACCCAAGCAAGTTTGAATTTTCTAAGTCAGACTCTTACAACTATAATTTCAGGGGTGGAAGATTTTATTTACTGAAAGCCTACCCAGTACTCCAGGTGGAAAATACATTAAGATTTATGCTTGGATGTAATGCCAGTAATGCGAGAAGCATGGAAATATCTTAGTTGGGTAGATGTTGGAAGAGTCTCCTTTCCAGCAGGCATGTGATTAGTACAGCCCATTCTGCTACAGCCACCAAACCAGATTAAATCTATTTACACACCCCTAATCCCCCTCTGGCTGAGTGGTGACAGTAGCTTGCCCAGGACAGAAGTAAAATTTTCAATAAATTGGAGAACAGTTCTCAAAACTTCCAAAACACCTGGTCTCCTCCTGCACCTCAGCAGGAGTAGACAAACTCCTATCCATTTCCAGTTGGTGATCAGAAATCCAAAACTCTTGTGTCAGATGTTTTGAGTTCTCCTTGAATCAGCCTGAATGAAGGCTGATTTTTAGTGATTAAATATTTACTAGATATCCCATCCAGACCACAAATCTGGCCTGAACGTTTCCCTTGAAGCTAACCTTGATTGTCACACAAATACTTTGGTCTCCTTGACCGAGTGATATTGTTTAAGGTGATAAAATGTGAGCAAAAAATTAATGGGCTGGTTGGTTACATGAATATTCCTCCCTGAAGTATTATGGTGACATTTCTTCTCTTAATGCCTCAGTGATTTTGTTGAAGTTGTTGAATATTTTCTTATGCATTAATTAGAGATTTGAGGGGGGAAAAGAAATGTTAAAAAAATAAATCAATTTCTCATCCAGGCCTTTCCGCAGCAACCTTACCTATTGTCTGAGGACTCTACAATATGCTGAGGAAAAAATATTTTGTGGAAGTCTCTGGTTAAAATTTAGGCAGCACTCCAGTGGGTTTCAAATAGTTCTGTGAGGAACAAAACAAATTATAAATAGGTATAGCAAAGTTCTGAATGTATTTTCCAAGACTAGAGCTAATAAATTCTGCACACATAAGACACAAGCAGCTCACGAAGTTGGAGCATGTATAGAATCCAACACTAATTAACTCTGTGTGTGTGTGTGTGTGTGTGTGTGTGAACTTTGAATTGCTGAAAAAACATGTGCTGTTAATTTAATAAATCTTCATTAATGTGGCAAGTAGCAGTGACCAGCACAAGAACAATTACAAATTGACCCTTTTCTAATCCTCATAATCCTGCACTGGAGAGATGCACCTAATTGGGCTCATTAAAAGTAAACTGTGATTGCCAGGAACTCAGGGATCCTTAAAAGGGTTGTGAAGTTGTGAAGAATCCCTGCATTCCTGATCTCCAGAGCAGCAGACGTTGTTTGTTGCTTCTGGCCCACAAAAACAGCAGGAAAACTGCTGGCAGCAAGTGGTGCACAAGGCAGCAAGGAAGGGTGTGGGACTACATTTACAGGTGAAAGGCCATAAATGGGGAACATTACCATGCTCAGGTCACTTTAACCTTAAGGTGACTGCTGGGGGATGCAGACCACAAAAAATGTGGAGATAAGGGAATTAAGGACCTCTGAACTGTGATTTATTGTTGCTAAGACTTTGGGGCTGTTTCGCCAACATTTTATGTTTTGTAAGTCATTAGCAACTGCAAAATGAGTGTAGGAAAACATGGGCAAATCAATAGTGTATTACATAGGCATCAGTAATTACATAGCAGTGGGGAATTGGACCTTGGGACTTTTCAATTATTTTCTGTTGCAAATGATGTACAGGCACCTTTTGGGAAATCATGTTTTGGTCAAACACTACATATTTGCTCAGTGTGAGTCAGTGTTATGGAGGTAATCAAATAATATGAATCTTTCTGGGCTTAAAAAGTCTATCAATCTCTAAGCCTCCATTTCTGAGTCAAAGCAAAAAAAAAAAAAAAAAGTCACTGGCTTATTACACAGCCTGAACGTCATCTGGCTGGAAAACTCATGTCAGTGAATGTTCAGGCACAGCCCTGGGCATCCAATTCAATGCACACTTTTCAGAGTGTAGTTTGCCTGCTTTCAAAGTCAGTCTCCAGCTCTTTCTTCCACAGGACAAGTAAATTTAATTAGTCCTTCTGTATTCCAGAGCTACACAGATATATGTGCACTTTAATGACATCTAAAAAAACCTACTGCACGTCAGGGGCACTCTGGTAGCAGTTTAAAATAAGTGTTCCTAACTTGCAAAAAAAGGACAATAGTGTGACCTGGTGTGGATCTCTCAGAGCAGCATCCAATAGGAATGTGACATTTTACATGGGTAGATAGTGACAGGAGTAGGGGAAATAATTTTAAGCTAAAAGAGGGCAGATTTAACTTAGATGTTAGAAAGAAGTCTTTACTGTGAGGGTGGTGAGACTATGGCACAGGTTGCCCTGAGAAGTTTTGGATGCTCCATCCTTGGAAGTGTTTAAGGCCAGGCTGGTTAGGGCTTTGAGTAAGCTGGTCTGGGTGGAAGCCATGGCAAGGGGCTGGAACCAGTGGGTCTCTAAAACCCCTTACAACCCACACCATTCTTTGATTCTATGATAAATTGAATCCCACCCATTTGCCATGATCAGTGTGAGCACACACAGGTTTCAGTTTACTCTGGGCCTGCTGATGTGCAGTCACTTGCTCAATTGCCAGAGCTGCATGGTCTGAGCCCTTTGCATCATCTACTGCCCTTAGTTTCCTGCACCAAAAATCCCTTGGCTGGCTAGGAGCCACAGGAGTTTGTCCCAGTTTGTCCCACTGCTGCTCATGCTGGTGTCACACAGACACCAAAGCCCAAAGCCCAGATGCAGAGAATTCTCCTGCAGGGATGTAGCAGCTCTGCCTCCTCCAGGACATCAGGCAGATGCTTCTGAGCAGGCTGAGGTGGAAACATGGGAGGCACTTCATGTTTCATTGGAGCTTGACTGCAGAAAGAAGTGGAAGTGTCAAAAAGGATTAGTGTGTCAGTGGTTAAAATGGTTGTGGCATGAAGGGACTGAGGGCTGCCAAAACCAAAATAACAAGAAAGTGTCTCTGAAGGCACTCCTGATGCATTGCTTTGACAGATGTGCAGCTCCTCACTAACTGCAACAGCCAGTGGAGAGAGGCTCGTCTGCAAGAACCTCTCTGGCCTGGGATCAGGAGGAGATTTGGGATGGATCCTGCAGGTATTTTATTCAAAACCAGCTGATTTGGTCAGATCAGAGACATTTGTGCTGCTGCATCATTGCAAGCAAAATGAATGGGGCTGAGCATATGAGCACAGAAAACACCTTTTGTGCTTTTAGACTTTAGCAGGACCCAGGTGTGGTGGGTATCAGTGATTTGGTGGCCTTCAGCACGAAAATCCAGATTATCCCACCACTGGAGTGTCTGCACTCTCTGGACAGTTACAGATTGCAAGTTTGGACACTTTTGCTGGGAGCTCACAGAGACCCACCACAGGCACTTGCTAGAGGTCAGTATTCTTTGACTCCTTTAGCTGATGAAGGAGAATGAAGGTTTTATTCAGAAGACATCCTCAATTCAATCTACCTTCAGAATTCACCCCTTTCCTTCCATACTTACATGGGAAGTACCAGAAAAAGAAATTTCTGGTTGAGCATGCAGGAATGTTCATCCATTCCTGTTCCATCCAGTCCACCACCCTCACAGGAATTCTACTTCCATCCTGCATCAGCTTTTACCCAGATATACCTCTTTTTACTCCTTAGTCTAGGAGCTGTGGAGCCAGGAGCTGTGTTTGATATGGGCATCTCTGTATCTCTGCTGCATGTCTGATCTGCCATGCATCCTGCTCTTGTTTTCCATATTTTTACCTGCCTGGCAGTCAGGCTCTGGACCATTCACCAAGAATGTGATAGCCTTGTATGCCAGCTGAGATAACTTAAACAGCACTGAGACAAAAATTTTGGGGGAATTGGAAGATGAAATAGTACCAAAAAAAAAAAAAAAAACCCACAAAAATATAAATGCAGCTTGCTATTATGTAACTTCTGTTTCTGCCTGATTTTTTTTTTGAGCTGTTTTTCCCAGAAAATAGAGTGAAATAGAGTGAAACCATGATGTTAGATGTGCAGCATAGCCTGTGTAGTGCTCGAACTCCCTGCTGCTTCATATTTATTAATTGAGAAATCCTTGGGCAAATTGCCACTCAAGCCTCAGTGTTGATAAATTCAGGAGTTGCTGGCACTCCAGCAGCATGCAAAGAAGCTGAACAGGACTGATTACAGTGTGCAGCTCTATCTGCAGAAGGTTGATTATATGGTTTGCTTCCTAATTAAATATCTAAGCATCCATTTACTGAGGAAAGTGAAATTGAGGAATCATCATTTACAGCAGCCTTGTGTGGAATAAGAGAGCCAGTGTGAAAATTCCTGGACCACAAAGACACTGTATTGGCCAAACCCTCTCCAAAAAGCAGGCTGGAGCACAAATGCAGTTTTGCATAATAAACCTTGCCACTCACAAGAGAGATGAAATTGGATGTGGAAGAAGCAGTAAAATCAGCTCTGTCTCAGCTTCTGGTATGGGCTGGGATGGAGCTGTGCTGGTGAGCAAGAGCTGCCACAGCATCATTGTCTGCTGGCACCTCACAGGGGCTGCCCAGAATGCAGCAGAGGGACTTTCTGAAATGATGCCTCAGGGGATAAAAATCTCAGTTCCAGCTATTACTCCTGAAGGATGGCGTGCAAGTTGCTCACTGTTCGGAGGAGGAGAGGCAAGGGGGAGGGAGGGAGGGCAAATGTCTCCAGCAATGTCTTTGCTCTTGTTCCCTCAGTACTTTGTCACTCCCCCTTGATGCTGAATCAGACATTTACAAGCATTCCCAAACATAGAAATTACCATATGGGCCCAGCAGGATATCTGGGAATGATTTCCCCCTTCACAACTACACATTAGATCTCATCCTCATCTTTAGCATTTAACCGCATTATCTCTAATGTGAATAATTAAAAATTAAAGTAAAATGGCACTGCAAGTTTTTTTCTGTGGAGTAGTTGTGGAAGCTAAAGGATGTTGGCATAAGAATAAATTACTATAAATTAGCCATCAATAACTTTAAACATGATGATTAGGATGCAGGAAAGTCTGAAAAGGGCTTCTGAAGGACTCTGGGCACTGAGAGTTGCTCCACTGTGTGAAATCTACCACATTTAGAAATGGAACTGTATGATATGATTGCCTGTAATAGGGGACTGGATTAATGCCTACTGCATCTTTTTCCTTCTCAGTCAGCGTTTAGCAAGTCTCCAAATTAATTTCTTCATTGCTGATTTTAAGGACTGTCATTTTGAGACAATACTATCTCCATTAATTATGTCAATATCTTCACTGGTCAAACAATGCCAGGGAAAAAAAGTCACTCAAATGCTTGAGGACCAGAACTAAAACAAGCTTTTGCTTCTTTTTATTTCACTTGGATGAACTCCTGCCTTGTTATTGTTGTTGTTGCTGTTTTTCAGCTCAGCTCAGCCTGATACAGTTGATGGAGAAAGTGTGAGTGAACAATTAATGGAAAGAAAGGAAAGGCTGAGCAGGACCAACATCACCGGTGGTGATCCCAACAATGATTATTCTGCTTTATGATACTGTTCAAGTTCATGCTTGGACAACTTGGGCGAAATCATCACCTTTCATTGCATTTAACAGAGCTAATTCCATTTCGAGTTGAGGCCAGGTGAGGATCTACAGAGCTGCTTCTCAAAAAATCCACCTCTTACATCAAACATAGAAACAAACCTCCATTTTCCTTACAGCCCTTTGGTAGAAAAAAGGCCACCAGACAAACACAGCCCATCATTAGAGTGTCTGTGGTACAGCAGATGGTATTTGCAAAAATTAAGGGAATGTTATAAGCATGAAATTATTAGGGAAAGGCACAATCAATACATGGGAAATGCATAGAGTTTAGCTCCAAATTTAGAGGTGAGAAGAATATGATGCACTTCAGAGATGAAAAGAAACTACAAAAATAAACAAACTGCATAGTACTGGACTATTAAATATTATTACCCTACCAAGAACCCAAAGTAATACTGAGAGTTGACTATATGTGGCTTTCTATAAAAAAATAGCATATGGTTCAAAGGAAACCACAGTCACATAAAGTTAGCAAGTTTATGTAAATAAAGAAAACAAATGCAATAGAGACTTAGGAGCAAGTTTCTCTAAGAATAAGTAGAGGCAGAGAAGCACAAATGGTTCAGTAATTCCCAAGGAGCTGGTTGGTGCTGATTGTGCTATTTAAGCAATGTGTCTTGTAGGTTACTAATGCGAGCAACAGTCTGCCTGCTGCATTTTAAATTACCAGCCACTGCCAGCCCATTGTTTTATGTGATTCCCCCTCTGAATAGATATATTTATTCATAAATAGCTGGCTGTTCAGTGAGTCTCCCTCTGCTTTGTGGAACTCACTAAACCGTATATTCCCTCAGTCAATTTGCACCAAAAAATCCCTGTATGAGCTGCTGTGAGCTTCATTCAGTGAGCCAACAGTGGGTCACCATTTAGGTTAGATTTTAGGAGGGAGTTCTTTACTCAGAGGGTGGTGAGGCAGTTGAACAGGTTGCCCAGAGAAGCTGTGAATGCCCAAGCCCTGGAAGTGTGTAAGGCCAGGCTGGATGGGGCTTTGAACAGTCTGGAGGGTTGGTGGAAGGGACCACTACCCATGGTGGGGAGGTAGAAATTATGTGGGGTTTAAGATCTCTTCCAACCAAGCCTTTCTATGACTCAATGACCTGTGAAGCCTGAAATAGGGTCAAAATTTTGTCACTAAATTTTGCTGCTGGTCACCAGACCTGTGTCAAGAGCAGAAGGGTTCCACAGAGGCATTAGAAGAAGCAAAAGGGTTAAAACTCCGCTGTGTTTATTGCATGCTGCAAAATGCTGATATCTGTATTTTCCTGTACCACAAGTCCCTTTGGCTTGTTTAAGAAAAAAAAAATATACAGCTTTTGGCGAAGGAACATTCTGGTAAAGGAACAGATGAGTTGCAGAGGTGACCTGGTGGCTCTCCACAGATGCCACCAGAGCTGAGCATATTGAACTAATGCTCAATAAAGAACAGAATTATTGAACAGTATTGAACAGAACTAACGTTCTATCACTGCACAAGGGACCCACATGGTGTTGGTGTTGTAGTCAGCAGTGGTGTCAGTGAAACAGAGACTGGGACAGAGCATCTGACTGTGGCCTCCCTCTGTGCAAGGGCACCGCGCTGAGCCCATGGACCAGGGGGCACAAGAGCCAGAGGCCACCTCTCCATTGCATAACCACCAGGTAAGGAGAGAAAAGGAAGAAGGAGAACCCATCCATCTTTTAATAACAAGCATTGTAGCTACTCTGAGGCCTGGCAGGTGACAAAGTCATCCTAGTAGTGATAAGACACTGCCAGCTGATGTTTGCCATGCTGTGACAGTGCATCCAAACCTAAAATTGTCATCACACAACACCACCCTCAGCCATGGGTCGTACCAGGAGAAGAAGTTCAGATTAAGAACTTCACAGTCTGCACATAAAAAAGCAGAGCTATCACTGGGCTGGTAAGGCTAAGGATTAATTCCTATTTTTATTCTCTTTCACTTGTGTCTTGCATTTGAACAAGAGCTGAATGCTTGGTAAGATGAAGGGTTCAGCATACAGCATACATTTCTGAGCTGAGTTATTACCTCTGGTGCCTGGAGCAAAAGTTCCCCCTGGGATGTTTGACAGGATATAATGCCTGACTTGATGATGGAAACAAAAGAAGTCCTCTCCATGGCAGATTTAGTCTCTTGAATTTACTGATAATGCACTCTGCTCCAATAAATCAAAATTCCACTTCACCCACTCAGATGTCGGTTCCGTGCACTGCTGGCATACATGAAAATGCAAACCTCCCATGAAAGTAAAAGAAAATCTAAGTAGTGTTCTGACAAAGAGAGACTTCAGAACAGAGTGGAAAGCCTTGGTTTACATTTAAAATTAACTCTCTGAAACACAGTAGCAGAGAGATTGAAACAGGAAGAGGTTCTGGTGCAGGGACATGCTCACCTGGGTAGTTCTGCACTGAGGCTTCAGTATGGGGTCAGTTTTCCCTTTGGTAACCCCTCCTTGCCTTTCCCCTTGCAGCCCAGAAAACTCACCAGAGAGAACTCACATTCAGTGCAAGGTCACCCCAGAGAGATCTCCCCCTCCCCTGCCTCAAGCAATATGTATTAAAATGTCATTCTGGCCTTCAGAAAAAGCAATTTTCTCTGCCTTAGTGCAGGGCAGGTCTGATCCACCATTCTGGATGGAGACATCATTGTCAGAGCCAGTCCTCCCTGCTGTGGAGAGAGGAAAAGGCACCTGCAGGATAGGATTCACCCACAGCTTATTTATTTTAGGGGTTTTAATTACTGTGGATGAATTGCCCCTAAAAGCACTTGTTTGTCTCCCTTGACTGCAGTGGGGGCCGGGGGTGATGCTCTGAGCCATGGGGCACCTGCATGGCAGCAGATATCTGAGCAGCTGAATCCTGACTTTGCAGTTAGTGAGAGAAAGTGTTTCCTGGGGTGGGAGAAATCCTACATCCAGATGAGCAAGGATTTGCCAGTCAGCTGATATGAAGTGGAGCTGAACTTTCTTTTTGCATCTTTTCCACTTTATGCTGGAGAGCATGGAAAGAGGCAGGAGAGAAAGGAAGGGGGTGCTGTGCTTAAGGCATGAGAACGCGTTTGGGATAAGAATTTCGGGAAATATGCAGAAGTCCTGGCCATTTCAGACAGAGCACTTGAACCCTCGCAGCCTGCAGTTCCCAAGGCAGCTGAACCCGGTGTGTGCCCAGCAGTGAAACCACTGACACTGTCTCCTGCTCTAGCCCATTCCCACTCAGAGTGGAACCCAGCCCCTGTGTGTTCCCAGCTACATAAAACACAGATATCTGACCTAAGGTAGGCATCGTGGCTCCCTGCAGAAAGCTCTTAGCTCCCCCCTAGGCCAGGGCAGGGGTTATCAGCTCATCTGTTTTAGAGCTCTTGGAATGGGATGAGCATGGTGCTCTCTGTGACTGCCTGCACCTCTCCTGGCTGGTTATTCCATTTGCTAAGGAGGATAAATGCCTCTAAATGAAACTCAGCAAAATACTGAGAGCACTTGGAATGCCCCCTGTAGAAAGCAGATTGAGGGCAAATTTAGCCCATCCACGCACAAGATGGCAATCCTTGCTCGATGGGGAAACCCTCTGCTCTTTCCTCTTATCCCAGACCTTGCAGGGAGTCTGGCTGGTGATGGAGGCTTCCCAGCACTCAGTGAGGGGAGTATGGAGCTGGAAGCCAAACAAACAGAACAGACTGAAGAAAACCAGCCTGTGTTAATTGATCCTCAGGTCTCAGCTCTCCTTAAATCAGCAGTCTGTACAGCCAGCCACAGCCTGCTTGCATGTTCCTATATATCAAACAAGAATGAAATGTTGACAGAAGAGCTGAATTTCATGCACTAATTCAAGAAGCAGCCTGGTTGAAGAGATGTCAAATATCAAATTTAATTCCTCCAGCTCCCCCATTTCAGTGGCAAACTGGGGCACAGTCAGCTTCCCCTAACACAGGGCAGGGTGTGCAGGATGATGTGCAGGCTCAGGGTGCTGGCCAGGCACAGCCAAAGTGCAAAATCCCTGTCCCCTCCACGCACTCGCTTTGTGTGGGGAAGGAGCTGCTGTGCGTGACAGATGAGAGCTGCAAAGCAGGCAGGTCAGCACTGTGGTGAGGGTCAGGGCTATTTCAATGGCTGGAGATGCTCTAATTATAGTGTTGGGAGGGCTGGAAGCTGCCAGGTTCGATACGGGAATAATGCGACAGGGAGATTGCAGAGTAAAGACACTTGTTTTGTTCTTGGTCGCTTAACTCAGGGACAAAGCCTTTGAGGAAGGAAAAACAAATTTAAGGTTATAATTCAGTCCCAAGAACACTGAACATAGATATATAATTAGACAGGGAAAAAAAAAATCAAGGCAGCCTTGTGTTTATTGCACTGGCTCCATCTCTTGTGCTTTTGGCACTGTGTGTTTCCAGCTGAGCTCTAGCCAGTTGACTGGGTGGTTAAATATCCTTCAGCAGGATAAACAGCTGAGGAAGCCCTGCTGCTCACTCACACAGAGCCTTTGGTGGGTGCTCAGGCAAGTACATGGCTTTATATCTACTGCACTACTCCTCTTTGCTGCCTGCTGCACACTCTGCTCTGCCTCACCGCAAAACTTTCACAGGGCTGCTCTTCAGTGTTACAGGATTTATAGCAGCATTTCCCACAGGTTTTATGATCTGATTATTCCTAGGATGCTTTCCCTGGATAGTTGCGAGCTGCACAGCCTGCAGAAACCTTTGCTTGAAGTGTCTCAGAGCAGTCACCTGCCCCTGGTAGCAGGGGAGTTTTAGGAGGGGGGATGAGCAGTGAGCTGACCCCAGCACTCAGCTCTGCTCTTGCATTTATGAGAGACGAGTCACTTTGCAACCTGGTGCCTCTGTTTCCCATGCAGACAGATGGAAAAATCAGCACAGAAGCATAGCATATTCTTGGGCACTTTGACCAATACAGCAATCAGAAATGGGAAATGGATTCCTCGATATCACTCTCAGTCCACCGCCTGGGACTGCCTGTGCCTTGCTGTTCCAGGTCTTCTGTCTCAGAGATCCTCATGCCTCCCTGACACGCCTCCACCTCTCCTGTGCTTCAGCAACCTCTCCTCCAACTATCTTTTTTCACAAGCTCCAGTGGAGCATATTACCTCCATTTTCTTTCTCCCCTTCTCTTGGGATTCCTCCTGTTAATTACTTCAGCTCCTGCAGCTCCCCATTCCCATTCCCGTGCCACCACAGCAGCCAAGGCACTGCCTGCTTCCCCATGGGTAGCTCAGTCAGTGATTTCCCCCAGCTATTCCTGCTTAGGAGAGAGGTTGTTTATTTCCCGTTTTTTTTCTGTAGTAATGCAAACACATCATGTATGGTGGTGATTTTTTTTTAAATTTAAAAAGTAGGAAAGGGCTGGCAGACGTATCTGGTATAACGCCAGAGCACTACGGAAGCATAAAGGACAAGTTTTTATCTGTTTACTCTGATACTATTCCTCAGGCAGGGATCAATCACTTAAAATCAGAGACACTGTAAATAATTTACAATAAATACAGCTAAAATCAAGTACACTGATAGCTTTTTATTTTATCCAAGATAGGGTTTAGTCAAATCCATGTCAAATTTGTCCCAGACATAACTCCAGTAACAGCAGTAAACATTGCACAGAGAGGAACTCAGTTCATTTGCTTTACCTTACCTTATTTATGGAAACTGAAATGCTGCTAATGCAAGCAAAAGTGAAAGGGAGGGTAAAAGCTCACAGCAGTCCCCTCTCCATGGTCACCATGGCTATTTGTGCTTTATTTCACTCTATTTACAAATTATTAAGCATATTGACCACAGATCTGTGTTTTGAAGTCAAGAATGCAAAGAATCCATTTTTATTACTTTATTAACCTTTTTTTATTTAACTTGGTAATAAAACTACTCAGCTGTGTGGTGAAATCTCAATTAAAATTTGCCTCTCCAGGAGCCACAGAGTCAAATGCTCCAGCAGTTATCAAAGTTGTTTTCTCTGTAGAAGCTGTGCTCAGTTATCAGATTCTGTTATTCAGTACACAGATCCCTGCTTCCCAGCAAGCATCGTTTCAGGAGGTGCTCTGAAAGCTTCAGGGCTCTCCCAATGATTGCTTCTCTTTTCTTTCACAGCAATTACAGTCTCTTCATTTAATTTCAATGGAAACTTTAGTGTTTTAGACCTTGCCCATGTAGCTGAATGCTCATCTCTGGATCTTATTTCCAGTCCTCAGGAGGACCGGTTTTGATGACCTAGTCTGATTACAGCATCTTTGACAGCTTTAAAGGAATTTGCCCTGGGGAAGAAGACAGCTGCTGCCCTGATGAGGGATTTTTCTGAGCAGGCCTCCCAAGCCAGACATGTCAGTGTGAGATGCTGCCTACATTTTTCATCGTGACCAACAGGTACGTCTAAAAAAGGTTGTGTGTTCTAGGCTGCACAGGCCAGTGTGGAGAGAGCCTCTGTCGTTAAACTGCTTAACCTGTTCCTGTCAAAACACTGCAGCTTCTTGGCTTTTTTCCCTTGTGTTCTATATTCAGCCTCTCTGAAAAGTGTGGGCCAGATCTTTGTGCTGGTGTAAAGCGGCATTGCTCCTTCAGTTTATACAGACTGCAGGGTAGGAACAGTCTCTTTGCCAGCGTCTGCAGCTCTTGTACAGCTCTGGTCTTAAACAAGGCTGATGAAATTGAGCACATTATTTATGGACAATAGTAACTCTTATTAGGAGCTGCTATAAAATAACTCACCAGACTTTTTAGAATTTTTCAGTATAAAAGCAATGTGGTAATCGCTTTCCCTAGAGCACATTTTTTCATGAATGTTGAAAAGAAGATTATCAACATTTCAAATCCCAAACAACCCATTTTACCTCCAGAAAGGAGGTTTGATCTGCTTAACGTGGTGTGTATCAGGAAAGCTCCATGTTCCCTTCCTAATGATTTACCAAAACCTGGGAATTAAACTCTGTTTTGCTCAGATAAAGTACCTGGAATGAATGGATCATGATTCAGATGAGTATGTTTTGCAATAAAAGATTTTGACAAGTATCTGAGTTTACAAAGTTCTATATATCCATCCTTGAGCAGCTACTTTACTTTTTGGGGAACAAATAAAGATTTCAGATAGAAAGGCCAGAACTACCACTGCATGAGCTGGAGTAGTGCCAAGATTTAGAAGAAATCATCCCAAAACATTTTCAGCTTTGGTTTTGTAAAAGAGATAAGCACATAGCTTGGAGTTCTGTGAGGTGTTTGCTACATGGAGCACTAACTTCTTCCCTCCAGTGCCAGCCCATTTCCACCACATGCTGCCCCAAAATCAAACTCTGAACTGACAAGTAAAGGTGACAGCTACCAATGCCACCTGCTCGAAATTCTCAGAATTCCCTTTTTCCTCCTCTGTATTTTTCATTTATGTTTCATATTCCCAGGAAAAAAAAAATTAAAAAAAAAAAAAAAAAAAAAAAAAAAAAAAAAAAAAAGGAGTGTCATTTTGCTGCTTTGCAGTTATTTGATTTGTGTTTGGTAAAGGCAATGGAGCTGAAGGTCTCCTTTCTGAAATGACAATGGAGAGCACAGAAGAGAGCAAACCCAACAGCTTTGATTAACCTGGCACTTCTTAGTCTAAATCTCTGACACTGATTCTGGCTCACACTGGATCCTCCTGAAAGACATGACAGAGTGGAGGCTCCTGGAGCATCCCTTGCTAAGAACCTTTTGATTTGGGCTGTCAAATGTACCATTGAAGAAGTTGACAGTATTTCCCAGTTCTGGCATTATCCACACAGCAAGTAACAAACCTTGCCTAAAGAAGGAGTGTCAGGAAAATATATTTCAGATCTACAGAGGTGTCTCAAAGGCAGGAGAGAACTTCTGAGAAGGAAGAGTGGTGGTGTCACTTTTCCATCATCTTCACTTTAGAGTTGCAAAGAGCCTTTTAGCCCAGTATGCTCCAGAAAGAATTTAATATTTTCCCAGATTTCCAAACATAGGAGGAAATGCTAACTATAGGAACACACCAGTCTCAAAACTTCTACCAGAAACACTTGCTGGAGTGGATATAATGCATGAAAGAGAGAATGCAAGACACTGCACCAGCTCAGTGTACCCAAAAGTTTTGTCTTTGTCAGGGAACAGCCATGCAGTCAGAATCACATAACAGACCAAGAGCTCAGCTTCCATGCTTCTCCCTTCAGACACTATTATTTCAGCACCTCCACATCAGTCCCATGAAGCTTCATTCCTTGCCTTTGCATTTCTCTGCCTTTTAAAAAAAGGCAAAGTAATTTTTATTGTTTCATTGAGGAGACTGATTGAAAGGCTCTTACATTTGAGATGATGAAAAATATACCGATGAAAATGCTCCACCATCAGAAAAAAATGCATTTGTTGAGGCAGAGATGATTCTGACTAGCATATTAATTTAAGCTGAGAGGTTTCCTGGTCCTGGACCAAATTTCTGATAAGAATGAAGGAGAGAATGGGGGAGAAAGAGACGCAGCTGAGCTGTTAGCAGGCAGCTAATAAGAAGCTGCATCTTAGGGGCATTGCACTCGAAGGTTCTGATTCAAACCTGCCAGGGGTCAAAGCCAGACCGTGTTTTCCCACTCTTCTCTCAAAGCACAACCTACTCTCAGCTACCCCATTGTAAGACACAACTTGTCTTGGTGTGAGCAGGATGCTACAATCTCTTGCAGGAATGCCAAAGGATGCTCTGCTTTGGGATGAAAGCACAACTTAAATATTCAGCTTGCCTCTGCAAAACATAACTGGCTTTCAACCTGATTTATCTGTATAGCCTGATGCCAACAAGTGTACTTTGATGTTCTGCCTGAATTTTCCCTTGCTTATTTTCTTTTCCTCAGCTTAAACTGAGATGAAATTGAATATAAGCTCCAAAAGCTCTCAGCCAGTTTTGAAAATTGTACCAATTACTTTTTGTTAAACCTATTTGTTTTTCTCTGAAATCACCAGTCTCCAGGGCTTGGAGAGGTGGAGGAGAGAGACTTACATACTAATTAGAAAAACAAATATCATCATTAATAGACTTAACATTAATGTAAATCAGCTGCCAATGACTGAGGGATTTGCCACTTTCTTTTTATAATCTTTATCATCCAATATCATCATCCAAATGCTTTCCAATTCATGGGGGTTTTGTACTCATTTGGGCTTTTATTACACTTCAATCTGCTCTTTTCTCCATTTTTCTGTTCTTTCATGTCATTAATCTAATCTAATCCTCTTCCAAGGTGACACTACAAATGGATATCAAGTGCATTTACATCAGTGCCCTCAAATCATGTTGTGTAGTTGCCTTGGTGCTTTGTGACTCCCTTGGCTCCTTCCCTTCCCACTGCTGTCAGCCCTGCTTGTTGCCCCTCTCAGGGCCAGTTTGGCATTAATGGCTGCCAGGCTTCTAAAATCCTTTTTCGGAGAGGCACAGTGGCTCACAGAAGTAATTTGGAGTCTTTTGATACCTGGGATTAAGACAAAACCACTAATCCACTTTTGAGGCTGTAAACTGCAGTCATCCTAGCTGGATTTCTCCTCAGGTCAAAGCTCACCAAGGAACGTGGGCAGGAAGCCCCAATGAACACAACATCAAGCACAGAGTGATTACTGCTAAAATAGAACTCCTGAAGATAATTCTACTTTCCCTACTTCTAAGGCGTTTTCTTTGCATGCTTTTTCTCTTTTATGGCAGCTCAGATGTCCTCCTGCTGGCAGTGGCTTTCTCCAAATTCACCTCATGGCTGATGGCAGCCCTGCCATCAACAGCAGCCCAAATGCTGTGGGCAGAAGTTACAGTTCCACTAGTTTTTGTTCCTGAAATACAATGAGTGCGTAACAAAAGCTGCCTCAGAATGACCTCACTCGCTCCAGCCCTGTCCATCTCCCACATCCCACTTCAACAGGACTGACTGATTTGGAATCAGTGAGCCAACAACAGATATTAGCATTTGGTTCCTTGGTAACTCTTATTTGATCAATACATATTTTACATTTTGGGCCCCAGTGACAGGATGATCAGAACAAATTAGAAAGTCTCGGGTGGAATAAACTTAATGGCAGTGGGACATTTCTAAAAGAAAAATGCATGTTGAATCACAAATAATAGCTTGGCTGCAATCTCAGGAGTCTAATTATGAAATGGATGTGGAATCATTCTGTAATTATTTAGAAAGTTCATTTCAGCAGCCAGAAATTCTCTCTATGTTTACTATATATCATCACAAGTCCTCTGTGGTTATTTGTAACGTCTACCCGGAAAGACACATGAATAAGAGAGGTAATTTTAAGAAATGGATACAGATCCATGCCTTTTATAAGTCAATGAACTCATGCCAGGAATAAATTGAGACCAAATTCCTCAACAGAGTTAAATCACTTCCAGTTAGTCCAAATAGAGCAGAGCTTGCTGTGCCCTGTGCAGGGATGTTCTCACCATCATGCAAAACTCTGCAACACTCTGTTCCATGCTTCTATCTTTATGTTAGAAAAGAGCCCGGTTTAAAACCAGGAAAAACCTGTGCACAATGTGGATTTTAAACTGGTGCCACAGCTCCAGGAACATGGTCATCACTTTGAAGAATTTGCTACATGGTCCCTCTGTACTCAGCACTGGTAGGGCTGCACCTTGAGTCTGGTTTTCAGTTTTAGGCCACTCACTACAAGTAAGATATTGAGGTGCTGGAGTAGGTCCAGAGAAGGGGAATTGAGCTGAGGAAGGGTCTGGAGCACAAGACTTATGAGAAGCAGCTGAGGAAGCAGCTTCAGTTTTGACTGGAGAAAATTAGGCTCAGGGGAAACCGTCTCACTCCCAACAACCACCTGGAAAAAGATTGTAGATGGGGGTGTTGGCCTCTTCTCCCAAGAAATAGAGCAAGAGGAAAAGGCCTCAGATTGTACCTGGGGAGGTTTAGATTGGATATAAGGAAAAATTTCTTCACCAAAAGGGTTGTCAAGCACTGGAACAGATTTCCCAGGAAAGCTGTTGGGTCACGGTCCCTGAATGTATTTAAAAGACATTTAGATGTGGCACTTGGGGATGTGGTTTAGTGGTGGCCTTGGCAGTGCTGGGTTGACACTTGGACTCACTGACCTTAAAGATCTTTTCCAACCAAAGCCATCCTGAGATGCTACATCTACAAATAGTGCCATGACTGCCTTCAGAAGTGAGTTCTGCTGTGATGGATCGGATGGTCGCATGCAGCAACACCACCCCAATCTAATTTTTACAAAGGTTAGCAATCCAGTCCCACAGGTCTTGGGTGAATGGCCCAGGTCTGCCCACCTGCACCAAAGGGGTGCTTACAGATCTGTGTGACCATGAAAGCCTCCAGCACAGAGCAGTAACAACTAAAGGGCAAAGAGGCCCCACTGGGATGGTAACTCTGTGGGTCCTTCATGGAGCACACAGGGGTTGTTGGTGCTGCACTTTGCACTGATCACAATTGCACTTCCTTGGGGAAAACACACCTGGATACACTCCCTGGCCACCACAGGAACTAACAGATATACAGGAAGGAAAACTGATTGCTTTCATCCTGGCTGGCTACACACACCAAGTGTTACCAGATCATCTTCCCATTCAGTGCTCTGTTTCCATTATGCTTTGCTGTTGGTCTTTTTTTTTTTCACCAACTCCACGAAAAAGCCTCATTTTTGATTGATCACCAGACAACAGATTAATCATGATCCTTCTGGATGTGGAATGGAAACATGCAGTCCGAAGAGCTGAGTTTTGTCTTGAGGCTGGGATTTACACAGTGCTTTCTTTACTGGAAGGTTGAGGAGAAGAAATGGTGCTGTATGACATCTCATGGGTGTCCCAGAACTCTCAGCAGTAAATCTGTTTCTCCAGAGTCTGAAAAAGGAAGAAGGCAACAGCTAATTTTACTCTGTGGGGCAATTTGCTGTTTTATTTCCTGATGTACTCCCTGACTAGTGGAAAATCACTCTTGGCAAACACAAAACTTACCCTGCTTCCAAAAGGTGCATCTCTAAATTATTAATCAAGAGTACACAGAACCGCGAAAGGTGGAATACTGAACAAAGGCTCAATTGACACTCTGGAAGTTGAGGAAGATATGGAAGACTCCCCTCTAATTTATTTATTCCTTTTCTGTTCTGTTATCCTGATATGCTGCTTCCAGTTACCACTGCACCCCACACTGTATGGTATTACGTGATTTTGTTTTCAGATTGTTTGAGATAAAGTTACTTCATTATTAATATATATGCACTGTGCATATCTATAAATATTGAATATATACGTGTGTGTGTGTGTGTGTAAACCTACTGGAAGTGTTAATAGTTAAGATAAACGAAGTCCATTATTGCAATGAGTGACTATTTCTATGACCCTATTTGCAATAAAAGCAGATTCAATGATATGAGAAAATTGCTAGGTTTCAGAATAATTGAACCAGGCCAGACGAATCCCCACAAAGGCATCATTTACAAAGTACTTTGCTTGTCTAAAATATTTATTCCCACAGAAGGAAATGGAAAAGAGTTCATATGGTTACACGGCTATCCTCTGAGTGTAAAATTGTTTTATCATGTTATGTTTATTTCCTAGACATCTTCCACTGAGGTATTGCAGAAAAAATACTGGCTGTGCAGTTAATTCCTTTGTGTGGACCGTTCATATTTATTCTCTGGGAAGTCAATCATGTTTTGTTTAGGCATGTTTTGTTTTTCTGCTGAGCAAACACTTAAGCAACCCTTTTCTTGTAAAAACTTATCTGCATATACAATGTGCACCATTCAGTGTCAGTGCTACACAGAGAGTTGAAATGTTTTTGCTTTCTCTCCTATGTAGCATGGGAAGTAGTGGCTTTCTTGATGAAAATGTTGGTGTTGCTCTTTAAGACTGCATTATATTGTTCATGTTTAAGGGCTACATCAGTAGTTATAGATAATTTTAGTTTGTCTTTTATTGAAAGCCTGGATAGATTTTTACTATTAAATGTTCACAGCAAAATGATTCCAAGCAATCTACAGACAAAGAATTACTCCCAGCAATTATCCACTGAATAAATCTGAATAATGAATACATTGCGAAAAGTCACTATCTATTTGTGAACAATTAGCTGAAAGAAATAGAGGTGACACTCACAAGCTAAATAATTCATTTATGAATTATTTGTCCAGCTTTGTTTCTGATGTACTTTGCATGAAATGAGATCAAATCTTAGATGAAAAATTACTTTAAAAAGAAAGGCAATATTAAAGGAAATTCTTACAGCTTCTAATGCAGAAATCATCCCACTATAGTAACTATTATTACCAGTGATTTCAGAGGCTAGAGAAGTTATTTTCCTGTATTCTTTTACTTTAAGCATTGGACTGTGTTTTATTCCTAACATATATTCAATTTTAGGTTGTTAAACTACAATCAAAAGCACTTAGTAGGAATGGAACTGTCCCTGTCATGAGATTTGAACTCCTGACATCTTTACCCACTGAAACTTGAGTGCCCAGGTAACTACTAATTATTCAAGCATTTACAACCATTACCATCAATATAATTAGCACTTCTTGAGATAAAAGTGAGAATGCCGCTATGAAATTATCATCCCTGGCATTTCGATAGCAATCTTTCATGAAAACATTTATAAGCTGCCCAATTATTTTTCAATTAAATGAACAAAAAAAAAGTTTACATTTAAGGGGAATCTAGAACTGAAAAGAAATGGTTTCTGGCATGAAAAATTATAAATGTTGTCTCCATATGTCAGTTTCTTGGATACAACAAATCCCATCAACTTCTGCACTGGTGGGTTTTTGATTTTTTTTTTTAAATTACCAAAATATCTTTGACCAAATACTTAGAAAACTGTAAAATCTTCCTTTGAACAAAGCCAGGTTCAGTGAAAAAGACATGGACAAGGTTTTTCCTTCGGGTCTTAGAGCTGACAAATGCATTGCCCCACTCTGCAGGAATAAGAGGCTGCACAAGACCTTCTTACGTGCCTTGCTGGGTGACACTAATAAAAACAAACGAGACAATTCCCACGGAAAAATCAAAACTAGATGAGGACTAGAGTTTGAGTTCCCTAATCCCACTTTCATCAGTTTTTCTGGCCAAAGCAGGCAGATAAATTCCTTTTACATGAATTGTAGTGATTATCACAACAGGAGGAAGGAGGGGCCAGAGAAGCCAGGGACCATGGTTTCACAGGTTTTGACACCTTTCTCTCTAGGATCTACTATGAACAAAATCTTAAAGACTGTCTTTTCCCCACCAAAAGCCATCCTAGGTTTCCTGAAATAACCTCTGTGGAACACTTGCAGGACACAGCAGAGAGGAGATTTTGGAAGCATTTCACAAGGCCTGCTGCTGTGAGCTGGTTTCAGCATGAGGAAAAGCCCTCCATCACCCCAATGCACAGGAAAGAGAAGGTAAGGTAATTTTCTTCAGGGGGCATTTAGATACAGTGCATTCAGTGGAGAGCCCTAGACCAGCCAAATCTATTCTTGTCCACATGGATGCTATGTCACTGAGGGCAGGCTTGAGGACAGTACACCCATGCAGAGGCTGAGCTGCAAGAGGCAGCAAGTCCTGAGGGGTCTGCTGACCCCACATCAGCCACAGAAGCCTCCTCTGCTGCTCTGGCCCAGTTTTCTCTGGGGGAGGATCCCAAACCTTTCCATCTACTCACCCATTCCCCATATCCCTGAAAGGAAGGGAGTAAGTAGTGAAGCCCACTGAGCAGCTGTGCCCTCTGGTTCCCAGAGCCTGTATGAGCATCTTGCCACCCTCTCTGCACTGCAGAGCAAGGGCCAGCCTGAACATGACATGGAAATATCCATCCAACCACCTGCTATAAAACCAAACCATGTACATTACACATGGCACTGCAAATAAATAGCTCCAGGAAAAGAACAACAACAACAACAACAACAACAACAACAACAACAAAAGGCACAAGGTTGTGCTTGCAGGGACAACAAACCAGTATATTTCAGCAATCATGGCAGGTATTTCTAACTAAAGATTGTATATTTGATGATGGCCAGCCTTCAGCATTTGACAAGGGACTGTTAAAGCCTCTTGAACAGTAAATCACCTCTCTTTCTATCAATAATCTTATTATAATATGAGTAGAGACGTCAAATGTTTAAATCCCACTTTATTACTATAATAATGGATTTAATTTGTAAAACATATAAAGTGAGGCCATAACTGTTCTGGAGGGAGATATCTGTCATCCCACTATATTTCTGTAATTTGCTGGTGACTTTACCCACATATTTTGAACGGAAGAAGGATTAAAAGCAATCCCACTTGCAAGA
Source organism: Pyrgilauda ruficollis (assembly GCF_017590135.1). Classification (NCBI taxonomy): domain Eukaryota; kingdom Metazoa; phylum Chordata; class Aves; order Passeriformes; family Passeridae; genus Pyrgilauda; species Pyrgilauda ruficollis. The sequence continues at coordinate 6,291,985 of NW_024525267.1, forward strand.
TTTTTGTGATTGGGAATGGATTCTGGAAAGGAAACCAACATGATCGCAGAAATGCAGCAATTGCTATCCAAAAAACCACCCCCAAATTCACATTCAGACAAAGCAAACACGTAGGTGTTTATCTGTGACTTGCTCCATTCAGGCCCTCTCCCGCTGCCAGGACAGCCCTGCTTCCAGCTGCACAGGCAGTATTATCACTGGGTGCTATTTTTGGCTCCTGAGTACATCTCATCCTTCCCACGCCAGCCCTGGTACAAAGGACACAAACTCTTCTCTGCACTCCTTGTCCTCCGCGGCCGCTCCCGCCTGCGTGGTGCCGCTGCCGGCTCCGTCCCCGCTGCTCAGGGGTCTCCGGACGCTTTTCCCTGGTCCTTCTCAGTTTCTGGGCAAGAGGCTTTCCATCCAAAGCTTCATGTGGGAGGCTTCATGTTGGCATCCAGAGTACATGTCCCAGATATGTCCAGCCTCACTTTCTGATCCTAGTGCCAAAGAGCTGCAGGTAAGTAATCTTCCCATGGGTGATGAAGTCCCTGTGTCCAGTGCCTGGAGCTTGTTACAAATGGGTTGCTTTTAGGGTCATGCAATTTCCCAACTATCACTTTGGTAGGTTTCCAGCTCTTGTGACACTATGCTAACACCAGATTTCTGTCTGAGGGGACAGTGTTTTGTTTGTTCTGACGATGCGTAGCTTTGATTTCTGTAAGCTATTAAAGGCTAGTGAATATCATGAAATCACTTCCTTTTTAAGGTCTTCCTTGGCTAGGTGCTATCCAACAAGCAAGCTGTTTCATGTTTTTCTCTTCTGATGTGATGTCACTGCTAAGTGTTTGGAAATGCTCATATGGGCAACAGCTGCACTTGGAGTTATAAATCTCTTCAAACATAAGGTTCAGTTTCCTTAGTCATGCCACAGGAGAAGCCCTTATAGCTACAACCACCCCTAGCCTGAGCTAGGCTGTGTCTCCCTAAACCTGTTTCATTTTACACAGAAGAATCAAATATTCATTATGTGAGTAAGTGTGTGTGTGGCTGTTGCAGAGGGATTGGGGTATTCACCTGGTAGATGAGAGACCCTGCTCCCAGTGACCGCTCCAATGAATATTTAAGTATTACATATTAAGTATTCATTGGAGCAAGGATAGGAGCAGACTTCTGCCACCCCCAAGGGAGCACCCAAACACGAGGCTGTAAAGTCATTCTTTCTTTCTTTCTTTAGCTCAATGAATATTTAATTATTCAGGGCCAAACAAGACAGCTCCAGTGGCAGAGACTGAGATTCCCTGCTCCTGTGTGTGCACCATAACCCTGATGATGAGGGTGTGTATATAAGACATAGCTTTGTATTTCTTTGGACCCAGAAATAAGTGAAATCCAGGTTTTCCATAACCTGAACGGGGCTTCTGGCTTCTTAGCTGATGAATGAAAAACACAGAGCTCCAACACACACTGTCCCCAGTCATGAGACAGAGGTGATATGACCCCAGGATCAGAGAAAGCATCCTTAGCAGTGATGAGATTGGTTTTATGAATCTCTCAGGAGAAGGAATCAAAGCTGAAGACATTCCTCACCCCATGGCAGTTCCTGATGGCTATATAATATGTCTTTTGAGGTTATCCAGAATGTGATGTGTAAGAAAACCTATTTATCCCATTTACTCTGGGGTCTGACATCCCCAGATTGCAGTCAGTGGGACCTAATCCTGCTTCTGCAGCCCAAGGAGTGGATGTGTGAAATGGTGAGCATGGGGAAAGCATCCAACAAGAAGGCAAGGCAATAGCATCTGGGTCTAAAAAAAGGATAAAAGTAGATATTTGAGGAGTAGAAAGATTAAAGCAAGGAGCAGAACTGAAGTAAGGAGCATGCAATCACTGAGTGGGGGAACAACAAACAAGGCGGGGGAAAGGGAGCAGAGAGAAATCCAGAAGAAATAATTATCTAGCAGAGGAACAGAGGGGAGAGATGGAAAGGGCTAGAGAAGATTACTTCAGTCTTAAAAATAAATCATTAAGAATCTCTACTCCTCACTTTGAAAAGCAGAAAAATTGCTATCAGCTCTCTACTGCCAGAGGACAGTGGGTGTCTGAATCAAGGTTCTTTGGATTCACTTTGGGCAGTTGACTGTGGGAGCACTCCCATGCAGAACAGTGAGTTATTAATGTTATTGAAGCTCTGTTTCTTGTAATTTCAAAGAATCCACAGCATTATGATTGTGTTGTCAAAGACTAAATGTGGTTTCCAAGCAAAAACCAGAGCAACAGCATAATTGTTATATTGAAATGCAAATAAATTACCTTCTTGTAGCCATCAGGAGTGCCCAAACCCAAATCAGCTGCACAGTCCCTGTTGCTGAAACGATAATGCTGCATTCTGAATGGAACTGCTTAGCTCAGAACATTTCAAAGGTGCTCCAAATGATATGGTTCATATATTTCATATCACATTTATGTTCTTCTAAGAACAGCCCAAGGCTGCTGAGCAGCCACCTTCAGCAAATATTTGTTACAATTTAGAGAAATCCTTTCTGAACATTTTGCTGTCCGTTGCTTTACCTATCCTTTTCCCTGAGAATACAGCTTTAGAGTACTGCAGATGAATGGCAATATAGGAATATCCCTTTTGTTTGGCTGTAAATATTACAGTGGTCTGGCTATGTCCAAGCAGAGGTGTTACATTTTCCTTCGAGGGACACGGTAACACATCCGCTAAAGATCAAAAGTTCACCCAGATTCTTCACCCTGCTTGAATGGTCACGTGTTCTGTGTTTTGATCAACTCTTTAGCCAGATGACAGCAGATCTCCTCCTTCCATACTGAGGAAAAGGCCACCTGTGGACCAAGCTGTGGGGGAAAAGCGGAGAGCGGAGCGAAGGGTTCGATTTCGTGAGCCAGAAGAAGTCATTGAACATGGTATGCTCAAGCAATCAGGAATTTTGGCGTGACCTTTCCAGCTTTTAACATCCACTCTGTCTGTCCACATCAGCTTCCCCCTCTGGTAATTTGTGGTTTCCAGCTCAGCACGGAGCAGAGGATGGATGATGTTTGCTCTGTGCTCTGCAGAACTGCTCTGGTCCATGTGCCTGGCTGCCCTGGGAGGACACAGGCTCCTGCCTCACGCTCAGCTGCTGTCACAGTGACTCCTGGGTCAGCCCCCACAGGGGACATTGTACACCCTGGGCCTGGCTGGGCCCCAGGGCTTCCCCAGAGCAAGGTTTCCACTCGGAACAAATTTAAACATAATTATGTCACTGTGGGTAACCAGCATGCCACAGAATACAGCAGCAGAGGTCTGAGCCTAGCAGCCAGGATGTGATAACTTCTGCCAACAAAGGCACCCAAGGACTGACACAGCTAACAAAACCTCTGGTCTTTTCATTCATGAGCCAAAATACTGCAAGTAGGTCAACTGGGAGTGACCTTCAGCAGAGGTCTGGCACAAGGATCCAGTTTGCACTTCTGCACGTGCTGAATGCCATGCCAAATAATAATGGATGTTACCTTCTGACTTTCCCAAACACATCCAACCAAGAAAATTGTATTTATTGGTAGAGAACTAAAATTTTATGGGTTTGATATGTCAGTTGGTCAAAACACAGGTGGCAGAATGGTAAAATTTCTATGTCAGCCACCTGTTTGGACTGCTACAGCTTCTGAAAATAAGCATTGGCATCTGCTGTGTCTATAAACAGAGCTCTCATTTGTTTGGCAAAACATTGTTTGGGATGCATGAAGGGGAAGCTGTTTCTTGATAAGCTTGTTGACATGGCCTGGGCTTTCCCACCAAAACTGAACTCCTGGAGAGACTCAGTGAGCCAGCCTTAAATTCCTCGAAGCTTTCATCTGACTGCTCAAGAGCAGGATTCTGATGGGAATTAATAACTCCCCCAACCCTCTGCCAGAGTCCATGCCCCACATCAGCACTGGGAATCCTGCAGTCAGCCCAGCCCAGGGGCCAGGCTGGTCTCCCCTGGCTCTGGCTTCAGCAAAGGCACGCTGGAGCTCATGCAGCGAGCTGCAAGCATGGAGAAGACTCTGACTCTTGTTCATAGAGACATAGAGAAATGTTCAAACCCATAACTAGTATTCTGTGTTGCAAGCAGTCTGTGATTTAGATTATTTGCTGTTTGTCCACACAATATTACTCACATTAAGGCTGGTAAAATGAAGGTTTCTGGCACCACTGAAATTTTTCCGTTTCCAATCCAGGACTTTCCATCCTGAATTGTGTCTGGGCCTGGTTGCCCAGAAGACACATTTCCAGGATATTGTTGATGAAAGTTAGTCTGACAGTGCTTTCTTGACCTTCTTCTTTCAGCCTGCTGGTCTAAATTCTTTCCTTTCTAGGAATTATGTGGAATAGGGATGGGTTTTAGCAGAGCTGTTTCCTGACCTCCCTGCGACAGCAGCAATCCTGCCTCTGAATTCTCACACACAATAATTTTTCCTCACTTTCCTGAAGTGCACCTGCATCTGCATGTTTGCATGGATTGGGTAGGTCCTCACCCAGAGCCAAAAGTGGTGTAAGAGGTTGCCCAGCATCTCCAAGGTGCCAGGCAATTTCCAAGACACTGCTGGGTTCTGGCTTTTCTTGTTCACCCGCTGCCAAGAGATCTTTCCAGGCAAGTAAAAACATTTTCATTTTGTTTTCTAGTAATTTCCTGCTGTGACTACGTAGTGGGTAAGTTGAATTTTTCACATTATAACTGTGAGCCATCCACAGCATTAACCTGAGTTTGCTTTTGCAGGTGGTGGGATGCACTGTGCAAATATACCCTCCATATACACAGCAGTTTGTGTTGTCAGTGGTTGCTGCTTTTTCTTCTCAGCATAATCAGCACAAGGTGCTGATGAGGTCTGGTGCAATTTTAAACAAGACATCTAGTAAGACAAATAGTGGAAACAAAAATTAAATCCCTGAAGCTATTTTTAATTTAAATATAATTAATATATTTTATGGCATTAGAATAGGTACAGGTTCCTCACTAAGATATGCAGGGAAAGCACCCCAAGCTAAACAATAGTTCTCCCTGCTGAGTTTCGTATGAGGGGAAGAGACAATTCATTTATATGCTATCAGCAGGGTAGAAATAATAAAAATAATCAGGTTATTTCTGTTTTTTTTGAGGCCTGGCAGCCTCACAGACCCCCAAGCAGATGAGTGCAGTGAAGGGGAGAGGGTACCTATACACATGTGTATATATATACACACAGAGCTGTAGTTTTGGGAGGCCAAAAAGCCTCTCAGGGAGATGTCCCCATATCCCTCAGATTTTGCTCTGGTCCAGGAAGAGGGGCTGTATGCTCATGACAATGAAAGCATCATCTAGGGCTGTTATTGGGCTAGAAACAGGGTACTGCAGCCAGAAAAGGGCCTGGGGGAAAAGCAAAGATCAAATATTCTTCAGGGCACGGTGGAAAAGGCAGGAACTGAGACAAAACCTCCTGTATTCAGGTCCAGTGCTTTTCTCAGATGAGTTGCCATGAGACAGGGCACAGGTCTGTGCTCTTCCAACAAGCAATTTAACTAACAAATTTAAGCATTAAATTTCTAATTATAATCTAGAAAAGCAAATTTGATTTTCAACACCTAAATGTAGTGATGGGCTGAAGCTGTTGTGAGCACAGCTCATCACAATTTTGCAGGTGTAATTACTCTTCTGCATTATTTTCTTCTATTCATGGATAGAACATATTTCATAACTGAGAGGAGAGAAGGAAAGCCCAATTTTACCTTTGAGATCGCCCGGAAATTTTCCATGGAAAGTAACTTTTTGAAAGTTGAAACAGGTTACAAGCACTTCATATGAAAGGGTTGATGTGAAAAGCTGTTCAGCTTCCACAGGAAGGTTTCCCTGCTCCCATGTGTGCTCATCAGCCGAGCCCCACGTTGGAAAAGGCAGGTGGGGCACCCAGTCAGGAGCTGTAGCCTGTGGTGTGGGAAATCTCACCAGGGAAACACCAACTCCCAGCTCACAAATCTCTGCAAAACCAGAAAGTGGTGAGCAATTCCCTGGCTAAACACCTTCATATCAACCCTTCATAGAATAATGCCAAATAAACAAATTTATAAAATCTGAAGCCTGCACATGGATAATTTGAAAACAGAAAGAAAGGCTAAATTCAAATGAATAAATTACTTGCTGCAAATAATTCACTCAGATCTATTATGGGACATTGATTTGGTTTCTGGTTAGCTATAAAATGACTGCCTATTAACATTTTACCTTTTCCCCATACACTTTTTGATACATTATTATGTGTTTCTGGCTTGGTTTTATGACTTTTACCTTCCTCTCTGTACATCTGTATGACAGTTTAATTGACTGGTGTGTATTCCAGGGCTCGGAGTAGAAGCTAATTTAAATATGTTACAGCTAATGTTGGCCCTTTACCCATAATAATACACTCCACATTTTTATCTCCTTATTGATTATGTGCATATGGCAGGAAAATAGCTGCACACTATGGGTTTTATTCAGGCATGAATTTGGCTTTATGCTGCATGTTTAATACTCTAAGTGCTTTATGAAATAGTGCCGACTGTGCAATGGCCGTGCAGGCAGACAGAGCAGCCAGAGCTGAATCCAACTGGATCCCCAAGGCCCAGGGATGGGTACACACAGGCAGGGACTGGGACACAGCTGTCAGCAGGCTGAATGCAGCCCTCTGATTTCCACATGTGTGCTGTGCCCAACCTGCATCACTTTAAACACATTTGAAAAATATTTTGAAGGCGGGAAAAATCTTTACAGTATCCTCTTGCTGAAGAGCAAGTGCAGAGGATGTTCTGGTGTAATTAGCACACATAGCACTCTGAGGGTGGTTCAAACTGCCAGAGCTTTCTGAACATGCCTCTTGGTTAATGGAGCCATGTTTGGGTTCTTCCCATTATTAGCCCCAAATAAGCTGACTTACCAGGTAAAAGGACAGAAAGCCATAAAATGCTCTTTTATGGAGCATTTGTGAACATTAAATAATTAGGCCAAGTAGCTTCATATTCTCCTAGCATTCAACTTAACACTTAGGGTGAAGGTATAAAAAATAATTGCTGGAGGGGAAGTTGAGATCATGCATTAGCTATGCTAATCCTGTTCTTATTGTATGTAATTAAACTCTTTAAATGCTCCATTAGATGATATCTTTCATACTCACCACCTTCCATCAGGAAGTGTGACTCACTATCACTTAAATGATGCCTGCAGAATTGCTCACCACCAGAGCCCTCTGTACCCTGCTGCTGCCAGAACACTGGGACAAAGGCATCAGCAGGGGATCAAATTTGGGAAGCGTTTAAGATGGCACTAAAATAATGCTGCTTTCTTTTTTTCTCCTCATCACCGTTCAGCAGATGACAGGACATCATCTGGACTGCCTGTGCTCCTGTGGCTCTTGTTTTGTGCAGTGCTGATCCTTGCTGTGAGTCTCTACTACACCAGCATGAAGCAAGATGTCACAGTCCTGGAGGAATTTCAATCCCGACTTGTCATCTTCTTTCTTCATATAAGACATGTTGCTCAGAGGTGCTGGACTTGGTTTCTGAGGCAGTAGCAGTGTTCTCCAGCCTGACACTGCTAAGAAACATCAGTGCAAAGCTCCCAGCCTACTGCAGCCACATGCAAGGAACACATGAGCATCCACCTCAAAGAGCAAGGAAATCACCCCTGCTGTGCACCATCCAGCAAACGCTTGTTTTCCTTTTTCCTTCTTTGTTCTTTTCCTTTGTTTCACATCAATGAACATTCACACTAATGCTTTGAGGCCCCCCCAAACTCGTGCTCCATCCACCCTGAACAGCAAACAAGTGTCTGGATTTGGTTACCCGGAGTTTATTAGCTGCTGATATGAGGAGCAAAAGCAGAGAGAGAAATGCATTGATCTGTGCAGGCAGCAGCAAACTCAGAATTCTTGTGACTCTCAGGTCAAGCCTTTAGATACCAAACCATCTTTCTCCTCAAGTCTCCTAAGAATTATTCTGCAAAGGTTAAAATAAAGCTGAGCTATTGCACAGACCCTGCTCTGCTGGCCAAAGGCTTGGCAAGCTGCTATATTTATACTCTTGAAATGATTATTAGTAAAATCCCAAAAAATGGCTTTCTTGTTTCCTTTCATTCATTTTTTTCATCCATGGGCAAAAAGCTGGTTCTTAATGCTTCACTTAACTCCCAGGTGTAGAAAAGAACATGGAAACTCATTTAAACAGAAAATAGGTTATTTGCCTAACATAATAAATAGCAGCATTGGAACCCAGGTTAATCATCAAAACAGTAGTTTAATCCTGCGAGTTTGATTCAGTCCATAAACCCCACAGGCTGACATGCAAGATTTATGATAGTGCTTGTATTCAGACAGAGGTTATGCCTGAGTATTCAAGGCCTTATATCATGATAATATGGACTGCTTATGAAGGTGTTGGATGCATAGTTCCTTTATCATTGTCCCACCATCCCATGCATTTCTCTGAAAGGAATCCTTTTAATGGAGATCATGTGAAACGGTGCTCTGGCTATCTGAGAGGAGAACAAATGACTGCAAGTTCATGAGTTTCAAAGAACCAGCACAAACAGCTTTTTAGATCTTAGATTCTGCTCAGCTAGCACTTGATGTCTGCTTGGGGTTATTTTGTATGGTAAAATTGACATCAGAACCTGTAAGTAAAAGAGGGAAAAAAGTGGGGGGG